>NC_139698.1:24676606-25276606 GCF_964188405.1 Protomyctophum parallelum | reverse complement strand
CATGACAACAACACAATATTTTGTGCTGTTTTCTTCTTCTTTTTTTTTTAATACTGTTTTTATTAGGCATTTTTTGTATATGACAACTTCAGAATATCTTTGACAATAATAATGATGCTGTTTTCTTCTTCTTTCTAATTATTTATTCGGCCCGAAAAATTGTGTTTGTTGTCATGATTTGTCACGACAAGAGTTGGCTTTGTACGAGGCTTAAAAGGTCTTTAAATAAATACTTTTTGAAATGTCTATGAGGAAAATGAACGGAGAATCATTTCCTGGGCCCTGGTAGGGGCAATTGTAAGATTACTTAAAGTTGGGGGCCACAAGACAACCAAAAAAAGGTATCTATTTCACCGAAAACAAAAGTTGCATTGTATATATTTTCGGTTACATAGAAGAGAGCACAACATGAGTTTGGAGTGCAGTCCTTCCATTACCATTAAATGCCATCTCCCTCTATTGTAATAATTCTCCATCTCATCCATTATCTTTTACATCATGTGTGTTTCATCCAATAGTTTCCCAGGCTGAATGTCACGATGCCCTAACTCTCAACTGATAGTTCATGAAACATCGTGATGAGTCATAAGAGCCTGTTGGCCTTGTTATCAACCAGGTAAAAATTCATTCAATCATATAGAAACACTTCACCATGTCAGCCTGCCCCACAATACCCAGTGTATTACAGGAGAGGTGAGAAGGTGAGAGGTTCTATAGATCAGATGTTTGTGCTGTAGGATGTAGAGAGGATAGGTGAGAAGGCGAGAGGTTCTATAGATCAGATGTTTGTGCTGTAGGATGTAGAGGATAGGTGAGAAGACGAGAGGTTCTATAGATCAGATGTTTGTGCTGTAGGATGTAGAGAGGAGAGGTGAGAAGACGAGAGGTTCTATAGATCAGATGTTTGTGCTGTAGGATGTAGAGAGGATAGGTGAGAAGATGAGAGGTTCTATAGATCAGATGTTTGTGCTGTAGGATGTAGAGAGGAGAGGTGAGAAGACGAGAGGTTCTATAGATCAGATGTTTGTGCTGTAGGATGTAGAGAGGATAGGTGAGAAGATGAGAGGTTCTATAGATCAGATGTTTGTGCTGTAGGATGTAGAGAGGAGAGATGAGAAGATGAGAGGTTCTATAGATCAGATGTTTGTGCTGTAGGATATAGAGAGGAGAGGTGAGAAGATGAGAGGTTCTATAGATCAGATGTTTGTGCTGTAGGATATAGAGAGGATAGGTGAGAAGATGAGAGGTTCTATAGATCAGATGTTTGTGCTGTAGGATGTAGAGAGGATAGGTGAGAAGATGAGAGGTTCTATAGATCAGATGTTTGTGCTGTAGGATGTAGAGGATAGGTGAGAAGATGAGAGGTTCTATAGATCAGATGTTTGTGCTGTAGGATGTAGAGAGGATAGGTGAGAAGATGAGAGGTTCTATAGATCAGATGTTTGTGCTGTAGGATGTAGAGAGGATAGGTGAGAAGATGAGAGGTTCTATAGATCAGATGTTTGTGCTGTAGGATGTAGAGAGGAGAGGTGAGAAGATGAGAGGTTCTATAGATCAGATGTTTGTGCTGTAGGATGTAGAGAGGAGAGGTGAGAAGATGAGAGGTTCTATAGATCAGATGTTTGTGCTGTAGGATATAGAGGATAGGTGAGAAGATGAGAGGTTCTATAGATCAGATGTTTGTGCTGTAGGATATAGAGGATAGGTGAGAAGATGAGAGGTTCTATAGATCAGATGTTTGTGCTGTAGGATGTAGAGGATAGGTGAGAAGATGAGAGGTTCTATAGATCAGATGTTTGTGCTGTAGGATGTAGAGAGGATAGGTGAGAAGACGAGAGGTTCTATAGATCAGATGTTTGTGCTGTAGGATGTAGAGAGGAGAGGTGAGAAGATGAGAGGTTCTATAGATCAGATGTTTGTGCTGTAGGATGTAGAGGATAGGTGAGAAGATGAGAGGTTCTATAGATCAGATGTTTGTGCTGTAGGATGTAGAGGAGAGGTGAGAAGATGAGAGGTTCTATAGATCAGATGTTTGTGCTGTAGGATATAGAGAGGAGAGGTGAGAAGATGAGAGGTTCTATAGATCAGATGTTTGTGCTGTAGGATATAGAGAGGATAGGTGAGAAGATGAGAGGTTCTATAGATCAGGGGGCGTAACAATCACAGAGAACTATTGATCCGTGCTTGTCCCGACCAACCCAATGTAGTAATTATTCATGATAATGAATTGACCATTAATTGTACGACTGCTGACTACAGAATGTTTTTAATAATTCATCGCTAACGCATGGGATAAAGAATTTGTGCACTCAAAAAAAGCCAAAGTGAGAGTCCCCCACCCCCAGTGCACAATAATAAGGTCATATATTCAGGCAACATGTTTCAAGGCACAGTCACACTAATGCCTGCTCTTAAAAGTACATATACAAACATTGTATGATTATCGGCTAACCGGGAAAGCATCTGTGTAATTTTAGATTTTAGCGTCCGCTATTAAAAAATATATCTACAACATTCGTAAAAGTGATTGATTTAAAGGCATGGGTTCAAAAAGTTTTAGTTTAAAAGTGCACATTTAACTAAACTATGTTTTTACTTCATTACCTGGTACATGTATTCACATTGCAATTTTTTTGTTTTTACACATTTCTTTCACCCATTGTTAATTACACTCCCTCTGCCAGAGGTCTGTCAGGGAGAGCAACGGACTGACCTCATGCTTCCTTCAATGCATGAGGAGTCCAAGCTGCTTTTTTTCACCTGACAGGGGGGAGTTTCCCTGGTTGGACGTAGAGCGTGGAAGGAACACGTTATTCGAACCAGTTCCTTTCCCCTCATTCGGGCATGGGGGAGGCAGTGTAGAGACCAGGATTACTGCATGTTTGGGTACCGTACTATACATGCCCAATTCTACAACCACCAAACACAGTTTGGCTCCTGAGTCTGACCCACACTGTCACTCCCCACTCCCCACACTGTCACTGAGTCCCCACACTGTCACTCCCCACACTGTCACTGAGTCCCCACACTGTCACTCCCCATTGCGGTTCAGGGTCTATTCAGGAAGACTTTCCTACCAGAGTTTAGCTGTTATGATGACTGCAGTCAGGATGAGCAGTGAGGAGATGGTCACTGTGACATAGAACTGAGGGTCCACTGTAAGACAGACACACACGCACGCACGCGCACACACACACACACACACACACACACACACACACACACACACACACACACACACACACACACACACACACACACACACACACACACACACACACACACACACACACACACACACACACACACACACACACACACACACAGAGTTATATTTCGGTTGTGACCATATCATTTCTAAGAAAGTAATCAATAATGCATAGCAAGCCTCCAACACCGATACTGTAACTCCACTCATTGGATTACATCATCCAATGCCCATTATCTCTATGTGCAGCATGCTCGCGGCACACACACATGTATTACTAGCACACTGTGACCACGGCTACTGTGTCCTAAACAAATGAGTAGTCGTTAAAGTGAATTAAACATGACATTAAAAGTGGCAATTGAAATATACAGTATAGGCCATGGATCCAATGGCATCATCCATTCCATTGTGGTCCCTGCACATTAAAATCCTCCTCTGAGCGTGTAAAAGTGGACCCCTAATACACTAACAGGACGTCAACAGTGTTAAATGAACACTGAGGATGTTACCGAGCATGTTTGGTCTGTGTGGAATGACTCAGCCCACCGATTCTTTATTAAGCCTTCGTCTGACACAGCAGACATGGGATGGGGTGGGGGGGGGGGTCTTCAATCTCTCCCTGGTGACAAGCTAAGCTCCCTCAGATAAGAGGACTTCTGGTGTCTGTGTGTGAGAGTGGATTCACGCAAATCGTAGCTTGTGATGATCTTCCCATCAGTGTTGATTTCGTCGACTAAAACTAGAGGAAAAATGGTGTAGAGGAAAGAAGTTTGGGAACCAAGTATAGACCCCTGGGGGACTCCGGGTAACTTAGTATACACAGGGTTTAAGTGCAGGTTAATGTGTCCCGTCTCCAGCGGTGGCGTAGTTTTCCACACCCACATGCAGGTAGCTCGGTTCTCACACGGAATCCTCTCCATCCACTGTCCCCCTTTATCGACATTCTGTTCACCTGCCTCAATAGAAAAACAAGAAGACGAAGTGGAAGTGGACTCAATGAAGAAAAACAAAATCATTTAATGTGTCCATCGATGGTGAATAGGTCAAAGCCCTCTGTCTCCGAATTGATCCTATATATGCCATCGTTGCGGATCCATGTGATCCAAAGCTGCCAGTGGCTTCTCTGTCTCCCCCCCCCCCCCCCTCCCCTGTGCTTCCAAATGTGCTGTCTCACCCTCACACGCTCTACTTTCCAAACTGTGAATCTAAACAAGGGGAAGGAAATGTTTATTCATAGCGCTGCCAACTGTCAGTCATTTGGTAGGTAAAATCCTTCACAGCTGCAGGATTTGAGATTGAATCCTGCCAGCCGGTTCCCTTGTGTTCCATCATGTGCCTCCCGCTTGAAACTGGACTGGACTTAAAGTCGGTTTGGAAGAAAAGTGAAAAGTAAATCTATTACTACATATTTTGGCGAAGGTTTCATCCTGATCCGACACTCCTTTGACTTCCATTCCAAAAAATATAAAACGTGTAGAAAAAGAGAGCGACTTCCTTCGGCACTGATTCCTTAAGGCACTCTTCCTAAAGAGCCACACTATAAAAATCCATTCAAGTGCTCCATGGCTGCAGTTCTTCATCTCTGTAGGCAGCTGGGATGACTACGCGTCCTTCCTTCCTTCCTTTCCTTTCTCCTGTGACCTTGTCTGTACCGCCCCCCCCACCCCCCCCCCCCCCCCAATATACAACAGAACACAAGTGATACCACCTGCTCCCTAGTCGTTATAGAATAAATCCGGTCCGGTAATAACAGTGCCCCCCACCTTCCTCCGGCTCGCTCTCCTCCGCCCCCGTCCCTCCTCCTCCGTCCAGGTCCAGGTCCCGGGCCACGTCCACGATGGGCTCCAGGACGTGCTGGGGCTGGGTGGCCCCCAGCGCTCCCTCGGGGTACAGCCAGGCCTCGGCGGAGGACGCCTGCTGGGTCCCTCCTCCTCCTCCTCCTCCTCCTCCGCCGTGTAGGTGCCTCTCCGTCTCCTGGCTGGACGGGAGGTGATGCGTGGTCTCGTCCTCCAGCAGCTGCGTGGGGCCCCACACCACGGCCCAGAGCGGCGTGGGCGTGGCCTGGGCTGTGGCTCCGGCGGGCTGCTCCGAGGGGGGCGTGGCGACGGCGGCGGCGGCGGGGGGGTCCCCGGTCCCTCCCCCCATGAGCGACACCTGGCCCTCCTCGTCCCGCCTCCCGCCGCCGCTGTCGTCACGGTTACAGGTGGAGGGCCGTGTCACCAGGGCAACCAGGAGCAGAGGGAGAAGGCAGCCGAGGGCGGTGAGTCGTGTGACAGGAGAGAGGGAGCTGGAGGAGAGAGATAGAGACACAGCGCACATTCCAGAGAGAGGGAGGAGAGGAAAGAAGACAACGGGAAAGGAAGGAGAGAGAGAGACAGTCGAGGAGACGGAGACAGGTGGAGAGCAGCGATCATGTGAGGACACACAGGTGGGAAGGAGAGGTGAGGCAGGTACGTAGAGGATGGATGGGGAGGAGGAGGAGAGAGGGACAGACGTGCAAGAAGGGCAGAGAAGAGACGAAGTTAACAGCGGGAAATGCATTGTCTTTTCTCCCTCTCAATCTTCTCTATCTATCTCACTCTGTCTAGCTCTAACTCAGGGTGGCCCAGAAAAGCTTCCCAACTTGACCCGTGTGCCAGCAAATCAGTCCCAATGCCAGTCCGTGTGGCAGCAAATCAGTCCCAATGCCATTCCTGTGTGGCAGCCGCCCATATATCCCTCTCACCTCCGATTCCATCCATCTTACCATCTCTCCATCGCTTCGCTCTGTTCACTGAGCATCCACACCTCCGATCATCTCTCTCTCTCTCTCTCCCTCCCTCTGGAAGAAAGGACACTGAGGGGGGTGGTTTGGTGTGGGGGGGGGGGTGATAGACAGAGATAAAGAGTTAGCGATGGATAAGGCGGCAAAAGAGAGATGAGAGGCTGAGGGTGGAGGGAGTGAGAGAGAGAGAGGGGGAAATGGGGGTTGGTTCTAGCCTTTTATACAGGCAGATAAAGAAAATGTAAACATAGTTGGCAGCGATGCAATTGGCAGATTTACCCCCTACCTTCCCTCTCTCTCTCTCTCTCTCTCTCTCTTTATCATCCACCTTTTTCACATAGACAAACACACACATACCGCTGCAGGCATGGGGATTTTATGGTCAATTACACACCACATGGTTATACAGAACACAACACACATCTGGCATGCGTGTGTACACACACACACACACACACACACACACACACACACACACACACACACACACAGCAGAGGAGCACACTTTCATGCTTTTTCTCACCACATTAACATCAAGGCACACTTTTTCCTCGCAGGCACAAATACCAAAGCACTGTGGTAAAAGCGCTCTCATCTCTCTCTGACACATGTTTAAACACACACACACACTGTACACCTGTGTATAAGACATCATTGTAAGCATCATGCACAGAACCAACAGTCCAAATGCCACTTGCGGCAGGCTAAATACAACTTTCAATGTAAAGTGCTGACACAATTCCACTGAAATGTCACTTCGGCACACAGACACGCAACGAAGCAGGCACGGACACAGGAGTGCGTGCTCGCACATAAACACATGCAGACAGACAAAATATGAGTTTGTATATGCCTACCTCTGGCTGTGGAGAGAGGGAATGAAAGAGGGAGAGAAAGGGGGAGATATAGAGAGAGCGCGAGTGGTAAAAAAGCATTGGTTGCCTTAGCGACTGAGACAGTCGGAGAGAGAGTGAGAGTGAGAGTGAGGGAAAGAGAGAGGAGGATAGCGAAGGGAGGGGGTGGTGGTAGGGAGGGCAAGAGACTGTAGGAAAGAGATTTAAATGCTAATTATGTTTTATTTTTTATTTATTTATTGAGGGAAAAAAAAAACGCTCAATTAAATGGATGCAAAGAGGAGGGGAAAAAGAGATGGATTTGCAGATACAAATAAGAGGAGTACACTGTAGCGGGGAGGGACGACATTAATACGCTCATTTTGGTCGCGCTCTTGACAGCAGAAATAACTCTTCAATTATGTTGACCAGAACCGCAAAGACACCCCAGAGAGAGAGAGAGAGGGAGAGAGACAGAGAGAGAGAAAGGGGAGAACGAGGCGAAAAGGGACGAATTACATGAAAGAAATTACATTAAAATAACATTGACATTTTCTTTAACAGCATAATGTCCCTCGAAACTGCAGCGGGTCAAGTCAAAAGAAAAGAAACACACGTTATTCAGAAAGTGAGAGAGTCACACGACCGTGACAAGCTTTTTATTACAACATACTGTACATGTTAAATAACATTTACACATAGGGAAACGACAGTGTGTGCACTCTCTCTGTCTCTCTCTCACACTCGCTCTATTTTCCTCTCAATTGCTTCCCGGCGCCGTATGCTCTCTCGCCGTCGCTGACACTCACTCAATCTGTCACTCTCTCTCTCTCTCCACCACCACCACCACCACCACGCAGCTCTCTCTGAGCTGTCACTCCCTCCCTTCCTCTTCTCTTCCTCCTCATGGCCGTGGGGCGTCTTATAGTCCGTGTGTGTGTGTGTGCGTGTGCGTTCGCGTGCGTCTGTGTGTGAAAGCATGAGACTGCCGCTCACTGAAGAACACAGCGGAACCAAGAGGCAGACTCCGCTGCATTGTGGGATTGGTAGTCTTTTCCTTCATCGTTGGCACCATCCTCATCGGAATCTGGGTGCAGAGGATTGTGGGTGTAAGAGTCGGTCACACAACACACAACAACACATATCAATCAATCACCTCTAATCATTTTTCATTTGGTAATGACAATCACAGCTCGGACATTGTGTGTGTGTGTGTGTGTGTGTGTGTGTGTGTGTGTGTGTGTGTGCGTGCGTCCTATACCTTCATCACTCTGCTCCTCATCTTCAGTTTCGCCCTCTGACTCTAGTAAGTCCTCCAATCGGCTGTCTCGCCTTACCGTGACATCACCCCTGTGACAAGAAGACACAGTTAATTAATTACAGACTAAATATGTTGTTGAAAAAACAAACAAGAGAACAATAAATGAACCAGAGAAATGTTCGAATCCCGCGATGTATACTGTATGTGTTGTGCAGCGTGAAATACTCACAAAAGCCTATGTAGATTATGTTGTCTTAATTTCATTACACAGAATTTTGACCCTTGACCCATTAATACCGGGGAAGCAACTGTGTCATTTTACATTTCAGCGTTTCAGCAGATATACAAGCTCACATCATGTCACTTTGTGCCATGCTGCGAGCTTGTGCATCTGCTGCTATTTTTTAACATGTTTTGAAAATGTTAAATTTTTGAGAGGCGCTAGCCCCTCCAATGCATGGCTTTTGGAATTATGTCACACTGCAGCCAAGTTTATGGACTTTGTTTGTTTCTTTAGAGCATTTTTAACAAATGTTGTTTGCCAGCTAAATCTATGGTTTGTTTAGGGCACTAAGTCCCTCTGGGCACATATGAGCAGACAACCGTGGACAGAAGAAGCTGCGTTTTACGTCATTTCCGAGTTTCTAGACAGCTGGTGAATGGAAAAGAAGCTCCACCGCCGTGGCTGACTGCCGCGACGGACAGATTTCCGGAAACGCTCTCCTCCGCGGCAGTCGGAGGAGGCACACCTAATCATAGCAACCCGAGTTACACTTTAACTCACTTCACACGGGTGTGATTTCTTGTTTACATTTTGAATAAATTTGTCTTGAATTACTTAGTGAAAAACGTTTGAGAGAACATTGCAGTTTCCTATTCTAGTTAATTGGATTCAACTGCTATCAAAGGTTTTAAGTTAGCCCCTCATCATAAAACTAGATTGAAAAGCAGCAGCAGTACTCTGGCCTCCTCAGCCCTGGAGTGGAACACCACGCAGATGAAGAGGATTCACTTTGTAAAATATTCATCATTCTTCCAACGGAGGATTTGTTTTAAATTAACCACTTCAAATGAAATCAAATCAAATAAATAATTGGCATTGGGTTCATTCACGCAACAAATACAATTACTTGCTTCTTATTTTGGCAAATGGGACGTATCCTATTTTAGAAGCAAACATTCCCCCAAAGGTATAAATGAGCACAAATTAACCACCAGTTAACCCATTTAGGACTGAGACCAATTAAAAGAAAAACGCCCTCTAAATCATGACCTAAATTTTCTGAAAAACTTCAAATATTTATTCAAAAATTACAAAACATTTACGTTGCTATATAAATATAATAATATATACTGTACCAAAATTGGTTCCCTTGAAAAGGTATGGTTACAAAAAGGGGTTTCCGCCCATACAGTATGTGTACATACTGTACAGTACAGCTATCATGATGATTCCTATCTCTAGAATGACATATGGAATCCAATCTCGCGTGTGGCTCCTATGAACCGTCTCCCTCTCCGCTGTCTTACTTATCTATTTATGGCCTCAATAAATAGGAAATACCACGGGCTGCTGTTGAGTGCCTGTATATTAACTATATCATATATATCCGAGAGCGTAGAGGTTGACGGGTCATTGGCGCGCCGCCCACCTCTGCTTGCCAGATTTGGGAAGCTGCTCCCACACGATGAGGTTGTGGCCCCCGGTGACCCAGCGGTGACCTCCGCTCGCGGTGAGCCATGCCGCAAAGCAGAGGATTCTGGGAGCTTCTGAGCTGGTCAGCGAGGCCAGGTACCTGCACTGAGGAAGAGAGAATACTGGAGGGCGAGAGAGAGACGGCAACAGAAACAAGTACAGAGGCAGAGAGAGAGAGAGAGAATGACAGAGGCAAAATTATGCGTGGGTGAGATGAGAACTCAGCTGAGAACAATTCTGTTTGATTTTCTCGTGTCGTTGTCAGTTTGTTTGTGAGAGATGTTTGTATAACTAAGCCCCATGGGCTTGTAAGGGAAAGTCTGAAGCCATTTGTATCTCATTTCCATTACTGTGCACTTTTTTTCCCCTGGTTTTATTTCCGTGTGCTCTAATATCGTTTGAACTTAGATAACTCCAATGCGAGGTAGTGTAATGACCCGTGTGCTGGTGTCAACGTAATAGAAAGCAGTGTTGCAGTGGTACTTTTAGAAGTCAAAAAACTTAAATATTTTAGACATGAGAGAAGTGGGGGGATGGCGCGTCCCCCCCCACACTACACCACTGAATGAAAGTACAAGAGCCCACAAGTCACGTTGCAAGCTTCTTGTAGCTACAAGGGCGGCCAAAGCTGAATGGCTATAGAGGCCATCTGAGAATCAGAAGGTCCACGGTTCACCCCCCCAGTCCGCTTAGTTTAAGTGGAAGTGTCCCTGAGCAAGACACTGAACCCCTAACTGCTCCCAGAGGCCTATGTATTAATAGCATCCACTGCTCCTAATGGTTAGCATGGGTAAATGCAGAGGGCATTTGGACATGCGTATATTTTCGAAGGTTTCCGCCCAACAGGGACAATATTGTTTCAGGACAAGAGTTCATTTACAGTTCAATTCTTTTGTAAAAGAAATAATAACAGCGGAGGGAAAAAAATGAAGGTGGTGAACTTAGAGAAGGTCCAAGGCAACTCTGTTCAGTTCAAGTAGAAAATCCTTTCGTGTTTTGGCCTGAGGCCTTCATCAGGGGACGCGTAGGTCTACAGCGTTTCTAACTCTTGCTTTTTATGGAATAAAGGATTTTCTGCTTGAACTGAACAAAGTTGCCTTGAACCTTCTTTGCGTTCACCACCTTCCATTGTTTTCCACCGTGATGTTTTACAAAGAAATTTAAAAGAACTCTACAAAGAGCATCTGTTTACAGTTTTCTATATTTAAGGACCCACAACATGTTTGTTCTTCTTTTATCTGATCAGGGACAATATTGTGTTTAGACTGTGGCTTATGTTGGCTTACTCTGTCCTACTCACAGTTCAGAGCGCTCTCCCCATTGGTCAGATCGTAGCAGGAGCCAATCAGAAGGCCTGCAGCCTGATGCACACAGTCTGTTACCCCGGTGTTACTGCTGTGATTGGTCAGTCTGGATACAGCCCCTGTGTTATTAACCAGATGTTAATGTCACCGTTCACGGTTTCTTGCTCGCTTAATTTGAATTGACAGTTACACAAGTAACATTGAAAGAGTTCAATATTAAGTCTTATAATTTATGCCTTGACTTAGACTCTTCATTATTCTTTGCAGCAATAAATACAATAAACTTGCAGACCATCAGTGCATCAAACAATACAGTATAATTTATGCATGATTTACTTCCTTATGGGTTCAGAAAACATTGACTTTTCCATACAGACAGGCTTCCAATTACTGTAGAAATGCAGCAGCACTTTGCAAGTTGCTTGGCATTAGTGCCCCTCTCACGCACGCACGCACGCACGCACGCATGCACGCGCACACACACACACACACACACACACACACACACACACACACACACACACACACACACACACACACACACACGCACACACACAGAGAAATCCAAACACACTCAATGTCTTGTTCTTAATGTCTGTGTCACACACACACACACGCACATGCACACACGCACACACAAAATCATTCTCCTCCCACGTGAACAATCATCCCACTCCCTCCCCCGTGCGACTCACCGGTCCTCCAGTGGAGTATGCGGACGCAGGCTCGCCCGTGGGCCACGAACACGCGGTCGCCCCGGGGGCTGAGGGCCAGGCGGGCCCCTCCCCCGCAGCCGGTGACCTGGGCCGTCCAGTGGTGCAGCGGGCGGAGGGCCTCGCGGTCCGAGTAGAGGCACTCCCACACGGACACGCCGCCGTCGGCGGAGCCGCTGAACACCAGCGGGCCCTGGCACTGTGGGAGGGAAGGAAACATGGTCCCACAGGGGACACGTTGTCGCAGTTGTCATGGAGATGGGACATACTTGGAGCTTGTTGCAGATGTGCCTTGTGTGGGTGCGTGCGTGTCTGTGTGTGAGGGGGAGTGTGTACAACTCTTTTAAAGCCCCTGCTTTCAAATGTGTGTGAGAATACAAGGGAGAATTAGCGTTTTTGCGTGTAGGTGTGTGTGTGTGTGTGTGTCTGTTTATGAGCCATGTACGGCTCATGTTTGTGTGTATGAGCGAGAGACAGAATGAATATGAATATGTAATATGTGTTTGCGTGCATGAGCTCTGTAAAAATACATAATTTGTACATAAGGGACAATTGGGTAAATGTGAATGAACTAATTTGTTGTTGATGTAACAATGTTGTTGATGTGCGTGCTGTGTGTGCGTGTGTGTGTGCGTGTGCATGAGAGAGAGAGATTGTTTGAACACACCATGTGTTCAAACAGATCAGGTGTGTATGTATATGTATTTATTTGTGTAAATGTACATTTGAAATGTGTGTGTGTGTGTGTGTGTGTGTGTGTGTGTGTGTGTGTGTGTGTGTGTGTGTGTGTGTGTGTGTGTGTGTGCGTGCGCATGTGTGCACGCACGCGGCTGCGTGCATGTGTTCATGCCACTCCAGGTCATAAATGGATTTGGGGCTTTTTGCATGATAAACAACGGGGCGGGTGAGAAGCGGGCTCCGTGCCGTACATACATGTGCTTTGATGATTGCAAATTGCAAAATATGTGCATATGCAGCTCCGGCTTTCAATAACCATAAAAACCCTTTTCCTCGCTCGCAAATTGCCTGAGACGCCGCACTGCAAACATCACGACAGATATCTTTGAAAGCAGTAAACAAGGAACGTCTGCTTGAAGATAAAAGTGGAGCAATAAAGCCGTTTGATTCCTTGAGAAAGAACAGCCCTTTTTTCTCTCTTTTCTTTTTACCTACTGTAAGTCCTTTGCAAACCACCAAAATATAATTAGGTGTGCTAAAGCGACTTAAGGGACTCCTCCTAACACGCGGAAATATGTTGGCTGGCTGGCAGATTTCTGGCTTTCTTCCTCATAATAGAGCTTAAAAAATTGGGCCGTCACTAGTGTGTGTGTGTGTGAGTGAGAGGGGGAAAAAATGCTGATGACACACAAAATTAAGTATGGTTAAGGGTGCTGTGGCATTTAGTACACTTTACTGTACCATACAGACACACCAGAGTTGTATTCAGTCCCATATCCCTACTCCCTCTCTCAAGTACTGTACCTGAGTTACAATTTTGAGGCATGTGTACTTTGCTGGAGTATTTCCAATTTTCCAATACTTTTATTTCTACTCCACTACATCTCAGAGGCAAATATTGTACTTTTTACTCCACTACAACTATTTGAAAACTTTACTTAGTTACTACCGGTATTTACAGAGTACTTTTTCCATCACTCTCTTCATCATACCGTCAAAGAAAAAAGAAAACCACATGTTTTCTGGTGGCGCTTTGCGACCATAGCAGATCTACAAGTTTAGAATGCATTGTGTCTAGAGCATAGGCTGTAAAAAATATGGACAAAGCATTCCCCGGGTCTAACATGGACGTAAAATGAAGCCTGTAATTCCTTGCACTGTAAGTCACCATATTTCTAGATCCGTTTTGGCCCAGCTGGCCAGTGGCTGGCTCCGTTTTGGCCCAGCTGGCCTTTGGCTGGCCCAGACAACGAGGCGGGACTTCCCCCCTAAGGCTCATACACATTACACAGTCTGGACTTTCGGTCGTTAGTTGACCACCGAACTACAACATGACGTCACGAGCCGCGGTGAAGAGCAAACCACCGGTGGTCACCTCACCACCGAAAATCCAGACTATGAATAGGCCTTTACTCTTCGTTGGTTTATATTTTGACTGAACGGGGGGTGGCTCCCGTTCATAGACTGTAACGGTAGCCACGCCCCTCAGAACATATGCGACTTTATGGTAATTATTTTAATAAATGGGACCATCATTTTCCAAAAAGAATAATATGACATGGGAAATGAGACTTTAAACTAGTGACTGGAAGCAGAACGTATTCATGACCATGTTTATTAAGGTAATACAGTCTAGGTGAAGTTGGGCCCAAATACATGGGCCTCTATGGAGCTATGGGTTTTTTTGGGCCCAATGACAGCGCCACAACAGGCCATTATATGAACTTTCAGGAAGATTTCCTTAGTGGCTTCACGAAATATCTGTCTTTGACTGCCCCCTTGGTTAAATATCTGTCTGACTGCCCCCTTGGTCTAATATCTGTGTGACTGCCCCCTTGGTTAAATATCTGTCTGACTGCCCCCTTGGTCTAATATCTGTGTGACTGCCCCCTTGGTTAAATATCTGTCTGACTGCCCCCTTGGTCTAATATCTGTCTGACTGCCCCCTTGGTTAAATATCTGTCTGACTGCCCCCTTGGTCTAGAGTAGAGATGCTCCGATCACTGATTGTTTTTCTCATGATTGGCCGATACTGATACCGATCTTGTGCGTAAAGGGAACAAGATTATATTTCCAAAATTATTATACTTATTATAATTATTATACTATATATCTGATTGACATTTATAGCACTTAAATGGTGTAAAAGACCGGTTTCTCCAGATAGGGTAAATTGCAGATCACAGATCAAGTCATTTTTGGCCGATCGCAGATCGGTGGCCGATTAACGGGGCATCTCGCATTGTGGGCTTGTAGATCGACTATTTTCAGAGAAAAGATTAGGTGAACTCCAGTTAATGAAGTGAGGCTTAAGTGGTTAAAAAACTGAAACCTAAAAAGGAAGAGGCTCCTGCATTTAAGCATTGGCTAAATGAAATGACTAGTACGTTTTATCTTGAGAGAATAAGGTATTTCCTGAGGAACAGGGAGAGACAATTTGATAAGGTTTGGCTGCCTCTTGTCCATTTCTTGAGTGGAAACAATTAATAGACAAGATACCACTGATATGGTTGACTGTACGCCATTTTCTTTTCAGATGTTTTCCATTTTTCAAATTATTATTACTATTTTATTCTATAGTATGCGGTGTCACTGCAGTATGGGTGGGAGGGTTGAAGGGTTTCCTTTCTCTTTTTTGTCCTTGTATTTTTCTTTCATTTTTGGTTTTCTATAAAAGAAAAATGTAATTATATCACAATGTTTAATCTACAACAATTTATAATCTGTTCTCAATAGAATTTGACAAAAAAAAAACAGAAACCTAAAACGGACATAAATCTCAAAGACGTTTGAGAGCCACTGCTCTAAGCGAGCATAAATAATGGTTGGAACATGAGCAGCTAAGCTGCTCTGCATGGGGACAGACAGATGGCTGTGTGACCCCAACCCACCTGGATGGAGGTGACCGCCTCCTGGTGAGCATTGATTGATTGACAGTTCTCCAAGGTGTGCCAGTTCCAGGCTTGAACTTTGCCGGCGTCTGTGGAGCGAGGCCGAAGGTTTGACACGGGAGAGAGAGAGAGAGAGAGAGAGAGAGAGAGAGAGAGAGAGAGAGAGAATTAGTGAGGGGGGGGGGGGATTATGTGGGGTAGAGCCCAACAAATATATCCGCGTGAGCCGATATTGGCCTACAATATATACTATAATTGGCTATCACAGATAACAGCGTGTGTTGTCCGATATTCAGCAATATGTTAACATAATCTAACATTTTGTTTTGTATTTAGATTTAGAGTTATATAGGAAGACACCTTTTATCTCCATACTTTAACTTTTTACATTTTTTTGTAAATTAATTTGTCATGCTACAGTAGTAGATCTACGATTTTCTTTTTCTTTTTTTATCGTGAAAAGTAACAGTTTTGGACTTCCGAGAGCAACAATATATATATGTATATATCTATACTGTATATATTAGCATTCATAAAAGATTGTGTCCATATTTGCATGTGCATGTTCTCCCCGTGTCCCCTAGGGTAGGTACCCTCACAAAAAACATACAGTAATCATAGCCTCTAAACGAGCCAGCCCGGGGGCGCCTGATGGAGGGGAAAGGAACTGGTCGGACTAACATTTTCCTTTCACGTGCTACGTCAGGCCGGGGAAACTCTCCCCTGTCAGGTGAAGCAGCTTGGACTCCTCATGCATAGCAGGAAGCATGAGGTCAGACCGCCCAGGATTACATTAGATAATTGACACTTGGGTGAAAAAAATGGGTGGCAAAATTGTGGGATAGAAATGTAAAAAAAGAAAAAAATGTCCACATTGGTCAGACCCGATAACTTCTTATACTCCATAATATCGGTATTGGCCACAGGAACCCAGCGTCCGCCGGGCTGTATTGTATAGGCAGCAGACTGGAAGTGATTAAGTGATTACTAGTGCCAGTACTGGTAGAAACCCACCTGAGCACCCCCCCCCCCCCCCCCCCGCCTCCCTCGTCCTCGCCACCAGAGCTGTCCATTCCTATTGCCGTGAGTCAGCCGCTTGCTCCACTGGCCTGTGTGCCTAAAGCACTCAGTCGCTCACTCTTCGCCCCAGACGGAGGCGCGGTGGCAGACGCTGCCGGCTGCCTGCTGCCCACACACTGCTAAAAGGGGGCTTGCTCGTAGACATATGGGAGCAGCAGACGTGCAAGCGTACGTTTGTGTGGATGGTGTGTAGTACACACAAATGCATGAGAGCATATATATACTATATGCATGCACGTGCATTCACAACACATGTGGATTTGTTTGCCAGCATATGTATGTACACACACACGCACACACACACACATGTGCGAGTGCATGCATACACACAAGCACATATTTATTGAGCACACGCACGCACAGAAACACACACACACGCACGCACCACACACACACACACACACACACACACACACGACAGATGGAAAGACAGACACACAGCTGCCTAGAACATTGTGAATTGTTCTAATTACTCTCTATGCCCTCTACAGTACTCCTCCCTACACTACACCTACAGTACACAATCCCAACACAAGCACGCACGTACGGACGTGCACACACACACACACACACACACACACACACACACATAGATGAACCCACTGTTCCAATTATTTTCTTCTCGCTGTTTGTACCATTGACACCCTTTTTCGTGCGTGCCCAATGCACACACACACACACACACACACACACACACACACACACACACACACACACACACACACACACAGAGCGAGCTAATTGCATCTATATCTCATGCAGGTACACAGACAAGCATGCATAAATACACCCACATGTAACTATACATACTTCACAAACACATGCGGAAATCAATAACACCCCACACACACTCAGAGACATACATTCACATAAACTGTCCACTCTCCACACACAAGATCTATACACCCACTTGCCTTTCTCACACGCATGCATGCATGCACGCACACGCACACGCACACACACACACACACACACACACACACACACACACACACACACACTTGTCTCTTTCTTTCTTTCTCTTTCTTTCATGCACATACACCCACGCACACACAAACACACACTATACACCCACTTGCACGCACACACGCACGCACGCACACAGACGCAGGCACGCACGCACGCAGACAGACACACACACACACACACACACACACACACACACACACACACACACACACGGTAAGTGTTGTGTACCTGATCCAGTGATTATGTAGCCAGGACCCTCAGGCACAAAGCAGACAGCAGTAACAGCGTTGAAGGTGTAGATGGACTTTATACAATGGCCTGAAGGCAAGAGAAGAATGTTCATCATTAGACTGTCAATTTACCACAAGCTGTGTGCACAGACTGGTACACACGTAACACACACACACACGCATGCACACACATACAGTACATGCAGAACCTCTAACTTGAGCCTGGAAGCTGTGTGTCCACACATGGGCTACACACTGTGACTATGCATGTGAATGTGTGTGCACGACTCCACGTGTGTTTATAATATAGTGTGTGTGTGTGTGTGTGTGTGTGTGTGTGTGCGTGCGCATGTTCGTGCGTGAGAGTACCTGGTGTCAGTTGTCCTTACCATTGCTAATGGCCCAGATCTTCACACAGCAGTCCACTGAGCCACTCAGGATGAACCTCTCCTTCTCTGATAGACACAGGGACCGTGCTGCACAGACAGACAGACAGACAGACAGACAGACAGACAGACAGACAGACAGACAGACAGACAGACAGACAGACAGACAGACAGACAGACAGAGTATAAGGCAGTCAGATGGTTGGACTTCACTGGGGTACAACAGAAGGGGGAATGAAAGGGAACCGTTTTGAAAGGAGGATCAGAGATAGACAGAGAAGACAAGACATGGGGAATAAATAAGTGATGGTGTAGAAAATCTGAGAAGAGGAAAAGAAGGGGAGATGGCCAGAGGGATGCCAGAGGCAGAGTGAGAGACAGAGAGAGAGAGAGAGAGAGAGAGAGAGAGAGAGAGAGAGAGAGAGAGAGAGAGATGGAAAGACTGATCGAGCACACATGATCAAAAACAATAATCAGCGTTATCCAAGCATTAAATTAAAGTGCGTTGCTGCTGCCAGTCTGACTTATTGTTGGTATGGTTCCAGTATGTACTATTGTTCTGCATGGTTCCAGTATGGACTATTGTTCTGTATGGTTCCAGTATGGACTATTGTTCTGTATGGTTCCAGTATGGACTATTGTTCTGTATGGTTCCAGTATGGACTATTGTTCTGTATGGTTCCAGTATGGACTATTGTTCTGTATGGTTCCAGTATGGACTAGTGTTCTGCATGGTTCCAGTATGGACTATTGTTCGGTATGGTGGTCCCATTTTGTTCTGCTCCGCAGTATTTGGACTGTCTCTCTCTCTCTATGGAACTCTCTGTTGTTCAATAGAGAGAGATAGAGAGAGGGAGTGGGAGGGAGAGACCGGGAGAGGGCGTTAAAAATGGAGCGATAGACGGTTGGTGGCTGGAGACTAGAGAGGGTCAGCCCAGGTTGTCAGTTGTCTGTCTGTCTGTCTGTCTGTCTGTCTGTCTGGCTATTCTCTCCTGTCTCTCTTCGGGTTTGATCTCATGAACCAGCTCTATAATTATCACACCTGGAGATGGACCACATCACTCAGTGCTAATCTTGATGCGTGCGTGCGTGTGCTTGCGTGCGTGTGTGTGTGCGTATGCGTATCTGTCAGTATCCTCCAAGGTTATCTCTCTCTGATCTGATGAGCTAAGTACTGTAATTATCAGACCATCACCATTCATCTGCAGTGTGAGTGGCTGTGTGTGTGTGTGTGTGTGTGTGTGTGTGTGTGTGTGTGTGTGGTTCTGTGTGTGTGTGTGTGTGTGCGCTCACGTGCGTGCATGCACATCAAAGGGTAAGCCAAAATCCCCTTGTGTAATGTAATGTCGCTAGTGAGCTTGTAGATTTTCAGTGCAATAAATCACGTGAAAACAAGCATAAATCAGGCATTACATTATGTGTGCGTTAGCTTACCGTACCTAGCCTCTTACAGTACTCAGGGGGAGGGGCTGACAAACAGGTGACCCCTCCACCGTGACCTCCCAGGTTCCTCTGCTCCGTCGCCGTGGGGACATGCCACACTTTCACTGTCGTATCTCGACTAGACAGACAGACAGACAGACAGACAGGCAGGCAGACAGGCAGACAGACAGACAGGCAGGCAGGCAGGCAGGCAGGCAGGCAGGCAGGCAGGCAGGCAGGCAGACAGACAGACAGACAGACAGACAGACAGACAGACAGACAGAGATACAAGTTACATAAGTTTATTAAGTTACATAAGTTAGATTCCCCTCCGTTGCATTGTAACAGCTCTGTGTACACATCATTTCTATTCCCTTTCAATTGTACATAATTAATTGCATTCCTAATGAATTGCATTTTCATAGCGCTCTTTCAAGTGCTCACATTCACACACCAATGGTGGCGAGCTCACACCGACCAACTCATTGGAGGCAATGTAGGGTTCAGTGTCTTGCTCAAGGACACTTCGACATGTGGACAGGAGGACATACATTATTTTGTTTTGATTGTATTGTTTCAGTTCCACTTTTGCTTTGTGTTTTATGTTTTCTCATGCCAATAAAGCCCTTTGAATTTAATTGAGAAAGAGACAGAGGCACGCACACACACACACACACACACACACACACACACACGTGCGCGCAAAGAGGTGAACCACCTGTTATTACTCATCAGTAGGACAAAAAGCCCTTCGAGATTATCCATTATCGTATTCTTAAACACTGAAATCAAATTTGCACTACTTGTCATTATACCGAGACCTCTGTAATGAATTATTAATGCAGGCTTTGTGTTATCACGTCGGTGCACGTTCAAGTTCAAATTAAGAGTCTGTACATAGCAAAAAGCCTGGGTGTTTTAATGGAGCCAGTACAGCCAGGGATGTGCCACGCCGCGCAGAGCACACAGAGGGCCTGCATTTGTGCCATGTACAACCACTCTATTGGAGAGATGGTGTGAGGGGACCTCACAGAGGGGGGAGAGAGAGAGAGACAGAGAGACAGAGAGAGAGAGAGAGCAAGGTTAAATGCATTCAACCTGAACCACTAGACCTCAGCAGAGTTATCAGTGTACGAGGAATTTACTTGTCAGGCAGAGAGAGAGAGAGCAGGAGGGAAAGAGACAGATGCAGAGAGATGGGGATAGAGAGGGGCGATAGGGAGAGAGAAATAAAATAGAGTGATGGGGGACAGAATGAGAAAAGTGAGAGAAAGGGAAAACATACGGGGAGACAAGACAAACAAGACAGGGAGTGAAACAAAAGAGAGAGCGAGAGACATACTTATCTGCATTATTCATTCTGCAGATCTCTCTTGTCTACCGGAGGCACCCCTTCACCCCCCCCACCCCCCGCTGCACTTACCTCCCGGAGACCACCAGGTTGTCAATGGCAACGACGCAGGTGACAATGTCGCTGTGACCATGAAGGAATCGGAGGCGGAACCGGGCCTTTTCCCAGAGGGCCTGGAGCGATGCAAACGTGTCTGAGAGAGGGAGGAGAACGTGAATGGAAACTAATTTGCGCAGTTAGTGGTATTGACACGTCGGTGACTATTGTTTGGGACCCAGACGGTGTGCCGAGACACACTGGTGTCGTGAGATAAGTCCAGGTGTGCTTTGGGACAACCACATATTATTTATTACTGCAATACAGTATACTGAAAGTTATGAATTATCTTTTAATTTACTATATCAGCACTCATTTCCAAAAACAGACACAAATTCTAGTCTGTCCCCGTTTTGGGCATATCATTATATATGCGGAAATCTGCCATTTAAAATAAATTATGTATTATATAATACATTTGCACCTATTAGTTATAATTGCTTTTCCTTGATGTATTATTTAGCCTTTCTATTTCCATTTTGACATTATCTGACATTTAAACTAAAGGAGTGATGTCACATTGTGGTGTGACCAGACTGATCCACCGTAGGTTGAATAGAAAAGAAACACATGTCTCTTGAGTTGATGTGTGGCAGAGTTGTGCTCTGTGCATTTGCCACAACAAAGATCCATGTCTCATGAATGCCATGTCATATCAGTGTTGTGTGGGGAAGAAAGCTGAGCAACCAGCTCACACATGATCCATTTGGAGCTTCGAGATTGGCTATTTCCTATTTAGATGTGTCGCTTGTGACACCTACAATGATGCTGGTGGTAATGGCATTGATAAGAATTTTGCATGGATAAGAATACAGGTGTAAAAGAGAAAGAGAAAAGAACCCACACACTCATCTGCTCCAAAAGTTATCAAACTAAAGTTATCAAACCAGTTTGACCAGATGAAGAGCCTTGGCTTGGTTACTTTTGAACCCAGCACCTGTACCAAGTGATGTGCACAGTATTAGTTTTTGCAAGAATACAGGTGTGCCTTTGAGATTTGGGCTTGCCCTTTGATGTGCTTGGGGCACAACACGTTTTAAAACCAATGCGTTTGCTTAACTGAAGATAAAACACATCAGTGTTCCTCAATGTGGATGATGATGATGTTGCCGTGAAGCCATGAGTTGATAATATGGCTCAGAGGAAGTACACGCCGTGTCCCTCAGGGAGGCAGACACAGACTGAAAGGTCAGATCGGTGTTGTCTTGTTACGTACGGTACAACACCCTTCTGCAGAGATGCAGTTTAATCTTTCATTTTTTCACAAATGTATAAACCACAGACAACAGCCGAGATTATACTATAATTATTATTAGTCATACTAGTGGTAGTAATTAGGAGTTGTAACTTGTAACCGTGGCATGTTTACACCCCATGTGAAAATGTGCTTCCATGCAGCTGGAAACACATGTTATTTTTTGTTCAAACCTGCTGCCAAGCCAAAATAAAACAAAGCTATGGGGAAATTAACTGGAACAGGAAACAGATATGCCACCTTCTAAAAATTGGGACTGCACTGCAGTAATGAAAAGATCGAGTCAATAGTAGAGATATATCTATGATTTTATTGTGGTTATTTTATTATTAGGTTCGAGAAGCAAGTCCACTATAGTTATCGTACTTCTTCCTGGGGCTGTGATGTCATGTAGGTCAACCAATAGGATGACAGAAGGAGGGGGCTCAGCGTCTGAATTGCCATTTGGCTCTGTTGGTCTAGTTACATGAGACACACGCCCGGGCGGTCGGACGCTGTCCGAGTTTTGCCAGGGACACATTTTGTGTGACACATGGTCATATGTGCACATACACACTCACATATACACGCACACGCAATTAGCCCACCTTCTTGCTCAAGTTGCTGTGTTTCCGTCCTGGGTTCTGCTGCACTGGCAGCCAGGGCTGGACAGTCCTCTGACAAATCTGTGCGGTGGCTTGACGATTTGGCTGCTCCCGCTGTATCTCGCCTTCTGCCTGTCTCTGATCTCTCCCCCTCTAATCCCACCTGGATCTCCTCGGTTCCTAGTTCTGTCTGTGAGCCAGCCAGCGTTGGCCGCACAACCTGGGCACTTGGTTCCCCCTTGGGGATCTTTGAGGCTGGAGGCAACTGTGATGGAACGGCCCCAGAGCTGTCCTCCCTGTGCTCAAGCAGAACAGGGAAGAGGAAAAAAGAAACACAAAGTCACGGAATGATCAATATGCAAAGGGACCTCTGTGACAGCATGCCTAACTGTAGAGTAGAATGTTTTAAGGGCCCTCCAACACAGAACACAAGTGCTAACCAAACAGCAGGCATTATGTGAGACAGATTGAGAGAATGAGTTGGTCAGAGTATGAGAATGGAGGAGATTCATAAAGACAATGGTCAGCAGTGAGTTCATGAACCACTTTGTCCTGCGAGTAACAATCCATGTAGAGGGAGAAAGATACAATAAAAGATACATAAGGATATATATTGCAATTTGACTTTACATAACTACTACAAGCTCTGAAATACTGGCAATCGAACAGCCAAGTGTTTTAGGGCATTTACTGTACCACATGTGAGGAAAATGCCCTTGACATCAACTAGTCCCTGGTTTGATTTTCGGCCGGTGGCCGTACCATTTGCTGCATGTTACTCCCCTATAGTCCGATTCCGTAGCTGGTCTCATGGTCGCAGCCTACGTATTTCCTGTAGGCGGACTCGACGTAGCTGCGGGGATAAAACCCTCACCAGGCGCACCTCTTCCACTACAGTGAACGGCAGAGTGACTGATGTTAGTTTGCCTCAAACTTTACTCCTTTACCTGCTTTTTTACTAACACTAACATTACAAAGATGCCCAGAACATCGAGATGAACCTGTGTAGTTTATGGCTGCTCCAACAGTAGTGGCAACATAAAAAATAAAATTAAACGGAATGTCTAATATCCACCGCGGTGGCTGAGACCAGAGCCATTGAGTAATGGTTGAGACGAAGCAGGGAAAGATACATAACGCCAGTGTACTTTATACCTCATACTTTAAATGCTTAGTATGAGGTATAAAATACAGCAGCCTTAATGTTCATAAAACAGAAAGTTTTTTGTATTGGGTAAGACTGGCGATATGTATCTTTCCCTGCTTCGTCTCAACAATTACTCAATGGCTCTGGTCTCAGCCACCGCGGTGGATATTAGACATTCCGTTTTATTTTATTTTTTATGTTGCCACTACTGTTGGAGCAGCCATAAACTACACAGGTTCATCTCGATGTTCTGGGCATCTTTGTAATGTTAGTGTTAGTAAAAAAGCAGGTAAAGGAGTAAAGTTTGAGGCAAACTAACATCAGTCACTCTGCCGTTCACTGTTGTGGAAGAGGTGCGCCTGGTGAGGGTTTTATCCCCGCAGCTACGTCGAGTCCGCCTACAGGAAATACGTAGGCTGCGACCATGAAACCGCTACGGAATCGGTCTATACTCTCTCTGCATTTCCTGTCTCTCTCCACTGTAACTATCAAATAAAGGCTTAAAAATACCCCCCAATGTATTACCTGTATTACCTGTATAACTAATACTGGTAATACTAGCAATGTTGATTTTAATTAAATCTAGTTGTTATAGTTGTAGTCCCCTGTTCATGATGTTGTAGAAGTAAAATAAAAAAAGTGCAAGCATGAATTATTATATGCATGCAACCCAACAGAGGAGCAGAACATTTTAAAAGCCCTATAATAATAATAATAATAATAATAATAATAATAATAAAACTTTATTTGTATAGCACCTTTCATGACATGAAAAAAAAAGCAGTAATGCAGTACAGTGAGGACATGAATAACAAAAAATAAAAGATCAATTAAAAGCAATGTTGTAGAAGTGGGTCTTGAGCTGTGCTTTAAAAATGTCTACAGAGGCTGCATGGAGCCTATAGAGCAAAAATGTGTAGACATTCTGTGCATGTAAAAGATTATAACCATAGTTATATACCGCTAGTTTTGTCCATAACAGATGGATTCAGAAGGGTTCACGCTGAGATCTGCATCCAGAAGGTCCTCCAAGGGGCCGGTGTACAGGGCTGGAAACCCTTGGATGAGGTCTACGTTGTAGACCTCATCCAAGGGGTTCCAGCCTCATCATACAGACTCTACGTGATGTGGTACAAAACCCAGGAAGATTTGTTTTAAGGCAAGCATGACATGATTTGACCCCCAGAAGAAAAATAAATCTGTTCAAAGCCATCAAAGGGAATGTTAATGCTTTTGAAGAATTTATGCCTCGCGCCATCTGTCTGGTGCCCACACCTATCCCCTCGTTTATTCCCGTTTCTGTGACCCTCTCCCTCCCGCGTCGCTTATTATCCCTGCCTACTTACACTTGTCTTTTCATCTTCTCCTTATTTCCTTCTTCCACAATCCCAGGAGTTTGCTGTGAGCCAGAAAGCTGCAGCACCAGTCCAGCCAATCTGGAACGTAGCTCCGCCTTCCTCGAGATCTAAGGAGGAGAGGAGGCAGGTGATTGGTCGGCCACCCAGGCACATTTGGCTTGTTCATTATGCATAGAAACATATTCAGGTTGTCTTTATTCATTAGTCGACAACTTGCAACTGAGCATCGATTGAGCGACAAGATGTGTGTGCACAGTACACCAAGGCAATGAGCCCGCTGTCAGTTTACAAGCGTGACATACTGTATGCTGTAGCCTGGTTCACTTTATTCATTAACTTCAGAGGTGGAACCGTGGAACAAGATGTAAGGCAATTGCGGTACTTCACTAACTCCATGGGCAATTAGGCATGGCCAGTATAATCTGCCTTGCTTTAATCATTGGGTTGTAACTTGTAATATGCACTCATTATGCCAGCTTTTTGATGCAGAGGTTCAGGTGTGTAGTAAGTCTGTGAGTGAAGGATAGATTGAAGGAAGGAAGGAAGGAAGGAAGGAAGGAAGGAAGGAAGGAAGGAAGGAAGGAAGGAAGGAAGGAAGGAAGGAAGGAAGGAAGGAAGGAAGGAAGGAAGGAAGGAAGGAAGGAAGGAAGGAAAACTGAATTTAAGACTATGTGGGTCTCTGGGGCTAAAGCAGAAGAGTACAACTGAACCTGTGATGTGATTAAGATGCACAGTCAGCGACTGGGTAATGTAAACGCTGTTGATTACGTTTTCTCACCAAATAACTGTAGCTCATTAACTACCACAAATAGTTTATCACTATGTGGATTGACTGTCTGTGGATTGACTGCTATGTTGGGTAGGCAGAGGCTACATATTTAACAGTCAATCTAGTCAGTGAGTATAGATTGTCTATGTGTACACTTTGACAATTTTTATACCACTGTTAATTCAGTTGACTTTGAATACATTTACAGTAATATAATATTTAGGGATCTTTAACAACCAGTCCTATTAAGAATCCAGTATTGTTGATATACTATTAGTGGACTTTGACTACATTGATACAGTGGTGGTAGAAAAAGTACTCATATGTAAAAGTATCAATACTACAATGTAGAAATACTCGGTTATATGAGTAAAAGTACAAAAAGTAGAAGGTACTCATTATGTCCCATGTCACAAATCTAGGCCTATAAAATGTGAGTTTGTAGATCAACTATTTTCAAATGGATGAAAATGTATAAGGTACTTCATTCCTAATCTCTTTGCATTTAATACTACCTGCTTACTCTTTATTATTGTTATTTTATTAACTTTTATCTGTCCTGTGTTTAATAATTGCCTGAATTTCACCAGCAGAATCAATAACGGTTGGTCTGTCTGTCTATCTTTGTACTGCTATTGTCGGCTTTAATGTATTCTCAATCGGTACACTAAGGTTTTCACATTGAATTTATGATTAACTAATAATTCATTGTATTTATTTATTTTAATAATTATTATTTTTTGTCTGGTGAACTCTACTGAAAGTATGGGTTTCTGAACTCTGCAGGGCTGTCAACATTATGTATTCAGCAGCAGCTGTTATTATTAATTCATGTTAATCACATATCCTTCTGTTTGTGTTACATCATCGCTGATTACATTACATTTTCACAGGAAACCGTTTCTCATCTTTTTGATGCATAGAAATGCCTTTCATTAAACCAACAAAATTGATTAAGTCTGTTACAATACAATCTATATATGTAATACCTAAATAATAGCCCTATATACCTACTGTAGGCTACTGTACACAGAATATGCAGGGGACGAAAGATATGGGTTGATTGTACCCTGTGATAAATCCAGTTTCACTCATGTGAGTGATTGTTGTCGCTAACCTGTGATAAATCCAGTTTCACTCATGTGCTGTCTTTGAATACTTTATTGACAGTTTGTAAACAGTAGATTGGTACGATGATTGTTAAAAGGAATCGGATAGCACAGGGACTTGTTGTTTACATTGTGGTCCTGGACGGTCAATTCATCGTGTCGTGACTCGTGAAGCAAGACACTCGAGTGAGTTATAATCGGTGCATTATTGCACAAGCGGGGAAAACCAATCGAGGATTTACAGAACCACAAGTACATGATGAAGTCTTCGGTACCTTAAGTCTTTCCTCTGGGCTGAGAGTGATTTTGATCTCCAGATTCTCAATCTGTCTCAGTTTCTTTTGCAGCTTCCTCACCTCCGTGACCTCCTCCATCTGATCTGAAACCTGTAGTAGCCTAACTAAGACCTAAAACTAAAGGAATGGGAAGGAAGGAAGAAGTGTGTCTAATATCTACAGCCTACCAGTGGCACCACGGCATTCCTCTTTACGGGAAGTTCAGAGAGATAAATAGTAATACATTTGTTTATGTTGTTTCAGCCCCACGTAGTAGAGAGTGGAGTTCAGTTCAGTTGAGTCGAGAGCTCAGTCGAGAGACGTGTCGCTGTTGCCGGATGTTGAATATATAGATTGTCCTTACAGTACAGCGACATCGTGTGGGCCGTTGAGGGCCTGTGTGTGCTGCTGGGTTATTTATATGTTATGTTCTTGTAATAACGGTTTGTAATTCATTTTGCATAGTAAAAATCTAAATGTGCCTTTTTTTAATTCTTGGCATAAAGTAACTCATGCAACACGAATCATACATTTAGACAGGAATGTTTTTTCCAGGATGCACTTGCAGTCATGCAGGTCCAAGTCCAACAGTGTAAAATGTTTTTTTTAAATCACAGTGACAAGCTGAAAAGCATCTAGGATAAGAAACTGTTAAGTAAAACGAAATGTAGGACAGACAGGATATTAAAGTCACTCCTCTTTTTCTTTCAAAGTGAACATGAAACAACATATGTGAGACTAGGACTTTTACAAGAACCGTGCAAAAGATAAAACATTCCAAGTGTACTCCCTGCTGCTATAACGCAGGTATAAAACTATGATGTGACAATATATATATAAAGCTGATTCTTTCTGAGTAAAGTCACTTAGTTAATTTCATTCTCCTTCTAAAATGAATTGGCCTCGCTCGGCGGAAGTGACGTCACCCCCACGCATTCCTTTGTGTGACGACCTCAGTGAGAGCAGACAGACAGCAGCTCGATCCGCCGAGAAAAAAAAGGAAAAAAAAAATACAACAAGGGGGAGAGAAAAAAAAACTCGTCGATCCCCCCACTAGAAGTGGACAGATTTGGGGGTGAGAGTTTCCAAAGTGTCCCGGGGCCGTGGGACTTCCGGGGGAGGTGAGACGGGAGCCGTTATCACCGGTAAATAGCCAGTGTTTGTGTTGCACGACAGTGTTTTTTGTGCTAAAAAAATTTGCGCCGATTTTTTTCTCCGCCTGCCTGCTCTACTCTACGCCCGTCGTCTCCAGACAGCCGGAAGTCTGCGAGATGGGCTTTTGGTTTTTTTCTCTTCTCTTTGGTTTTTTTTTATTCTTGCCTTTTTTTTCTTTTTTTTGCTCTCTCTCTCTCTTCTTCTTTGCTTGTTATTTTTTCACAAGCACGAGTACGCTAGTAGCAGGACACCTCGCTCTGTCTGTACTCTGGACCATGTGTGTCCGTTAATTACAAAGTCTGGCCTATATATATTTCTGCTGTATGATATGTTAGCATTGCCGACTGAGGACTCGAAATGGAGTCGTCACGCCGAAAGGATAAATATATAGTGTGATTGTGTCGTTTCTGCACGGCACCAACGTTCTGCAATCTGCTGCACACAATCTGTGTAGGCTAAAAGCAATAATAAGCGTTTATTGTTTACAAAGTGTGTCGATCTGATCATGCACCACTAGCTACACTATGGTGGTCCGATTTATAAAATCCATTCCATAATGGGTTGCATTTGCAACAGAGGTGGTCGCCTCAAATATGTGATTCATGATATGTGGCAGAGAATGACAACGTTGTTTTTTTTTTTTTGTAAACAAAATGTTTAGAACAAACACCCATTGACATGCTTCTCCTTGTTCACTACACACTCACACACAGACATCATTTTACCCCCGTCAGTTTTATTAGCCGTACACCAGACAGTCCAGACTTTAGAGATTCCGTTTCAAATTCATAATTTGTCATTCAAATGAACAATTGGCAAATACATTGCATGCCAAATTTCCAGTGTCACAAAATGTAACCGCTGTTGCTTTTGCTCTGTTGGATGAATATTATGCTGTTGTGTAGATTGGTCTTCTGACATGTAAAATGGTTAATCGATTTCGGTGTGTGGCTGTTATTGTTTTAATAGTGTATGTATTAACTAGCCTTATACAAACAAGCTGTCAGCCATCAACTTTTGTTGTGTTTCTGCCATGTCTAGAAACCCAATAATTTCACTCCCTTTATAGCCTACTTGTATGGGATGTAACAATGGATAATTGTGAGTCTTCAAACGTGTCCATATAAAATTGCAATTAGATGGACTAATGAAATGTTCTTTCTGTCCCTTTGAAGAAATGATGGATGAATCCCACTTTAATTCGTCCTACTTCTGGTCCCCCATTCCAACTGTTCAAGGACAGGTAAGACTGGACCCATCTTCAAACGGCTTCTCTGTAATTAGTTTGTGAAGGTTAAGAAGCTCATTTAGTTAATATAACTGACTCTTGAGTTTATTGTTGCATATTTGGTGAGAGAGACTATGCACTATTGCCTATGGCCTACATTATTGCTGAGGCTGGCACCGCCCTGTTATACTTTTATTACTTTTATAAAATATGCAAAAAGGTTAAAAATAGAATGATGGCATGGGCCGCTGGCCTAGTGGTCCGGGCACTTTCTCTCCCCATTTCCTGTCTATACTGTATTCTATCAAATAAAAAATATCTTAAAAAGATAAATAGAATGATGGAAATGTCACAGGAGATACTAGGAATCCAAGGAACATGCTTGAATTGAACGTTATTTTGAAGGTCAGAATAGTACTTAAATCAACTTAATTTGCGTCATCAGAAAATCTATAGCTTAGTCATAGCTCTTGAAGGCTCTTGAAATACACAAATTAGAATTCTGAACTCCTGCACGAACCCTGTATTCAGGGCAAAAAAATATTTGATGCCTGCATACCTGAGCGTGCCACACATATAAAAATAGACTTGGATATAATTTTTCCGTGCACTGTTTGTTCTCTACTCCACCGCTGACAGATTGAGAATGCCATGTTCCTCAACAAGATGAAAGAGCAGCAGGAGAAGACCCCCACGACCCAACACTACTCCACCCCCCACTACTCGACAGCTGTGCTCACAATCCCTGGCACCAAGGGCGACGGTGGGGGCCAGGCCGGGGCCGGGGGACACCACCACCACCACCCAACACACGGCACCCAGAACATCACGGTTGTCCCCGTCCCCTCCACCGGCATCATGACGGCAGGTGAGCCATGGGTGGAGTGCGTGGCAGAGACACACATGATATATGATTCTCAATGTCTGTAACGGCAACACGTATTCACCTTTTTAAGGCCGGCATTGACATGTATAGAGATTATTTCGATACACTGTCTGTGGATTTGTTATAGTAAATGGTGCATTTATATAACGCCCGTTATCCAAGGCGTTATCCACTATCGATTGTGCTTTACATTCACCCATTCACACACACATTCACACACCAATGGCGGAGGAAACCATGCAAGGCACCAACCTGCACATCGGGAGAGTCTTGCTCAAGGACACTTCGGCACTAACTCTGGGGGAGCCCGGGATCAAACTGGGAACCTCGCGGTTTCCATGCGGCCACTCTACCCCTGACCCACTGCCTTGGCCAATTTCCCATAGCCAGAAGATCATAGATCTCCGCCTACTGATTTGTCTGGTGATGTCTAATAGGTATTCTTACACAAGCCAAGTTTACCACGGCAGCAAGTGAGCCATTATGTCATTAGGATTGTTAGTTTTGTTCTCTCCTTCAGATGTGTTTTGGGGTCACTGAAACATCATTGTGAGGTGGGTGCATTTGACATAATTAGTTCTTAATTTGACAGGAAATGTGTTAATGGCAGCTGGAAAGAGAGACGGGTTTATCATGTTTCATTCTGTCCGTCTGTGTCTCTGTGTAGCTGGTCTGGTCATCACAACGCCTCAGGGAACGCTAGTCTCTCCCACCTCCTCCCAGTCTTTTGTCGGCCATCCTACCACTACCATGATTGTCTCGGCACTCCATGCTCCTAATGCAGGTAACACACATGATGAAAATTGCGATGAATGATTATTAATCTCCTTCAAAATCTTCTTCAAAGGCCGTGTATACAAAGGTGTATACAAAGGTGTATAAATATTTAATAGTAGTAGGAAACTTTAGGAACTTGAATTAAAATGTGTAGGCCATAATACAAAACTATGTCAACACAGTACACTGCACATGTATAATTGTGGGAAAGGATAAACAAAATGCAGATTGCATTTGCGTCTGAGTTGTAGGAGGTGCGGCTATAGTAGTAGCATAACTAAAAAGTTTGCTTTGAAGGAATCTCTTCTTACTCGGTGGAGGACGAGGACGAGACATTCTTAAGAACACCAGAATGAGTAATGGAGTAAACTTACTCAACTGTGTTGCCTTTGTGCAGTGTATGAGGACGTTCATGGTAAACAAATACTAATGATTTGATTCGGGTACTCGTACTTGACACGGTGTAAATCTGGGGGGGAAGTGTCGGCCGGGGGGACACTCACTGCCAGCTAGAAACCTGTTGTGCAAGTAGGCTAGCAATTGACCAAAGGGTTTTTGGGTACAGTGCGCTATGTGGGGGGACGTGGTCTAGCGTGTACGCGCGTGCACCGTTCCGTCCCTGCGTGTGCACATCAAAAATGTATTGGTACCACGGCGTGGTACTGCGTTCTACGAGCATGACACCACTGGTCACCCCCCATCTCTCTGTCCATTTCCTGTCTGCCTACTGTCTGTCCCTCCATAAAGGTGAAAGCCACAAAAAACATTAAAAAATCTCCTTCAAAAATCGATTACCGACATTGTACAAAACCCAAACTGGTGACCATAAGTACAAATTCTCTGGACCCGAGGAAGAGTAGTAATGGGGATCCAATTAAACAACATCTCTCTGAAGCTTCCATTGTTTCGTAAACTGGTGGCTTTGAGGATTTAGTGGAATAAATCTGTTTTGCTGGGTTCACCTAATTCTTTTCTGATGCTCCTGGCTTTTTGAGGATAGGAAAATCTGGCAACACCACTTGTGCTGTTTTTGCAACCCATAAAGATGCACAATAACCCTGCTTTTCTTGTTATTGCTCAGTGACCAGACTGTGTTGGGCAACAATCTTTTATTTTATTTTTTATTTGCACTACATTTTGAAACGAGAAACCCCAACGATCATTTGACATCGGAGTGTAAGCTGAGCACTAGGAGCTGAATAAGAGATGGCCACTATGGTTTTCTGTGTAACTTTACACAGATGTTTGTTCTCTGAGTTGTTGCCTTTCCTACTGTATGTCCATTCCAATGTATCCAAAGTATGTCATTAAGTAACAAGAATGCAAGGCGTGAAGGCCTAAAATCCCCCTAGCTTTCTTATTTGTTACACAACAAGAGATACATGACAGCTGCATAGGTCTGTGCTTGTATCCAACTGCGGTCACATGCTCTTCGGAGATGATTTGAAAAGCTCAGTGTTGGCTACTAATGCGTTTTGGCTGACATCGGGGTCCACCTGTGTGCCTGGATCCCGTTTCTAAGTTCTCCTGATACAGTGTTTCACTGTTTCTACAAAGGAAAGGAACTTGTTTGTTGCCCATTTGATAGTTTGACCTGTTGGTGGCACAAGATGAAGAGTCATGTGTTCACCTCACCAAGAATCAATGGACCTTTTTCACAGAGGCCATTTGCAGATAACATGAGTTGTGCTTGTGTTTCATAACTTTAATTTACTGTATACGCGTCAGCTGTGTTTATCTGTCAAAATGGCCACCATGAAAGAGGTCTATAGGTTTCTGCCTCTTAGGAATGCTTATAGCAAATAAGGAGGGTTCAGGAGATACATTGTTTATTTTAATAATTTAAACATTGGCCTGATGGTGGAGCTGGAGGGTCACGGGGTCACCAGAACGAAGAGGTTTCGTCCTATAAGGAGCTTGAATGTGCACAGTAAATTTCATGGCAATCCATCCATTAATTGTTTGCAATACATTGCTCACGTCTGTTAGGTAAATTGTTTAAAATGTTTTGATATGCCTGTACAAAGCATTTTCACTCTCTGGGTTCCACAATTTCTAGAGAATTTAATTTAAAAACCATATTTCTCAATAATCATATTGCATTAAAATATAAATTGTGTTTAAAATGGCTCATAAATATACAGAAGCAGTCCCTCGATTCTAGTTCATTTTTCACAGTGCAAGGAACGTGCCCATTCCAGACACATTACACAGTGGGAATTTGGTGAAACCTACACCTAGATTTTGGGGATGCATTTTCTCCTGTAACCATGTAATGTTGTTCTTCTCCCATTAGACAAAAAAGATGGCAACGGGATGTCCCATGTGGTTGTCATGCCGACACCGTCCAAGCGAGGCAGGAAGAAGAAGGTGACTGCGTTGGTACCTAGGATACCAGGCCACCCCCTCTCACCAGGAAATGAGACGTTAATACTAGCTCACCTGACCGCCGGGGGCCAGGTAAGAACATTTACGCATCGGGAGAGAAATGTCTAAATGTGGGAAATAGATGCAGAGTTAGGTCCACAGTCCCAACCGTTTGCTTAAAAAGAATCGACTTGTGACAAGTTGCGTCTTTGCAGCATCATGTCGGCGATCCGTATGACCTGTCAAACGAAGACGACGACCACGTGGTTAAGGAGGGCGGCACTAAGACATACAGGTACGGACGGAAAGCCCTAGTCTGCATCCCTGCCCTGTATTTCCATGTCCTAGCAGTGGAATGCTAGCACACCTGTAGCCCTCTGTCCTGTCCTGTCTTAAAGTTGGCTCAGTGATGCTAAGTTCAAGGCTTCTGTGGATGCACTGGCCATAACTGGATGTCCCAGAGACTCACACATGCATGATGCGCTTCACTGCATGTTGTGGGGGCGGAACACTGCTGCTTTTGTAGGTGAGGGGCATTAAAACGCCTGCTTTTAGATTTATAGACCAGGCTGTCCCGGACACAATGTGAGCTCTCTCTGCTGCTGTTCAGTTGCCTCTCTGCTGCTGCAGTCTATACACACACACACACGCACGCACACACACACACACACGCACACGCACACACACACACACACACACCTATCACACTGCTGTCCTTTCTTCTGTTCCTTTCCTTATTGCATGGCCTTTTAGTCTCAGGATCTCTTTGGCTGTCTCTATTTTTCTCTTGCTGCTACAGTAGCTCCCCTTTAGTTTTCACTGACGCCCTCCCCTCCCCCTCGCCTCTCCCATGTGTTAACTCGCCGTTTTTAAAAATGTTTTTATGTTGTATTTCTTGCCCTCACTTTCATTTCACACCTGTTATTTTGGTTATTTCTTTTCATTGGTTTACTGCATTTCATTGTGTGTCTCGTTCCTCTCTGTGGGTTATCATCTCCTTTCCAACAATCTTCACCTTCATTTTTATTTTCCCATTTTACTATTTCTGTTCTCTCTTTTCTCTCTCTCGTCTCCCTCCCCGTTTCCTATCCTTCTCCATATTCTTCCTTCCGTCTTTCCATCCTTCCTTCCTTCCTTCCTTCCTTCCTCCTTCGTCTCCTTCTATTCCTGTCCTGTGTGTCTGTGTCTCTCCGCCCCTGTAGGTGCCGGATGTGTGCGGCGACCTTCTTCAGTAAATCAGACATGCAGATCCACTCCAAGTCGCACACAGAGGCCAAGCCTCACAAGTGTCCTCACTGCGCCAAGTCGTTCGCCAACTCCAGCTACCTGGCGCAGCACATCCGCATCCACAGCGGGGCCAAGCCCTACACCTGCTCCTACTGCCAGAAATCTTTCAGGCAGCTCAGTCACTTACAGCAGCACACACGGTACTGCAGACCAAACGACCCACCCTACCCCGCTACACACACACACACACACACACACACACACACACACACACACACACACACACACAAGCCTTGAGCTATACCCATTATGTTTAGGCTGGTGGTGGTGTCAAGATTTGAGTGCCTTAAACTCTCATGGCTGTGGTGTGATCACGATCCATCATGACGTTCGCTTTTATGACATCATGGTTGCGAATGATTAATTAAAATTAGGATTAATTAAGATTCACACTTCATTTGGACCAAAACCCTCAGGTGTCGTTTAGCAGTGGGTTATCGAGATTATACACAGGAAAGTGCAATGTGTTCCAATGGGAAGTTAATTATGCAGAAAACTTGCGGCACTCCTTGTCCCCTGTGTGTCTCTCATCTTGACCTGTCATTGTATAATATAATAATGCCCCCTCCTTCAAACAAGATCACAGATTCCCTGTAGACCCCCCATGTGCAATTGTCCATTTGATTATTTTATACTCTATTTGCTCTTTTGGTTTAGTTTATGGTATCGATAAGGAAAGAAGAAATAGGCTATGCAGTTGATAAACATTGATTAATTTCTCATTCATAACATCTAGTTAAATGGTTGTAATTGTTGAACGCTCTTTGCTATAGGTCTCATCACAACACAAACAGATTAAGTATGAAATAAATGCAAGAAGATGTTCCCATTCATTGATAAACAAACACTGACATATTCACAACTATATATCAGCAAAATAACAACTATATAACGAATAAATAACCAAACTATCTCTGTGATAGATAGATAAACAGGACAGGCTACCTGAACTCACTAAACCTGACTCCCTAAATTAGAGATGTAGTCTGTAGTTGTGTTTCATCCCATACTGCACTGGGCTATATTACTTACAGTATGTGCAATGGCTTGTGATATACACAAAGGAAAGAGTGCAGGCTCTAAGGGGTCATGATCAAGTCTACATCTCATTGAGAACATCCAAAATACATCAATACAACAAGTGTCAGTAATTCATGACTTGTGAGTTTGTCCGTTCGATTGTGTTTGTCTGTGATTGGTTCTTCGCTGTTGAGGATACTCTGATAAATCAATAGCTGGAAACCCACCAACTGCACAAGCATATGGGCACAGGCTCTGATTGTCTTCCGCTCCCTGTTAATAAATTGAGCCGTTGTCACTAGCCGCACACAGATGCTCCACTCGTGCACGTGATTTTTTTCTTCTTCACATGCAGTCTCACTAAAATGTACTGACCAGACATCCCGCTGTGGCCGGATTTGGCGAGGACAGTTGCGCACATACCTGTGTGTACAATACATTTGTGTGAGCGACGCCCCTTTGGCTCTGCTTGGCCCTGCTGGGAATCACAGAGTAGCATCCCGAGTAGTTACTGTGCTATGGAAAAGTGACTCGATTTATTCCTGGATCACGGGTGTGTGTGTGAGTGTGTGAGTGTGTGAGAGTGTGAGTGTGAGTGTGTGTGTGAGTGTGTGCGTGCGTGCACATGTGCACATATGCTCATATTCATCCACTATGTAGGTGTTTGTGTGCGCGATGCTGAGTGGTTTGATCCAACAAGTGACCTTTTTGAGAGAAATTGTTTTACATTTAAATTCAAATTGCACCCTTTGAGTTAGACCCGTTTAAAAAATAAGGTGTTGCATAATTTACAGGGTAATTAGAACATCATTTAAAATGCATGGAGATATCGACTGGTATAATGTGAATTTCTACCCTTTTTTTTTCTCAGCGTATCCACTTGTTTGCAACGCATGCTTGTTTTCTTACTGTCGTACACTTCCCTTTCTTTGTATGCCCTGATGTGCTGCTGTCATTTCCTCTAAATCTGCTGCCTTTTCTGCTTCCAACATGCATACTGAATACAAACAGACAAACACATTTGGGAATGCATATTGATGTTCCGATTCATAGGCAGAATTTTTTGCTTTTCCATTCAACCCCGCTCTGTGTGTCGCTTTGCATCATTACCCCCCGCTCTTCATTGAATGACGGCCGAGCACATCTTCAGAATGGAAATGAAAATGTTTTTTCTTTTTTTCTGTTCTCACTGTTTCCACTCATTATCCCCTACTGCTAATGTTGTTTGTATGTTTTGTTTGCTTCATACCTTTATGATCATTACTGGAGATACTATTTAATATTTGGGTGTATTCGGAGTAACTTGTTAGCCCCTATAATTATGTTTAAACCGATTTCATCTGCCAGAAACGAGTATACTACCAATGGCTTGCAGTTATTATGACCTATTAGTTTGTTCAGGGAGCCAAATTATTGTTGCCGTTTATGACCACATCAAACATACTTACGGTAATGATAAGGGAACTAAAATCACAGCTTACGATTCAATGTGCGACCTATATTATGCAAATATTGTCCCCTTTTTTTATGCTATGATTGTTGATAGAAAGTCCTTGCTGACTCAACTGAAAGCTTTTTTCAGGTACAAATCAGACTACAGGGCACTGACTGTAGAATGTGAGAGCATGCTTATGCTGTACATGTTTTGTATTTTAACGAGCTTTCTTTCCCTGGAATGACCTCCATTCCTGACAGGCTTGGACAGATGTTGCTAGACCTGTTGGGCCAATTTGTTACACATGGAATCATACCATTTCCCACCAATCCCTGTTCTGTTGATTTCAAGAGGGTTTTATTTGTCACTATAGTTCATTCAGGTACAAGCAGCTAAATGTTCCTCAAGACTGCCAACAATACAATATAACAACAAGATAGTGATAATACTACTGGATCTAGTGACAAATACAATAAAATAAGGAGAATAAAGTTAACTTAAAAAAAACATGAACTTGCCAAAAGTACAGGAAAACCATTTTAGCAACATTGGGGAACGTGCATGTGTTACAGGGCTAGATGTTCTGTAAAATGATTTTGTCCTAACCACTGTTTTTACCGCTGTTTGTGTTTTATTATCTATACGATATTTTTGTTGCTCCTTAGTGAATTTGTCTTGCTGTTAATTGTATTCAGACATTGTTTCTTTTTAGCTCTGTGAGATTCGCTTTCATCTTTCTATCTTCATATAATTGGTCCTCACTAATGTTCATGATAATATTGTGGTATTTTATCATGAACATTAATGAGGACCAGTTCAATGAAGATGGGTTGAAATGTCGCAAAGTGGTCCTTTAAACTGTGTATTTCCAAACAAGGGATGTCACTACTCGTATTTCGCTACTCATTCACACTTCCCTTCCTTTCTCTCTTTCACCGACACTTTGTTTTGCCCAAAAGCAACCACACGGAGTCAAAACCCCACAAGTGTCCCCACTGCACCAAGTCGTTCGCCAACTCCAGCTACCTGGCGCAGCATGTACGCATCCACACGGGGGTGAAACCCTACACCTGCTCGTTCTGTCAGAAGAACTTCAGACAGCTCAGTCACCTTCAGCAGCACAACAGGTAAGTGAATCTTCAAGGCTTCGGCTTTCTCATCTTCCACAGTACAGGTGATGTCATTACAGGTGAGGTCATTACAGGTGAGGTCAGTGGTGAGAAGCACAGGAGGATAGGGATGCATGGTCATGCTTTCTATTAACCAAAATGTTTTGTTAACTGATATAAGACAATCATGTTAGGATTATTTTTTATCCCTACCTACGTTAGGTAGTTAAAGTTAAAGTAATCTTGTTGTGTCATAGCTCACAGAGTTCATGTATAGAAAGAGAAAGAAAGAAAGAATTCTTGTATGGTAATCATATAATTCATGTTGGGTAATGCTTGTTTAAAAAGTAGTTAAAAGCAAGTAATTTTATATCGTACTTTAATTGAGTATAACGTAATTATATTCTAAGTACAGAGTTAAAACGTTAATAAATTAGACTACATGTAGTAGTCTACATTTCATTAAAACAAACTCAGGCCCCGCCCAGAGTACTACTACATAAGAAACCTCATAGCTACCTGGGATGGGTGTTACACATAGTGCTGATTCGCGAGTGTGTACCTTCTTTGCTCATACGTGATTCAATATAAATCAATATTGCAGTCAAAGTCGTACGATTTGTCACACACGTTACCGCAGTGAAATTCTCCACATTTGACCCATCTCTTGGAGCGGTGAGCTGCAGCTGTGCCGCGCTCGGGAATCATTTGGTTAGTTGATTTGACCCCCCAATCCAACCCATTGATGCTGAGTGCCAAGCAGGGAGGCATTGGGTCCCATTTTTACAGTCTTTGGTATGAGGTATGGGATCGAACCCCGACCTCCCAGTTTCAGGGCGGACACTCTAACCACAAGGCCACTGTCTGGCATAGAACGTTCGCCTGCATATCGTTGTAGACTACACCACTCATGGTTTGGCATGTAGTAGTGATGGGAGTGAGTTAGGGGTTGGTAAATTAATGTATTTGATCAGAATCAATGAAACATTTTTTTTTAATCCAAACGTGTGTGTGTGTGTGTGCGCGCAGGATTCATACGGGAGACCGACCTTACAAATGTGTCCATCCAGGATGTGAGAAATCCTTTACACAGCTCTCTAACCTGCAGGTAATCAGTTCCCTAATTTTGCAGAATACGCTCTATGCCTTTTTCCATTCCCGTTTCCTGTTCCAGGTCAGTTTTTCATGGCTACAGTTGATTTCTTTTTTTTTTGCGGCTTACGCCTTTTATTGGTTTTTTGAAGGGACAGACAGTAGGCTGACAGGAAACGGGAGAGAGATGGGGGAAGACGTGCAGTAAAGGCTGTGTCAGGCTCGGGAGTCGAACCCGCGGCACACTGCGACTGTATTCACAGTCGGGTGCCCAGACGGTTACGCCACCGCCTGGGCATGGCTACAGTTGATTGGTTCAGTAGTAGACTTGAACCGGAAACACATGAAGGTGTTGTGGGTAACTGTGTGTAGGTACGGGGGCAGACATGCGCGACAAATTGAGTCAGCTGGTCGTCGCAAGCCCATGCTGCACTTCCGTCTTCCGGCCATTTCTGTCCGTTCCTTTGATATCTTCCGGGGCTTTGGGCAGCTGGTGGGCAGTTTCAACAAAGTGTTGTTTTTCCGGATGTGTAGTTCTTTGACCGGTTCCAGAGCCATACGGCTCTGACTAGTGCTATTTGTACAAGTGAGGACAGAGGAATGCACAGTACACTACTCAAAATGAAAACGTATGCACATTATAAAATATTATTATTATCCAATATCCATATTATCCAGCAATATGATAATGTGACTGGACCTCGACAAGATTTAAACACCATTACATTATTAAGAATAGCCATTACCATTAACCACATGAACCCCAGCATGCCTATTCTGCGGGGAACATTGTAGATCACATTTATTGAGTGCATGTGTTTTCTCTGGATCGTCTGCCTTGCATTTGGTGTGCTGGATCCCTGAAAGTGAAAACTCAGTCCTGTGGAGTGAACGCAGGCAGGACGCATCTGTCCCATTGGTTAGTGCCTATCACTGCTGAACCCGATGTGTCAGACTTCACATTTGTTGGCACGTACCAGCTCCTTCAGTATCATAGCTTATATATGAACATGCAGAACATATGGTTCATCACATCTGGCCGTAGTATTAATAAATATCAGATTTAGTGTCGTCTAGATTTTTATCTCTAGCACCGTGCATGTATGTATTTATTGTTTGCATGTGCGTGCTTTTGCACGCACTTGCATTATGTAATGTAAATGACACATTATGTAATTTACATAATGTAATGGAAACATAATTGAGACAAACAAAGCTTTCAGTGATTATTTTACCACCCACTCTCTCTTCCAGTCCCACCGGCGGCAACACAACAAGGACAAGCCATACAAGTGCTCCAACTGTAACAGGGGATATACAGACGCAGCCAGCCTGGAGGTGCACCTGTCCACACACACGGTCAAACACGCCAAGCTCTACTCCTGCGGCCTCTGCAACCGCACCTACACTTCGGTGAGTGTCTGTTGAGTGCCCCCATCGCTACGTCATAGACATACACTTTAGCCACTAGCCCAAACACTACATGTCATTAATAAAGATTACATAAACCCATTCAGATCGTACAACGTGTGGGAACGTCATAACTAATCAAACCCACGGATCCAAAGGACGTGTACACATGTCCTAGCATATTTTCATTGATATCAAACGAGAGACAAATATTCTGATTTATTTTAATTTAAATGTTTTAGTTGGCCTCTCCTTCTGCACCATACTCCTTGCTCTTCGCGCATGCACGTTGTCGTTCACTTCCCTGTTTACTGCTCACAAAGAAGGGCTCTGCGTGCGTAATCTAAGGAGCTCTCCGTGGTTTTTACCAGATGGATATACTAAGCTCTTCATTTCTGACTTCAACATGCCTCTCGTTCAAAATATGAAGCGAGGGATTATTATAAGCAAGCAAAAAATATATCTCCCAGTTTTTGTCCGGAACGGACGGACGGGGGTGCATATCTTCCCGGCACCCCAAGCTTCTATTTTGAATGAAATCCCGGCGCTGATTGTGTTAAGCATTAAGCATGTGTGGGGTGCGTACCCCACTCATGGCCACGAAACATGGCCTTATGCTGTGAAAGTGTCCAATAACAGAAAGGTCCTAATTTCAGTGCTCACCTCAAACATTGACATCTGTTTTATACTTGTTTTGTTGTCCAGTGTCTGACAACATTTATTTTACAAATCATTGAATGACAATCCCCCTCAGGAGACCTATCTGGTGAAACACATGCAGAAACACAACCCGGACGCACTGACGGCGTCAGTCGTGGCCGCAGCACAGCGCACGGCACAGAGGACCCAAAACCAACGGGCCCAGGTGCAAGCGAGCCTGGCAGCCGAGGCCGCCGCTGCTGCCGCTGCCGCTAGCGGGGCGGCCCAGCCTGGCGGAGCTGGCGGTCGAGGAGGTGGGCAGCAGGGGCAGAACCAGACCTCGTACCCGACGGCGGAGCAAATCGCCTGCCCCTTCGACCTGCACCAGTATAAGACAGTGGCCGCTGGCGACATCCAGTACAAACAGGTCACAATGGCGGACCTCGCCGCCCACAAGGACCTCTGTCTCACGGTGGCTACATCTGCTATTCAAGTGGAGCACCTCAACTCGTAGAGGAGGCAAATTAACTTGGGGGGGGTGGGGTGGGTTGAAACGAATCACGATATGTAATGGAGGACGGTGCTTGATTGGATAAAAGCAATACTGAGGTAATAGAGGAGCTTTGCACTTGACAGTGCCTAAACTATCGACTGATGGATGGAGACGACAGAAGAGGTAGAAGATTTTTGGATTATATACCATGGACTAAATTTGTTTTTAAAATTAAATTAGTCACTTTTTACTTTCTCTCTGCTCCGTTTGATTTCCCCCTTTATAGTTTTTGCTCTGCTGTGTTGTCTGATGAGGCGGAGCGGCATGTAAAGGCTGCAATAATGTCTGTTTCAGTCCATCACAGTGATGGTGTTATTACGATAGGAACAGAGAATACGCTCAAAGAAAAGAACCGCTGGTTCTCTTTAAATTATGGTCTTTTCTAGCCTTGTGTTCGTCCCCTCTGAATACAACAACAGTGGTGGTGATCACTCTGTTAATAAAGCTGACAGGTAACTGTGAAGGTATTTTTTTTTTTACTTTCATACAGGCTCGTTCAGTTCTTTTTATATCAGTGTTATTACAGTACCTCTACCGTTGTGTAAAATATATGCCCACAGGTGATATTTTTCATGTTATTCTTTTAATTTTTTTATGTTTTACTTAAAAGGGAAGCAAATTGATATTACCATTTCTGGAAATCAAAACAAAAAAGAGCAACTACAGTATATATATATATATATACTTTGTAACAGTATACAAAATGTTTGTGTGGTATATATACACTATTGATCATATCGCAGCTCTTTTTTACTTAAAACATTAAGTGATGAACTGGTTAGTGTTTTATGTAATCTTTGTATTTCTTTTTTTTTCTGTGTATATCATAAGAATTACATTGTTATCCAAATGCATTCTTGGTACTATACTTCCACTGCTACCAATGTTTATAAATAATGCTCGTTTATAGGCATACTGACATATATGAGATTAGTGGGTTATTATGATACAATAAAATCTCACTGAAACCTTGGCTTTTTGACATTGTTCTATTAACTGGGTTTTTGTATTTATTGTGAATTAATGGTTTAATTCTCTGAATCTAGAATGATACTTATTAAAACAGAAGCTATAGCCTATTCACACTTTTCTCTGAAAAGCTAGGAAACAACGTTTTTATTTATTTATCTTGAAGTCTACATTTAATTTTATTTAAGTAAATATTTCCCTAAACTCCTCCTAACCACCGAATATGCCACTGTGTGCTGGAATGTGTGACATGCAAATTTGTGAGGTGTTTACAAAGAGGACTGTACCAATAACATGTTTATTCCGTTTGATCATAGGCTGTCTTTTGCCAATATAGACTGAAAGTACACACAGTGCATACATTTGAGTTTAAAATGAATACTTGATGTTTAGATGATCACTCTGAAGGTATATGATAAGTAGACGCCACTAAAAACAAATGTTCGTGGACACTGGACATAATGGTTTGCTCCGCCGTTCTGCAGTCTGCAGTGGGTTGCACTATGGTTGCATGGCGTCACAGAAAAGTGGACGAGTCCAGAAACTTCACATCAATGTAAATAATAACGTTAGCGCCCTATAACACTGTAGATACCCAGGTTAAACGTACAAAAGTGAAATCTGACAACATACAAACTAGTTTCGTTGCTAAATAATTTGTAAGTATGCCTCGGAAAAAGCCATTCAGCAATAAACAGAAGAAGAAGCAACTGCAAGTGAAACGGGAGAGAAAGAGAGGTGAGAAGAACCTTAACGTGAGGCTACGTTGTAGCTTAGCTTCAATGCTAACGAAGCAGTTAGTTCAGCAGTTGACAATATGCGCGCGTGCGTGACTGCGTGTGTGTGCGTACATGTGTGCGTTTAGAAACAAATTGTTGTTTACTTGGCTTGGACTGAAGCTGCTAACGATATAGGCTATATCTAATAGACAACAGATACGTAGTTGGAAAGTCCGACATGATGTGTAAACACAGTCTGATTTTGAGTTTTGTAACGATACTTATAATGCTCTAATGACAATGTCAGTCAGTGTCACCTTTGCTTGTGTGTTTTGTTTGTTTAACAGTGCAACTAGAAGATGCCTGGTCATTTAGTTTATTTGTGTAGCGTAGAACCTTTCATAGGCAGTGAACTGCTTGATGGACCAAAGAGACATGGTAATAATAATCATCTGATCATCATCATCATCCAATGGATGATGACATCCATCATCATAAACCTTTATTTGTAAAGCACAAATGCAAATGATGAAGCTCAGTTGTGCTTTGCATTCATCAGGGTACAGATTAAAATAAATAAAATCAGTTATTTCATCCAAACAAATAAAACAAAGCAATAAGAGTACAAGAGTAAAGCTAAGTTATCAGTAAGATAAGTTCAATGGAAATCAAATGAATCAAAAATGCCCATAGAAATATGAGAAATTGTACTATAGCCTATCTATTCAAAGGCCAGGTTAAAAATATAGTTAATGTATCAAAGATTTCAACAGAGCCTTAATTTGGGATCATTCATAACAGAAGAAAACGTCATCTCTGGGAGTCTGTGATGTAGGTCGGCCCTAATCCATAGAGAGTTTTGTAAACCAGTAAAAGCACTTGAAAATGGACCCTGGAAAAAACAGGGAGGGAACCAGTCAGTGTAGTGTAGCTAAGACTGGACTAATATGTTTTCTCTATTTTTATGTAGCTAATGTGTTCTCTATTTTTGCAGTCTTATTTAGCAGCAACGCAAAGAATAAGATGGAATCATTTTAACAAAGAATTGCAGTAGTCCAACCTACTTGAGATAAAAGCATGACTTTGTTTTTCAGCCTCTTGCTGAGTTAGCAGTGGTTGTGCTTTGGCAATATGTCTGAGATGTAAGAATGTTTTGGTCCTGGGGGTTGGAATTAAAACACAGTGGCTCAGGGGTAGAATGGCGTTAAAGTGGCCGGATGAGAACCGCAAGGTTCCCAGTTCGATCCCGGGCTCCCCCAGAGTTAGTGTCGAAGACAAAGTGTCCTTGAGCAAGACTCTGAACCCCTATTTTGCTCCTGCTGTGCAGGTTGGTGCCTGCACTGCTTTGCATGGTTTCCTCTGCCATCGGTGTATGAATGTGTGTGTGACTGTGAATGTAATGCACAATCTATGCAAGTGCTTTGGATAAAAATGCTATAAAATGCCCCATCTACCAATGTATAGTCTACTCTAAAATAACACCTAGGCTTGTTAATTCTGGTCTCATGTCTTTTAAAGAGCTGGGTCTCCCACTTTGTTCTGGGCCCTGTGGCCAACTTATAAGATTTCTGTCTAATCCTTGTTTAATTTTAGAAAGATATTACTCATCCATTTATTGATTGTAAACAGACACAGCCAGCCAAGACAGCCAGTTAGAAGCTAACATAATATCCTGTACAACAGGTATACAAAGTACAATGTAAAAAAAACATCCATCCACACATTCACAAGATACAGCATTTATAACCTCCACAACAACTCACACATTAGGTCAGCGCTATGTCAGATATCCAATCTACGCTTTTATTGATTACTGTCAGCTACAGTACCATCACAGTCTAGTAAAGTCATCAATTTGTCCTGCGTACATCAGAGTGTTGCTCTGTTGCATTACTCTTTTGGATGAAGAATGTTGTGAATGATGTTAATAGAAAAGTTGAGGGTAGCAAAATCAGCTAGAGACTTTATAAACACTGTACAGAAGAAAGCACACGTTAAGATTTTCATAATAAAAATGAAACATATCCACCATTTAGGGGGAAGACCTGGCAGACATTGTTACAAAAGTATTGCTTTTTCTTGTAAACAACACACTCTGACTTATCTGGTACAGCAGGTACGCTATCCAAAAATTGTCAGTGATGTTACCCATGTTTTAAATGGAGAGACCCAAAGTGGAAGTACATTAGGTTTAAAAGTTTGTACCAGCATCAACTAAGATGTTGAACGAGGCCCTGAAACAGCAGTGACTGTGAAAGGTAAAGGTTAGATTGACTCTATGTGTGCACACGTCGTAATGTCGTTTGTCACTAATGTTTTGTGTGTGGCTGCAGCATTGGTGAAAGCCCAAGACAAATTTACCTTGACTTTGATCTACACAGTTTATAACAGGTAATGGGTCGCACACAGTGGCAATAGTCAGTCTTCTCCTTTTATTTTCTTTACAGCAGCATAATTTAATACAAACAAACTTTCAGCTATCCAGCCTTCGTCAGTGTGGGCAAAAGTATTGCTGCCATTATTATTAATATTATTATTGTTATTTTGTGCCTCGAACACGCAACGCGCTGTCTGGCCAGAGCCTATATGCCTATAGAGCGTCGCAGTCCAGACCCGGGAAATAAATCCCTGTTCATTTTCCTCATAGACTTTTCAGAAAGTATTTATTTAAAGACGTTTACGCCGCGGACAAAGCCAACTGTTGTCGTGACAAATCATGACAATAAACAGATTAAACACAATGTTTTGGGCCAAACAAAGAATTAGAAAGTAGAAAAAAACGGCAGGTTACAACATTTTTTGTTGTTGTTTTTCTTCTTTGTAATTATTTGTTTGGTCCAAAATATTGTGTTTGTTGTCATTATTTGTCACGACTCCAGTTGGCTACATACGACGCTTAAAAAGTCTTTAAATAAATACTTTCTGAAATGTCTATGGGAAAAATGCATTGGGATTCATTTCCTGGGCCTGGCGTTGTCATGAAAGTGGGTAATTAAATTATATAATAATTAATACTATGGTATGTCAAAAGCATTTCTGTTTCACAGACCCTGGCAGCAATTATTTTGCAGCAATTATTTTGTAAGAATGGTTGCCTTCATATAGTATGTGCTTTTGTGAGTTATGTGTTTTGAGGTTTAAAAAAAATAGGTTAGGAAACTTTTCCCAAGAAGTCTATATATAGCAGTAGTAGTGCTGCAATTATCGATTATCTTCTTAGCGATGTATTTATTCCTTTTTTAATTAATCGAATAATCGAGAAGCGTGCTTTTTAAAAACATTAAAAAACTAGATAAAGTGCGGCACAGGTCTCCACCAGGATTCTTCCTCAGCCTAGTGGGAATATGCGTGCACAGTTTCATCGCAATCGGACGTGGAGTTGTGGCCATTTGCTACTCCTGAAAACTGTAGGAGCCAATCGTGGCCAATCAGGATGGAATATGAGAAATCAAACAAACCTGTCTTGATCACATGACTATGGAGATCATGTGTACCGATTTGCGTGAAATTTGGATAAAATCTGAATAATAGAAAATGTGTTTTACATATGTCGGCCTCCTGGTGGCGCTATAAAGAGCAGATGTGAAAAATTCCAGGCAAAGGTTTTTCCTTGGCCTCTAGGGAGTTGGCATACAAAGTTATCCACAGATCCGTGCAGTTAGAGGTAAAAACACTTTTGGGCCAGTTATAGCGCCACCTTGAGGCTGAGTTGAAATTGTTCATGTGGCATTTCGTCCTCGGCCTAGTGGGAATGTGGGTGCACAATTTCACGGAAATCACGCGATGTGTTCATGATTTGCAGCATTTTGTTTGAAACTGAGCACTCCTGTGAATTTTGGAAGCCAATCTTAACCAATCAGGATGGAGTGTGAGAAATCTGAAAGACCGGTTTGGTTGAATGGCTCTAGAGAGACTGTGTACCAATTTGCGTGATGTTTGGACAAAATCTGTAGGTGTACTGTGCAAAAACTTGTTTTGCACAAAGCGGCCTCCTGGTGGCGCTATAACAGGCCGTTCTGGAAAGTTTGGGGCAGAGGTTCATGGTTGGCATCCAGGGAGTGTGTGTGCAAAATTTGGCATCGACCGGGTTAACGGTGACCGAGATTAGCTGCTCACGGACGGACGGACGGACACACGGACGGAGTGCAAAACATACTCTCCCCCATGCCTTCGGCTGGTGGAGACAAAAAAAAGGATTAACCAATAGCCAATTATTTTAATACTTTGTCACACAGGTGTCATGCAGAATCAGATCCACAAGCACTGTGGTCACTGTGTGATCTTCAAGATCTGCTATTTTCACTATTCTTTCCATTTTTGCCCATAATTAAATGCCCAAAATAGAGATTGATTAACCATTAACGGTTGCTCTACTACCAAGTAGGAACAGTATTTTGGCATCATGTATGCCACTGTATAAATCATGGTAAATGAACTTGAGCATGCATTCACTGTAACGGTTTCCCCTTAGGCTGGTTAAAGGTTTTAGGGGTGCCAGCTAGATCTTGTCTAGCAGAGAAATGTTATTTCTCCTTTTGATTGAGTTCTTCCTCATCTGGGTTTAACCATACGTGAATGTTAAAATGCAAACCCTTTTACACCAAGAAATAAACAACACAAAACACTTGTCATGTCAACTCACACGTAACCTTCACTCTCAAACCATGATTTCATGTCAACCGTTTGCAGTTTAGTGAGTTTCCGTGCGCAGTTCATGAATAAATAAATAAACTGTTGGTATTGTTCCAGATCCACGCAACGCAGACGCAACGTGAATGTTAGTAAATGAAAGTAGTCCGTCTGTCCGAGCAGAGCGGCTCTTTAATAGTCTCCAAAACAACAAAATAATAAACAAAACAAGCGCTTGAAAGAATAGGGGGGAAATCAAATGCCACCGCCCCGTGCGTGACAGCTGAGCCAAGGAACAGACCAGGATGCGGAGATCCTCAGTTGTGGTTTATTGTCGTCTGTTTAGATGGTTACTTGTAGCTCTGTAGGGTTTGATCAACGGGGGCTAACTTCCTCGTTCACATGATCCAGGTCCAACGTTCTCTCACTCTGACTGTCTGCCTCCACAATCGCACTCGCACACCGGTGCAAACAACGGGGCAATAGGCGGTTCCCAGGGGAGGGGAGTGACAGGTGTCACGAACAGACGGCTCGGGGACCATTTCGGGCCGTCACAGCACACACACACACACACATTCATTACGTGCTACAATGCGGTACACATTCACACTCCCAACAGCGGAAGCAACCATGAAAGGCACCATCTTTCTCATCGGGACCAGTTAGGGGTTCAGTAAAACGTCTGGGTTTCCGAGGCTAGGGGTTCAGTCAGTGTCTTGCTCAAGAAAGGAACACTTTGTGAAGCATGCAGGTATTGAACCAGGAAGCCTTCAGACTCCCAGAAAGCCACTCTACCTCCAGATCCACTGCCACGTGGCATCTTGTGTGGGAGATCATGGCTGACCCCGCACGGCGCACGCCCAGGCCACAGTCATTTTGCCCCGCTTCCCTCAGGCAGGAGGTTGCGTTCCCTAAAGACTATGAAGACCTGACATTCAAACAGCTTTTTCCCCACAGCTATCCGGCTTCTCAATGAGCCGGATGGTGTTGTTTTAAAAAAATGTCAACCGAGGCTGCGGATCTCAACACCCGTGTGAGGGCATTCCACAGTGTGGGCGCTACAACCTGAAAGGCTCTGTCACCTTTTGTTTTCCGTTTGGTGCTAGGAATTGTTGGAAGACCCTGATCCGCAGACCTTAGGGCCCTCTATGGCAGTAAAAGCTTCTGTTTCTGATTCTGATTCACATAATATGACTTTGACCTTTTGCTCTCTGTCTTCCAGGCGACACAGGCCCATGTGACGGTCCCAGCAGTCGTAATGCCAGCGTGGAGCGAGGGGGTGCGAGACACTCGGACACCTCGGACAGCGAGACCACTGATATCAGGAGAATAAACCAACAGCCCTCCAGAGACCGAGATGGCAGAAATGAAATGAACAGGTGAGTACTAGGACTGTCGTGAAAGTGAGGGTCTTTTAAAAATGTTTTCTTCATTAGAATTTGGGTATATGCTAATGAAATCCTGAGGGACAAAGGGGTTCTTTGTTGAGTGTCAGTGCATCATTTCTGAATAACCAGTAAGTGAGTCATCACCATAATTTCTGACACTGCGCATGTAACACCTAAAGATGTTGACTGGTAGGACGTGCATAGATGAATACAAATTTCTATTAGGGCTTCAAAATTATGGCTAAAAGCCATGCGTTCACATGATTGCTCTTCACTGGTTTGGAGTATATTGGTTCATTAAATGATAAATGTTGCGTTTATACAGTGCCTTTCTCCAAAGAGGCACTTTACAATGTGCTTTACATTTACTGTACACACACTGTAAGGATTATTATTAATAAAGGACACACACAGCCAGGAGGAGCCAAGGATCAAACCAGGGACCTCCCTATATCAAGTAGACTGCTCTACTTCCTGAGCCACTGCTGTCCTGATGAGATTCAGAATTGAAATAAAACAAAAATAAAACGTAAAACTGAGAAATATACCAGAGGTGTGATAAATGATTATATGCTATTAATCATGCAGATTTATACTGGTCTCATAAAATGTGTCCTTAATCATGCAGATTTATACTGGGTCTCATAAAAGTGTCCTTCATCTCTCTCTCAGTGGTGATGATGCGGTGCCTGGAGGCGCTGATTGCATGCTTGAATTGGAAATGGGAGCTAATGTTTGAAAATTCTAATTGGAGCAATGTGTGTGTGTGAGCCTGCAGACAATAAAAGAAGGAGGTCGCATATGGCACTGAGAATCTTGAGATTCTTGTATGCCCGTGTAAGAGATGCACACTTGTTAGGGACTGCTTCTAACTTCTGCACAATATTAATATGTATGTATCTTTCTTCTGTTTTTAACTTTTTTTTACGTGCTAATGAATAAAACCTAAAGACAAAGCGGCCTAAAGCAACTGTCAGGGCTTTCTTTGGAAACAGTTCAGCTGAGGGTGAAGAGTGCACAATATTAATGTACTTTATTAGCGGAAAGTTCTGGAAACCGAATTGCTGGTTTAAGACATGGCTAGCAATTCATCTGGCTCTTTTCAATCCCGTTCTGTAGTGCCTGGCTGCATGTTGATTTAACATGAGACACCTAATTGAAGATAAACCCGTTAAAAATAGGTCATATTGACTTCCTTCTGCCAATCAGGTTTCGACTGCACTTTGAGAAGGAGAGTAAAGAAGAGGTGGAGAAAAGAAAGAAGATAGCCAGAGAAAAGGTTCTGCAGCCAGTGTCCGACAAAGACCTCGAAGTGGACATTGATGACATCTACCCCTCAGAGAAAGGTGTGTGTGGGGGGTGGGTGGGCTTTGCATAGCGTCATTCTTTGCATAGTTTGGTGGCCGGTAATTGATTGGGGACCGGTTAGTAGTCGTACTAAGCAAACTGTACCACATACATATTGAAAGGTGGTATTTTGATATTTTTTATTGTACAAACCTGTCTTATAGCTGCTACCTGATTACTAATTAGTAGTTGGCTACTATACCTAAATAAAGCTTGTAGGAACCTGAGTTCAGCCATAATCGATAAATTCCCTCACCTCTCATATACCATATTTGGAATTATTATCCAAGCAGACATACTAGCCTCTTTACTAGTAGCCTGGATCCAGCCCTGATAATCAGGCTACTTTACTGGGCTACCAGCATGTCGATTAACCTTTTAACCTAACTTGATCACAGTCCCCTTGGGCTGTCCATACTTTACTATCTATACTTGGTCCACTTATGTTTTTCCATATACATACACCGAACCTCTTTGCCAAAAATCTGCTATTCTTGTCAAATATTTGTCCCAGAATATGGAAGCTAGGGTTCATGTTGTTAAGTTAGCATTAATGGAAATGTATGTAAACAAAAATGACCCAAATGGCTTCAGTACCATGGTTTCATACTGTATCGTATAGTGATGCAAAATACAAACGGCTAACTATGGGTCACTGCTTGACAGCCGACCTCATTATTATGTTATGCTACATAGAGTGTATCTTTCCTGTGCCGGGCAGAACTTCATCATACAACAGGAGTGTTGCACAAAAGTAGTGAATATAGCTGACCTACAAGATTGTCTTTTTATTTTCATAATGATAAAAACTGAATTGGTTTTGGACATACAGTACAAGGTCTCTCTACCCAACAGCGATGACATAATCATTATAATGAAATGACTGAACATTGCGGTTGTGGTTCATTGTTGAACGGCAGGTCTTGGTTTCCCGAGGAGGCCGTCGTGGAGTTACGAGATGAAACACGAGGAGCTGCTGAGGAAAGAGGAGAAGTCGTACCGAGACTACCTGGACGACCTGCACTCCAGGAACCCACCCGGCTCCCTCAGCCACTTTGAGCACAACCTGGAGGTGAGCCATTAACGTCGAAAAATGTATTTATTTTCTGAAAAACCTTTCTATATCCGTGGTGCTCAATATTTCATGTCAAGGACCACAAAAATGATATGTAATATGCCTCCACCCCGCCATCTGAAAATATGTTGTTCCAGGGACCCCCCCAGAAGCAAAGATTTGAGTTAAAAACATTTGTTCTGAAAAAATATATATTCCAAATTTGCGCCACATTTTCACGATAAAAAAAAAAAAAAGCAGACCCACAAGCTCGTAGCGCGCCACTCGGTGGCGTGCTATGAGCTTGTAGATCTGCTATTTTTCAATAGCTAAAGTATAACCACGTTTGGCTCATGGCCTGGCGGTGCATCCCTGCAGACTAGTGTACACCCTCTTTACTTCTTGTTCTTGGGTCTAAAGAATTACAAAGTGTCTCAAAAGGACCTCAAATAATACATAATCTAAAACAAATAATATACACTGTATACACTTAGGAATTCTGTTCTTATCGGATGCTGAGCTATCAGTAGAGACTGAGTGAAACGTGTGGACAGAATAGACATTTTTATTGCACTCTACATTCATCTGCTAAATGAGATAGTGGATAATGGATAATGAATTCCATGCAAGTTTTTGACAAATACCATACATATTATACTGATTATACTGAACTTATTTTCCCAAATTAATACAATAACCTATTTCTGAGATATCGCTCTACACTCACTCCTCTCATCCATCTGCCATTTTTCGCAACACATGGCCAAAGCATTTCTGGAGGTCCCCAGCCAAAAACGTTGAGAACCCCTGGACTACACCACTGCATATAATGCAGTTGTTTAATGTTATTGACCATTTGGTTGTACACTACTTTTCACAATGCATATTGGCCTACGATGAGACAACTATATATAGGGTATAATTCTCACTATACATTTGGACCGAATTGCAAGACGTCAAACTAATTTTAGACGACTAAAAATAAACTGACTTTTGACACATTACCCTTCAAAATCAGAAACAGATTTATTGTCACGTCACAGGTTTACAGAAGTTAAGAAGTGGGTGAAATTCTTTATTTGGTGCATCGTTCCCATCGCATCGTTTTTTTCCATAGAAGGAAGAAGAAAGGAGGGGGAAAGGAGATCAAACAAAATGCAAAATATCTACATATTTATTACATGGTACGGTCCTTATGAACATTAGTTAAGGTGCTAGAAAAACATCTTCTATGCTGAAGTAAGGCCGCACTGGGGTTGCTAATCCATCCTTTGTAGGTGAGTTACATGACTCTGTGCACTCCTTGTTTTCGTCATCACTTTAACATCAGCTTCAGCCTGGAGAGAGGAAGGCAGCCTTTGTGTGTCTCCTGCAAACCGTTGATGACTTGAGCAGGCCTGCCATGTCGCGTTCCATCTTAAAAGACCTAACCCCCTGAACGTTAGATGGAATTGAATTAGATTTTATTGCCTCCCAACCAGGGGTGGTGATTTGGAATTGCTTTGGGTACGGCGTGACGAAATGGAGGTGCTCTAGTGCTAACAGAGAACAGTCGTTTGAAACGCATTTTTCTAGAATAATACAGCACAATGATCATTCACATTCAATTGGGGAGAGAGATTAGAACTCCAGATAATATTGTTATTTTTAATTTTGTAAAACTAAATAATGTGGTGAGATCCAAAGATTTTGTCCAGGGTCGTCCTTTTATCCAGATTCTCATGTGAATGTATTGATACTGTGGGTTTCCTGAACCAGGGTACTTAATCAAATGTATTGAACGGATGGACTGCACTCCCACTTTACTGCTATACACACTCTCTCTCTCTCTCTCTCTCTCAGACGTGGAGGCAGCTGTGGAGAGTGATGGAGATGTCTGACGTGATCCTGTTCATTGTGGACATCAGGCATCCGGTAGGTCATGTGTTTCTTTTAAGCTTAGTGATGCCATGCATGGTGTTGTTGTGACTCCCTGGGTGAGCCACTAGATGGAGACAAACAACAAGACAATCAACAACTCCTTGAGTGGTAGCACTTTAAACAACACAGAGAACAGTCATTTGACTCTCCTACACACACCTATTTTCTTCTAGAATAGCACAATCAATTATCATTCACATTCAAGGACATAATCATGACTAAAGACTTGAATATAACAGAAAATATTTACTATGTGTAAAAGACATAATCATCATGACTAAAGACTTGAATGAATAAATAACTAGATAAAGTGCCCCCCGGGGCACAGGTCTCCACCAGGGCAGGTCAGGTTGTGGCCTCCTGGTGGCGCTATAATTGGCCAATGTGAAAAGGGTGCCATTTCTTCTTACGCCTTGGATTGGATGATTTGAAGCATTTTGTTCCAAAAATGTGTTTTGCAAAAATCCACCTGTTGGTGGCGCTATAACAGGCCAATGTGAAAAGGGTGGGATATATTCCTCAGCCTAGCAGGAAAGTCTGTGAAATATTTCACTTAAATTGCACTCTGCGTTCTTGATTTGAGGCTTTTTGTTCAAAACGGGCCAATCTTTTGAAAGCCAATGTTAGCCAATCAGGATGGAATATGAAATATCGGAGAGATCCGTCTTGAACACATGACTATAGAGATACTGTGTGTGTAACAATTTGTAGGAGTTTTGGACAGAAGCTGGAGGAGTAATATAAAAAAATGAGTTTTACAAAAGTCGGCCTCCTGGTGGTTCATTGTTGACATCCAGGGAGTGTGTGTGCAAAATTTGGAACCGGGTTAACGGTGCCGAAGATTAGCTGTACACAGACGGATGGACACACACTCACACACGGACGGATTCACACACACACAGACAAAACATACTCTCTCCCCTTGCCTTCTGCCTGGTGGAGACAATTCATATATCTTTTTCGATTTTTTTTTAAAGAATTGTAAATATGAAATAATACTAGGTCATATTAATAACATTGAATGTCTACTAATAATAGCGGATCGTGTACCGAGTAGCGACACATTTTCTCATTTCTAATATTTGTGTCACAGATATTTTAAGCGGAGAGATGACTCACCGCCTCAACCACGCGTTTCCAAATTTGACCTAAATTCAAGAAGAGCAAAAAACGGAAATAATCGTGTGTTCTAGTTACTACTTTTGGAGCTAGATGTGTTGGAGGTAGAATTTAGCCCTGTACAGAAAGCCACTGTGAAAAGAAAGGTGTGTGTGTGTGTGTGTGTGTGTGTGTGTGTGTGTGTGTGTGTGTGTGTGTTTGTGTGTATGCATTCCTGACTTTAAGTGTCGTGTGGTGTGTAAACCCTCCCAGGTGCTGCAGTTCCCCCCAGCTCTGTATCAGTACATCACGGCGGAGCTGCACAAACAGGTGGTCCTGGTGCTGAACAAAGCGGACCTCTGTCCACCGCCACTGGTCATCGCCTGGAAACACTACCTGGCCTCCAAGTTCCCACACCTCAACACTGTGTGCTTCACCTCCCACCCCGGACAGGCCTACAGCACAGGTGAAGAGAAGGATGTGTGTGTGTGTGTGTGTGTGTGTGTGTGTGTGTGTGTGTGTGTGTGTGTGTGTGTGTGTGTGTGTGTGTGTGTGTGTGTGTGTGTGTGTGTGTGTGTGTGTGTGTGTGTGTGTGTGTGTGTGTGTGTGTGTGTGTGTGTGTGCAGGAGGGGAGGGACGTTATTTTCTGGTCTTTTTCTGAGGCTTTATTTGACAGTTCTACAGAGAAAGACAGGAGACACATACAGTAGTAGATTGTGTAGGCAGGGGATTGTCATGCTGCTATCAAACCATTAGAGCCCATGTGTTATGTGCCCGAACCACTCGGCTAACGGGTAGGCCCGCCACATTGTGAGCTTGTAGATCATATAGTTTTGCTATTCATCGTATGATATATAGTATATAGTGGTAAATATGGGGTGGAAATCTCTAGGTACATGACGATTGTGATGATTCCGATTCGATTACCGATGCATCTCGATTCAAATAGGATTTATTTCCCCCTCACTGTGTGACTAATAAACAAAGTGCTTTCTAATGATCCATAATGAAAACAGATGATTAAATCTTGCACGAGTGCCGTGCTACGAGCTTGTAGATCTGCTATTTTTTTTTAAATCCTGAAAATGTGGCGCAAATCTTTGAATACATATTCTTTCAGAGCGAACGTTTTTAACTCAAATCTTTGCTTCTGGAGGGTTCCCTGGAACAACGTATTTTCAGTTGGGGGTTGGCGGCCAATTACGTATATTTTTGGGGGTCCTTGACATGAAAATGTTTGAGAACTGACATAGAAACATGGGTTTTTCAGACATTTGTAGAATCATCCTCGGGTCGAAATGGGTTCAAATAATCTACAGTACAATGAGACGTTATGATTGGAAAATGAATTATAACAGCACAACAGGACAATGACCTCCGTCTGTCTGTCTGTACACAGTCCTCCAGAAGAAGACCTAACATGTTGCACTGTGCCCACAATGACCTGTCTGTCTGTACACAGTCCTAACATGTTGTTGCACTGTGCCCACAATGACCTGTCTGTCTGTACACAGTCCTAACATGTTGTTGCACTGTGCCCACAATGACCTGTCTGTCTGTCTGTACACAGTCCTCCAGAAGAAGCGTATGAAGAAGAGACCTGGCTATGACAAGGCTGGGGGTCTAATAGAAATCCTCAAGGCCTGTCAGGAGATCACTGCTGGTAAAGGTACAGTATGCCTCGCTCTCACTCCGTTCTTATCCATCTAATAGAGGCAGGACTCACTGTCTCTCACTCTTAAACCAACTAAATGGAAAAAGTTACTTGCAAGACTGACTCGGATGCTGACGCGATTCGGCAGTAGCCGTCTTCAGAGGTGACTCTGCTCTGAAGAAGGCCACTGCCGAAACGCGTCGGCGTTCTCAAATAAACGTGAGAAATTTCATCTGAGCCAGTCTTGCATCTTTTATTTTGGGAGTGCCGCCTTTTCCATTTAGTTGGTTTATGAGTTAAGTTATTTTCAAAGCTGAGCACCCCACTGCCTTCAACAAAGGGCAGTTTCCAGAGGGAGCGCACCTGTTTAATCTTTCGCTCCGATTTGCATTAAAACGTCAAAGTGGGTAAACAAAAATCCCGTTCTGGGTTTGACAACAGAGGCCCGGCAGACATGTCTAATTGACTGCCACCTGTGATTTGTTGATATATGTTTATTGACAATGTTTACATGTACAAAAAAATGCACATAGTTATACATCACTATCAAAAGGATTTCCATTCCAGTCCCTTAGTTGAAAATGAAACACAACTCATTTGTCTTTGGTTTATATTAATGGTTGTTTTGCATGAATCAAGTGTCACACCATTATGGGATGTTGTTGTGCATGCATAATATTAACACTTTGTACTAACGCCGGCGTCTGTATTATGTCTGTCACCTGGAGTGGAATGCTACACAGTGCACAGTATTTATTTCTGCTACAATACCAGGCTATAAATTCCTATGTAAAACTTTAGGAAAAGTTTTTAACCCATTTTGAGCGGAAACCCCTTTTGGTGGTTTCATACATTATGTTATAATTTAGCTATTGAAAAATAGATCTACAAGCTCATAGCGCGCAACTTGTAGGTCTGCTATTTTTGAAAAATCGTTAAAATGTGCCTCAAATCTTTCCGAAAATTGTCATGATTTAGAAGATTAATTTCGATGTCAGGCCTGAATGGTAATTTACAGTATCCAATGATGAAGGTGCTTATTGCTGCAGATGTGAGACCACATGGAGAATGGTCTATATTGTTTATATTTTATGTTTAATATTACAGATTTGACCAAAAGCCTTCTAAAGTGTGAGTCGAGTGAAATTGTCACACCATTTTTGCACACCATTTCTCCTCCACGCCAGTTGACCTGTCCAGCTGGGAACAGAAGATCCAGAGAGACACGGTCGCCGAGCAACTCGACAGGGACCGGTCGGACGAGGGGGCGGAGTCTGTGCTCATGGAGCACCAAAGTGACGCCGCCATGGAGATGAGCGGCCCAATGAAGGAGCTCTATAAGGACGGGGTCCTCACGTTAGGATGCATAGGTAGATAATCATCATCATCATCATCATCATACTATAATTCTAACAATGTCTGTGTGTGTGTGTGTGTGTGTGTCAGAAACACCGCATTATCTCCTCATTGCCTGCACCAATCGCTCCCACTTTTCCCTTTTTTCGATTTGACACATTAATGATTAATAATGAATTTATTAGTGAATTAAAAATGCGACCAGGGCGCAGTACCAGGGCGCCCTGGGGGGGGGGGGGGGGGGGAAATATCTCACAACGGGTAAGGACTAGTCCATATAACTCTATAAGGACGGGGTCCTCACGTTAGGATGCATAGGTAGATAAGATAATCCATGTAACTCTATAAGGACTGGGTCCTCACGTTAGGATGCATAGGTAGATAATCCATGTAACTCTATAAGGACTGGGTCCTCACGTTAGGATGCATAGGTAGATAATCCATATAACTCTATAAGGACGGGGTCCTCACGTTAGGATGCATAGGTAGATAATCCATATAACTATAAGGACTGGGTCCTCACGTTAGGATGCATAGGTAGATAATCCATATAACTCTATAAGGACGGGGTCCTCGCGTTAGGATGCATAGGTAGATAATCCATATAACTATAAGGACTGGGTCCTCACGTTAGGATGCATAGGTAGATAATCCATGTAACTCTATAAGGACGGGGTCCTCACGTTAGGATGCATAGGTAGATAATCCATATAACTCTATAAGGACTGGGTCCTCACGTTAGGATGCATAGGTAGATAATCCATATAACTCTATAAGGACGGGGTCCTCACGTTAGGATGCATAGGTAGATAATCCATATAACTCTATAAGGACTGGGTCCTCACGTTAGGATGCATAGGTAGATAATCCATATAACTCTATAAGGACTGGGTCCTCACGTTAGGATGCATAGGTAGATAATCCATGTAACTCTATAAGGACGGGGTCCTCACGTTAGGATGCATAGGTATAATCCATATAACTCTATAAGGACTGGGTCCTCACGTTAGGATGCATAGGTAGATAATCCATGTAACTCTATAAGGACGGGGTCCTCACGTTAGGATGCATAGGTAGATAATCTATATAACTCTATAAGGACTGGGTCCTCACGTTAGGATGCATAGGTAGATAATCCATATAACACTATAAGGACTGGGTCCTCACGTTAGGATGCATAGGTAGATAATCCATGTAACTCTATAAGGACTGGGTCCTCACGTTAGGATGCATAGGTAGATAATCCATGTAACTCTATAAGGACGGGGTCCTCACGTTAGGATGCATAGGTAGATAATCCATAATAACTCTATAAGGACGGGGTCCTCACGTTAGGATGCATAGGTAGATAATCCATGTCCAGTCATTTATGATGGTGGTTTTCAACCCTTTTCATATCAAGGCCCATTATGTATTGGGCATTTGAGCCACCATTTGATGACATTTAGCCTCTCGGACCCAAAACTAAAGAATATTTTGTTGTTGTTGGTTGTTGTTGATTCTTTTCCACAATTCCATGCTGTGTTGATGTTGGTAAGATAGGAGAGATAACAGGCAAAATAACAATTATACTACATTCTGTAATTGTGCAGACGTCTTGTAAATTAAGTAATGCAGATGTTTAACAATAATTTAACTCTTGAGAATGTAAAATGGAACCAAAATGGACCCGTAAGGGTCCATTTGGTTTCATTTTACGCTCTCAAGAGTTAAATATTTATAAGGGTCCATTTGGTTACCAACTCTCCATCATTTAGCTGGGGGACCAACTGGAACCTCTTCAAGGACCACTGGTGGTCCCCGGACCACAGAGCTATAACGCATATAAAAAATTATGTCTTCCTCTTGTCTGTCTCTCTCTCTTCCAGGCTTCCCCAACGTCGGCAAGTCGTCTGTGTTGAACAGTCTGGTTGGGAGGAAGGTGGTGAGTGTGTCTCGAACTCCAGGCCACACCAAATACTTCCAAACGTACTACCTCACCCCCACAGTCAAACTGTGTGACTGCCCTGGACTCGTCTTCCCCTCCCGTGTCATTAAACAGCTACAGGTACGTGTGTGTGTGTGTGTGTGTGTGTGTGTGTGTGTGTGTGTGTACACTTGTGACCTTTACTGCATGTGTGGACTTGCATTCGGTGGCTTGTCTCTTCTAGAATAGCGCGCTCTATCTCTCTCTACCTCCCTCTCTCGTAAATAAATCCTTCTTGGTGATTGGATTATTGATGATATATTTCAAAGACTGTTTATTTGGTTGCTATAGTGACCTCCTTTACAATACATCAGGGCCGGGGCCTGATTTGTATACTTGTTTCTGCTTTCCTTTTGATCTGCGACCCTACCTTATACCTTTGATCCTTCATGTACAGTACAGTACAGTACGCCATCTTCATGCTTAGATGTGGGCCTTACCTTTGATCTTCATCTATGCGGCTCCTGCTCATTTATACAGATGTGGGCCATGTCCTATGTGTACAGTGTTGATTTCGTAGACTAAAACCATGACGAAATATGTTCGTCGACTACCGTTTTTCACTGGCAAAAACTAAATAAAAACTAAGCTACGATGACTAAAACTAAGACTAAATATCCTGACAATTTTGTCAACAAATAAAAACTAGGCTAAAATGTTAGGGAGGGACTAGTGGAGAAGAGATCCAGTAGAACTGAAAGACAGCTCTACAAGCTCACAACACGTCGCAGCATGGACATACACACAAAGCTGTGCATAGGAAGGGCTAGTGCCCCTCAACAAGTAAACTGTAGGTCTTAAAGAAGAAAATCAGTTTGTAAAAAAAGTCTGGAATTTCTATATGGGTGAATGTTTTTAATTCACACTGTACAAAATGGGGAGAATTATGAGACAATGTGCGGACAATAAAGCTTTCTGTCGGAGGCATTATAAAAAACTGTGTGTGATGCAATTTATTATGAAATGATCCGTGTATACATTTCTGTTCTGTTCCATAACTAAATGTAGTTTAATGAATAGTCTCAAATCTCAACTCTAAAATATTAATTCAAAGTAAAACAACGTGATCAGAAACGGGGGAAGGTGTGCACTTATCGCTCCCCTGCTCTCTCACATGTTTGCGTTCCGTCTCTCTGCTGTAGATCCTGTCTGGTATCTACCCAATCGCTCAGCTGCAGGAGCCTTACACAGCGGTGGGATACCTGTGTGAGAGGACTCCCTTCTTGTCCGTGCTGAAGCTCAAACACCCCAGCCTCCACGACGTAAAGCCACATCTACAGCAGCAGATGCAGGAGGAGCAGGGGGAGGGCTCTACGAAGCAGCACAGCTGGACTGCTTGGGACGTCTGCGAAGGTATATCGGGTCTCTTCTCCAAATGTGTCTCTGCTTGAGGGTGTCTGGGTGGTGCAGGGGGTACCGTGGAGAGACTGGGCTTTGTATCCTCCACGGTGGCCTCCAGCTTGGCCCGGTGCTCCAACGAACAGGCTGTGTTCGCACTGCAGGAGGGAAGCCGGATGCAGAGGGTGATCTCTGTCGCCGCGATAGTAGCCTGAGCTAACGTGTTAGATTTCTGGTCTAGAGGGGCGGGTCGTAGCAGAGATTTGCGCACGCCCTGATTGGATCTCACCGATCTGTTCCCCGGTCCCCCCCCCCCAGTGCAGCGCTACGTCACGTCATTTGGAGTGATGCCCACCCGGAAGGGTTGACTCCCACTTCTAGCCCAGAGCGGCCAATGCATTCATCCAGGCTTTCATTTTTTTTGCGCCGACGAAAATGAAAGCCTGGTACCGAGGCTACTGCAATAGTATCTCCTACAGGTTTTTTTGTGGTGCCAGTTAATTTTCAAACGTCCATAAATCGTAATCCAGGAGAGCTGTCCTTGGTGCCATCCAAGTTTCGGTTTTTAATTTGTGCCTTTCGTACCGCGACGCTCCGCCATGTAACGAAAGTTAAACAGTGTGTGCTTGTGCCAATGATACTAAAGTGTGTGTAGTGAGTGTGTGTGTGGGGGGGGGGGGGGGGGGGGGGGGGGGACTCTGACTCTTAAACTGAACGCATATGGTGGCACCTGGAACTAGGATTTATGGCGAATTTAACAAGCTTTCAAAAATAGGAAAACACAATTCGATGCAACGCGCTCTGAGCTTTTAGATTGTCTATTTTCATTGTGTGATACCATTTTACAATGAAATATTAAATATAAAAACAATAAAATCACATTCCACACTCCTACTGTACATGTGGTGACGGTCTTATTATCTCCAATTGGACTCCAATCTGTCTGTTTATCCACATTGCAATCCCACCAGGAAGCTGACCGGCCTCTCTTACTTTAACAAGAATACTGTGGGCCACAAATTGTCCTTCATCGAACGTCCATTGACAGAGCAAACAAGGAATTATTTTAGTGACGGAGAAATAGGACAATCGATAATATTTTCAGTTATTTTCATTACTTTTATTCTTCTTTTTTTTTTTTTTTTTTTGCTGATAGTTACAGTGAGAGAGATCAAACCCAGCACCACAGGAAGAATGGTTACTGCAGTGATAGCTAATGGGGATCCTAACCCATGGTGTTTTAAACATTATGTTATAATTTAGCTATTGAAAAATAGCAGATCTACAAGCTCATAGCGCGCTACGAGCTTGTAGGTCTGCTATTTTTGAAAAATCGTGAAAACTGGAGGATTTAGAATAACTTTTTAAAATTTTGAGGTCAGGCCAAAATGGGTTAAAGAAAGAAACAAAGAGAATGGGGGGGGGGGGGGGGGGGGGGGGGTCACGTGCGGCCAAGCGCCTCAGGTCGGAATCGAACCTGGACCAGCTTTGGAAAATGATTCATTGTGATGCTGCACTCTTACCAGGCGAAGCCCCCCTTTTAGTGACACTTTTTATGTGTGTGTTTACCCTCTCCTCTCTTTTGTCATGCAGCCTGGGCAGAGAGACGAGGCTATAAAACGGCTAAGGCGGCTCGGAATGATGTCTACCGGGCGGCCAACGGCCTCCTAAGGCTGGCCATCGATGGGAGAATGTGCATGTGTCTCCGGCCACCTGGATACAGCTGCCTCAGAGGTAACTTGTTGTGTTGAGTTGTGAGCGCTTGACATTTTAGAAAGGGTAACGATGTAAAATGCTCTTTACAGTTCAGACGAGGCTTCTTCTTGTTCTGCATGGTGTTGGAGCGCAATGGATGTGACTCGACTCATGTATGCTCTGACTGGTTCAACCCAATTTGATGAGTCACATCCCACCATTTCCGTCCTGAGCCCCGTTCATTGCAGATTATTATAATATTATTTCAACATCCTATACTAGCTACACAGAGAGTTTGACCATGCTCTCATTAACTCATTGACCATTTGCAGAGAAAGTATTAAAAAAATAGCACTTGGTAACCAACCGTTTCAAGCCCATGAGCACTTTTTATTCCCTATATGTAAGCCAAGTTCTACCACTACAATATATTCCAAAAGAAAACGACCACGTTTAAGACCATTGTGACAGGCTCAATGTGCATACAGCATACACCCATACAAAGGCTAGTAGTCTATACCAGTAAGACGCCTAAGGGCGAGAAGCAACCTCGCCCCAGTTTTGAGTGACTGACTGACGGACAAAAATGTACGACTACGATTTCATAGTAAATGCGACCTGCAGTCGCAATAAGAACCAGTTAGACGCCCTGAGGGCTAGAAGCGACCTTGCCCTAAAAGGACAGAAAGGTCGGGTGGGGAGGGATCAACATACGGAATGTCAGAACAGGTCAGCTCCATATATGGAGATCTAAGGGTTTGAGGTTTGCGGTCAGATGTAGAGTTGCTCCATATATGCAGATATAGGTGATGATCCAGTCTTCTCCATGTATGGTTATCCAGGGTTAGATGAGGTCAGTGTCGTGATCTTCATATGTGGAGATGGCCATTTATCGGTGGCGTGACATGTTTCGAGGCGCGACCATATATGGAGGCGTGATGTCACGAGGCGTGACCATATATGGAGGCGTGATGTCACGTGGCGTGACCATATATGGAGGCGTGATGTCACGAGGCGTGATCATATATGGAGGCGTGACTGACCCGACGGGAGATGCAGGTTTTCATAGTTTATTTCATTTGGACACAAAATGTGGTGCCAAAGTAAGCATTTAGCTTAAAGATGGAGTGCCACAATTTTTGTATTTTTTCAGTTTTTCATGTGTCTATGAGGTGACAATACTTCATTAGACACCCTGGAGTCGTTTTTATGTGCAATGGTGTATTAACTTTGTATTTAGGGTTTCTTCCTGGAGGCTGAACCCTTGACAGTCAAACGGGCCAATGAAATAAACAGTAATATAGTGACATCACATTATCAGCCCCTCCCCTAACCCCTCCCCCTTTATCATACAACTACAGCTGTGGGTGCGGCTTCAGTTCAGGTGGATTATCACCCATCACCACCCACCAGGCAAACCAGGCATACTTAATGAACTGGTGGGCGTGTCCACATAAAAGCATGATTTTAACAAATACTGTACACTTTTTGGAACAAGTTCTTCCTCATATTATAATAATACATGATGATCATGTTTTAGGGTGGAAAAAAATCGTGGCACTTACTTGACCAGAAGTCCTCCTCTTTAGCTCTGGCCTTCAATTCAATATCACATTGATTTTCAACAATCTCCATGTCAACATCTGTATCTCTTCCCTTGCGATTCTCGGTTGAGATCGTTGAGTTTTGTCCAATAAGCATGGTTTGGGGCCGGTCCGTCCCAGCTTACACACTGCTTTACTGAGATCTGATTGGCTCACAGTTTTAGGAATCAATGAAGGCTTCAAGCCACGGTGTTTGCTTGGCAGACAAATCTATTTGGGTTTCGATCGGTTGGTTACCCCTGTTATATAGAAACTACAATATTAATGATAGAACGGATAATATTGGCCCTTCTATTTCTTTTTTTTTCTTTCTTTTTTTTGCTTTTCTCAGTTTTTCTACAATTCCCATAATGGTTTTGTTTGCATATCAGAGACACAGAAAACTGCTCTGTGTTACTGTTGTGGCTGCTAATGGAGTGTTACCCTACACCAAACATAGAGATAAAATCATGATTATTTCCCTTTAAACTCTTACCTTCGTACCATGATGTACTTTCCTGTTTTCCAACTGGCACAGTGTTTCAGGTCAATAGGGACATTCTGTCACCCTGCGTTGTTTAGACAGCAGAAGTCACTTGAAATAGATATCTTTAGGATAGCAATTGTTTTCTTGAACTCCAAACACCCCTGCCTGTTTCTCTAATTACACGCGATTGGGTAATGGCTTCTAGCCGACCTTACTCCACAGCTGAGGCAGCACTAACAAAGTGTAATGTCTGATTTAAACTTTGTTAATGGAACAACGCAGGTCATCGTACAAAGTGTAGAGCAGCCGCCCGGGTAGTGAGACCACCCCAGGGAGAGCTCACTCAGAACGGTTGATTGATTGATCCACAGAGCACTGGGAAAACCACCCCGACCTGCCGGACATCCTGGCCATGCAGGGGCGGACGGAGGCGGACGAGGGGGCGGCCGAGAGGGACGAGGAGGAGGACGGGGAGTCCAGCTCCGAGGCGGAGGAAGAAGAGAGGGACAGGGACGCGGACGATGATGAGGACGATGGGGACGACGAGGACGAAGGGTTGGGAGGCCCGGGGAGGAAGGACGACACGCCGTCGTCATGCCTCTCCGTCAATATGTTCGACATTCTTCAGGAAAATGATTGCGAGTGATGGCGGACGGACGGACGGACGGATGTATGGTGTTGTCTGGCCAGCGAGGAAGAACAAGGGCCTCTCTTCTCTCCTCAGCGTCTCCCTGTCCACCCACCAGTGCACTTTCATTCCTTGTCATTTTTTCTTTTTTTTTCTCCTTTTCTTTTTTGCATTCCTCCCTCACGTCGTCTGTCTCCCATCATCAACACTCCTATCTGTCCTCGTCGTTACTAACATCTCTGTACATTAACATGAGTTATCTGTACATTAACTATAAATTGACCCTCCTTGCCCCACCGTCCCCTCCATTTCATCATTGACTATGTTTACACGGGCACCAGTATCCCCTTTATATTTGCAGGCATGACACCCTCATCCTCCATCCATAGTGTTAACCCATTCACAGATTTATTTCGCCCCCTATTCTCCTGTTGCCAAGGTCTTTTCAGACGGATATCTTAACAGCTCATTGGCCTAGAACTGGAAGTAAAATGGTCTAGCAATCTTTTCATCAGTCCGTTATGAGCCGTGAACATCGCCGTTTTTGATCAAAAACTCAATCTGGGAAAATAATCCGAGATAAAAAAGGGTTTTGAAATTTCAGTTAACATTGAAGTGGACGGAGGGCAAGTCTTTCACCGACGGACCGTTCCTCTTTCACCGACGGACCATTCCCTGTTTAGCGATCGCCTAGCAACGGAAACGCTGCTAAACGGTGATCTGGGCACTGAATCAAAAACATTTGATGCCGTCCTTGGCAGTGGGGTCCAACGTCGGGAAAGTTGTCCTTGGCAGTAGATGAGTTTAAGATAAATAAGTGTCCAACTTTGAGATTATATATTTCTACCAACCTTGTATTTTCAGTGACTTCTAACAGCCAACGAGCATCCAAAGTGATGGCGGAATTCCCTGGTTGCCACTGGAACCAATATCTTTATGTTGTTATCTTTACCTTGCATCGCGAGCTACCAGAAAATTGGGGTAAATAAATATAATATATTGAATATGACCTTAGTCAGGATGATGCGTTAGTATTGGTATACTGGTGTGCATGTAAATATGATATCTTCCATAATGTAGAGAGACCAGTGTATCTCTTCCATGCCGTACCTCTGCTTTGCTTCCTTATCCATGCAACTCATAACCTTTTTTTTCCCCCTCAGTATTACTATTACGACAATTAGGTTTGGTTTGGGTTTGGTTTGAGGAATTGTACCTGCATGCGGTTTGTTTAAAAATAAAAATCTCCTTTCAGCTCATTATACAATCATCCCACTGTACACAATCCAATCCATTCAGATGTTCAATCTGTTCAATAATAAGTGACCTCAAAGCTTATAATGCCAAAGTTAAAAAGGCAACTCAACTGACTGTGGTGTCAGTTACCGAGGGGGGGTGGTGGTGGGGAGGCAGTCATGTGGCCTCCAGAGGATAGAACCAACATTTCACACATTAAGCCACGTTTTGGGTGGTTAATGGAGTTATTGGACCTGGTTTTTGTCCCTATCCAGTTGTCTCAGCTTGGTTGTTATTATTTCAGTTAGTATGATTCTACCTTCTTCGGTGGTGTAGTTGAGAGTGTGGCTTTAGAACAGTGGTTTTCAACCGTTTTCATATCAAGGCCCATTATTTATTTGGCATTTGATCCACAGACCACCATTACATGATGAGATTTAGCCTCGCAGACCCAAAACAAGAATATTTTGTTATCGTTGGCTAAGGTTTTGTCCAGAATTCAATGCTGTTGGCAAACGTCGATCAAAATACATTCTCTAATTGTGTAGACTTCTTGTAAATTAAGTTATGCAGATGTTTAACAATGATTTAGCTCTTGAGAGCGTAAATGGGTCCATTTGGTTTCATTTCATGGTCTCAAGAGTTAAAGATCTATACGGGTCCATTTGGTTACCCCCTCAAGGACCACTGGTGGTCCCCGGACCACTGGTTGAAAACCTCTGGTTTAGAAGGAAGGGATACGGATCATTTATGTCTGGACAAGATTCAATTTTCAAGGCTCAGACAGGAACGTTCTATGACTGTGACTAAACGACTAAACTCCTTTAATTCAGCAAGCCATACAGAAAGAGAGAGAGAGAGAGAGACCAGACTATTTCACACATGCTTTGTTACTAGTAAGTCATGGTAATTTTCTAACAACAAACATCTTCAAAAATATATATTTTCTTGGCTGTTACACTCCATCTACTGGCATGTTTCCCCCAATATCTTCTCACTGAATATAATATCATTCTTTCGCCGCTCTCTCTTGCTTTTGAGAACATGGACAACCTCAAAACTCTCTCTCTTTTTCTCTTCCTCCTTTGACATGTTGGCTCATTGCTACAATCCTGGAAGTGCTGTAGTTATTGTGTGCTGGCATTAAACATTTCACTCCAAGGGGAACACCGTCTACAGCACAGCGCTGTGTTACTGTGTAATACATCACTCTGCAGCCAGCCACACCATCGGTACTAATCTACTGTATAATGTTAAGAAGTCATTCAACTCTACCCTGCTGTCTCAGACACGGTCGTGTCGCTCTGGACTATTGTGGAAAATCTTTAAGAACTGACATGTGAAGTTTTGGAGAGCTTTTGGTTTATTGTGTGTATGTGTGAATGGTTTGAGTGCACAGTGAAATACGTGTTCATTTATCCTTTTGTAACTCAAGTCAGAGTTAAATTAACACAGGATTTTACTGTGTACGAGGTGTGTTTTTCTTGGACTATTTGTTGCATTCCTCATTTCATTCCATGCCTATTGACATTGAACTGGATTGCTCTTTGCAATAAAGAATAGTCATTTAAACAAAATGTCTTGGTATTATGAGGAGTTGGAAAGCACTCTTGAGGCTATTATGTTTTTTTCTTTTTTTTTTTCTTTTTTGCATTTGCACAAGAGCCTTGTAAGAAATAGTCTGCAGTAACAAATATATTGCTTAATGTGCAAGAGAGAGCCCATTCACCCATGCCAACACAATGGCTTGGACACATTTAATTAGATGTCTAAGCATGAAAGTGGCCTTTATATACTGGGAGACTCCGGGATGTTAATTGATTCTCCGTAAGAATAGAACTGTATCCCAATAGCTAGGCTGTAATAATGGAAGGGATTTGCAAAAGCTACAGCGATTGTAATGAAATGTTATGAGCTTGGAACACAGCACTGTTCCCAAGGCTAATTAAAGGCCTCCATAGCCTATTGCTAGGTGACTTTCATGCAGTCACATATTTCATAATTTGAATAATATATTTTCTTTACCAAAAACAAGCTCAGAGCAAATGCTATGAATTGACTCAAGCAAAAATGTCTCAAACTAGCTTCAGTATTTTAATTTAAAAAAAGACTCACTTAAAGAAAGATGCAGTTTGGGTGTACACGTTAATGCCATCATCTCACGCACATGCAATGTATTGACCTCTTCAAGATGACGTCTCTAGGCATGATCTTGTCAGTCAAGTAGTTTACTATTAGATGCTTCGAAATTTATATTCCATTCGACCGTATGGTGTAACTCAGTGTTATAACTCTGTCGTTATGTCAGCTCACTCATCAACCACCCATTTGTTTGAGGTCCGCCCATAGAAAACACATTAAATTGGTTTAACAACTATGAAAGTGTGGGCTGTCTTAAGTCTGTTAGTTGGAATAATGACAACCATTACAGAGAATTGCAATAACTATTGTTTATGCACTAGAAGTTGGTAGAACTCCCTTGCCTTGCATAATGCAGACACTGTGCCAAATTGTATTGTACTTGTAAGCTTTATTTGCTGACTAGATAAACCAAGATTGGAGTGTAGAGATGAGTTTTAGTAAAGAGGGAAACTCATCTGGATTTGTTTCCGATTGACAGACATCACCATGAGCTGCCTGATTTCCTAAAGCTCCAGTTTTAATTGCGATGTGAGGTAAAGCCTGTATGGTAATAATTACAGCCAGACAAAGACTCCAGATTTACTGGCTCGAGTGACACCATAAATTTAGAAGGCTGTTAATTAAATTCTGGTGTGTTGAATGTTTTTCTTTTTTTTTACTCCAGCAATGGTCGTGCCAATAATGCCCATGTGGTTTGAATTTGGAACCGTTTCTTTTCTTTCTCTCTCTCCCTCCTAAGGACTCATTTAGGGAAAGCTTTCTCATGACGTAGTCAGGTCCTGCTAAGGAGCTATACCCCCTTCACCTCTACCCCTGCACCCAGTGTGACCCCAAATAACATGTGGGTGAGACCCTTTTCTAGTAATGACACGATTTCACATGAGAGCCAGAACACTGAGCAGACCTGAAAAAAATGTCCGGTTCACAAACTCCCCCGGGTGTAGCATGAGAGGGCGCACATGTAGGCACATGCACACGTGCGCACACTCACAGGTGATGCAGCTAATATATAGGGCACCTGGGAAGCTGCAATAACTCTTTCAGGAGGAGGGAGAACAACACAGGTGTGTTAGAACCAAATTAAAAGGAAAACACCATGGATTACAAATGTCCCTCTTGGCTCTATTACAGCACCTAGGCCGGAGGTTATTCTCCATGAGCCAAAATTACGGTTGTATATCTTCGCTGGCATGTACACCCATGTGGTCACTAGATGGCTTTCAAGGCCAGCACGAGTATGATGTCCATGGACTACAGTTAATGGTCAGGTGCACTTCGATTGATTTGATTGTGCGCACAGGCGTCTCATTTGTGGTGTTTACAGTGTTGAATGTGTGCTATGTGTTACCTGATCTCGCAGCCATGTTCATGTTTTATCACCCTGGGAAAGGTGGGTCACACACCGTGACAAGTGTGGACACAGAGCCGCAACTCTTTCTTCTCATTTTCACTCCGCTGTCAGACGGGTTTGCACTCAACTTTCCTATCTATGGAGACTCTGGAGAGAGAAACGTGTACTGTCATGGTCATGTGCTTAATAGACCACACACACACCGATAGAAAAGGTCAATAGAATTCACACATCGCTGGCATTATGCACACACATGAATGAACACATTTCATATGCAAAAGATCAGCTCTCGACACTGCTGAGAAAAAACACATGCAAAACATCACACTCACGTATATGCAGTATTTCAATGCTTATATTGGCAGTTGGCTACTGGCATTCACATGCATACACTCAACCTACACAGTACATACATACCGGTAGGCACATGTGCTGTACACATTGCTTTTATATGGATCACTTTCATAATATCCCAAGCACTGCACAAGGCTACAACACACGCACAACACAAGTGCGTGACATAGACCAATAGTCTCTCTATCATTCTCACTTACACTGCTGAGACCACACACGCCAGATCAAAACACACACGTATGCACGCACACCTTCATCCACCCACCCAAGTACACGCACATGCGCACACATAGTACAAACACACGCAACACGCACACATATTGATTTATTGCCTAGACAAAATGTCTCCCAGTCTGCCTCTTGGTGCCCACACTGGGGGGGTGGCGAGGCTTCTGGCCTCGACCTCGTCTCAGGTTTGTTTCCAATACACAGCCGAAGAAGTTAATACCAAGATCTAGCATGAGTTCAATGGACCTGAACCTGATCGCATCATGGATGCATGAAGGAGATCGTCCACACCTTAAAGGAGCTATAACATAAAATTCAACTTTTTAAATTTCTTTTGTGTTTTTGGGGCTCCCATGTGTGTTTTCTATCCCCACAAATAACCAATTTTGAAAAATCAGGCCTTCATGTCATATGGGTGTTTTAATGGAAATTGCTCTCAGAAACAGCTCGACTGATTTTGGCCTCATCGTGATGTCATCAATGTCACCCTACTTTGTATAATTCCTCCTTTTCTTCAGTCTTCAGTTCCAAATTTGCATTTCCACTTTGTTTACAATGTCCACCATTGTTGATTTTCCAAGCTGGCATGGAATGGAAACAAGCCTGGTTTTATCTAGCATGAGTATTATAATGACTCAAATATTAAATAATCTGCATATCAGCACCCTCTCCACCTCAGGACAGTGTGGTACTGCAGCTAAAACTGCTTTCAAAGTCCAGAAAGAATTGACAAGGCCTGGTTATATCAGAGTGGTGATTGAGGCTCAAACCATTAGAAATAACTTTGAGGGACATAGACCATATGATTATTAAATATTAAAAGCAGTTTTAAAATGCATGTTATTTGCGCTTTAAGCCAAGGGAACTGTAAAAGTCTTGCTTTGTGTAATAATCCTGCATCAACACAGGACACACTCGGCTATCGCAGACGCCCCTCTGCTCCCCCCTTCCTGCATTTACACAGGTATATGAAAGTGGTTGCTGATTCTAGAAGGCCTCTAGCTATACACAAGTAGGCAACATAACAACCCTTATGGGTCAATTGTCACACTTTCTGCATTAAATTGATTTAGATTTTGTAGGCTACTTCACATGACTAGAACCAAGTGGTTATAGAAATCATTAGTGTCTCTCAAGCAAGCTGTATCAGATGAGTCCTTGTGACTTTCTACGGTGGATAAAAAGAGGTGAAGTGTGACACCTTTCTGTGCATTTCTCAAAAGTGGGACTTCATGCACGTTGCCTGCATCCGCTAAGTAACGGGTAGACGCATTCTGATGAAATATTGGCACTAATCAAAGACATGCCATGAATTCTTCAGGGGAATTGGCTTTCACCTCCCTGTCAAGATTTGAGTCTGAGTCGGCCCAGATGTGGTTAGAGGTACAGACAGCTGAGACGAGTATTTCCCAGGCTCCTGCGCCAGGCTGAGGTTTTAGCAGGGAGCAGCCAGTATGCTATTATCCCCAGAGCTCATCCAGGTAGACTCACCACACCCATGTCTGATAGGGATGACTGTAACCAGAGAATAGCACCGAGCACATGTTTACAGCAACCTTATTCCATATGTATTCCCCTGCGGAAAAGCACTGTACCTACTGTGCAAGCCAACCACTCCCTATTCTGGTGCTAAATGGTGCATTTATATAGCTCCTTTATCCAAGGCGCTTTACATAGATTGTACATTACATTCACCCATTCACACACACATTCATACACCGATGCCGGAAGAAACCATGCAAGGCACCAACCTGCACATTGAGAGCAATTAGGGGTTCAGTGTCTTGCTCAAGGACACTTCGACACTAACTCTGGGGGAGCCCGGGTTCGAACTGGGAACCTTGTGGTTCCCATGCGGTCACCTGAGCCACTGCCGCCCCTAACAATACTAACAATACAACAGCAGAAATGGCAGATCTACATTCTCACAAGATAGAGAGTTGCAGCGTGTTGTGAGCTTGTAGATCGGCTATTGTCAGTGAGGAGATTCGGTGCAGAGGGAAATAATAGAGCAGACCTAATATACAGTAAGGCCCTGTGGGACTCCGGTCTACGTAAGTATACAGGCACGCAGTGGTTTAAAACCATGCTAGCTGTTGTATTTTACATGTCCTTTTATTGATGTACGCTAAATAATGCTGTTACACCTTAGCAAGTTTGCTATGTATTGTGGACACTTTCACTCAGTTTGTTGTAATTAAAACAGAGGTTATGTTAATATCCTAGATTTAAGGACAGTGTAAAGTTTCAGCTAGAGAAGTCTGCCAGCTCGACTGGGGACGGATACCATTTATATCAGGTGACTGAAACTTGGCAAAGTGTACAGCTGCTCGCATGTCAACTCAGGGTTAAGACAGGAACAATACCTGCCACAGCGAGCATTCAACAGGCTGTGCCTGCTCTCCCAATATTCTCCTCAGACAGGAACACAACATCGCAGCTGGGTTTGTTTGCTCACAGGGTTTGTGCTTTTGGTGTGGAAACAGCCATAATGCTGTTGGCACTGAGCTTTAACAACAAAAAAAGGAAACGGGACACTGACTGTCAGTGTAGATGGCTTACATGTTTTCCGGCTCTGCAATGTTTAAAATAATGACAGTTTAGACAGTTTCTTATTTTCTATTTATAATTTTAGCAGATGTCGCAGATCCAGAGAGACTTACAATGTGCGAGATGAGAGTTAAGTTATGGTGTGCTGACTGACACAGCTGTGTTTATAATATACAGTATGTCATTATGTGTTGAATGATGTCTGTATTTCCTGTGTATGTCTACTTTTACCTGATGTACGAGATCTCCCATGATGACTAGATTGGGAGAAGAAACATAATTGGCTGGTCTAAATAGAGTACAAAAGAGCTGTGGGGCCACCGGGACAGCTTCAGTGCCAAGTTGGCATACAGGTCTCTGGAACTCGACTGGAAGAAACTGCACTCTAGCAAAATATATTTCCTCGTCATCTGGTGTTTAGTTGATGGTGGTGATGGAAGCTAGTTTTCATCACCGTCGCTCATACAGTAGATCTTTTTCGTTTGCCATCTTGATCTGTGCCGGCTCAGCATTTTTATATACATGCCGCGGAGCATGACAGGATGTTAACTGCTTAAAGATGGAGTGCCTTGATTCCCCCCCCCCCCCCCTAAAACATCATCAGGTGCTATGATGAATGATTATACTAGGAGGAAGATTGTTTTTTTCAAAACAGTGTACAGAAAGTGTTAAAACTTGTTTTCGTCTGGCCACACCCACCAGTTCATTAGGTACCTGGTTTTCACCTTAGCACCACCCAACTGAACTTAAGCCTCGCCCACTACTGTTATACTACTGATAATGTGGGAGGAGTTAGGGTTATGATGACACTAAAATGGTGTTATTTCGATTGGGCCTTTTGACTCAAAGGCTTTCAGCTTTCAGGAATTAATTAGAGTCTATTAGAGTAATGCAAAACTGCACTCCATCTTTAACTATAATAATGTCGTAGACCTGTAAGGAAGCAGATGCATTTGTTATGAGGGGGGGGGGGGGTGTATGTGTTGTGTTTGTGTATTTTTGCACACCTAAGTGTGTCTGTCTACGCCTATATGTACAATAAGTATGTATGTTAGTGTGTGTCGGTGCTTCAATGAGTCTCCTTCACACGACGGCTTGTGTTTTTGTCTGTGACCCTGTTTGTGAGTCCCCCCCCCCCCCCCCTCCCTTCCATGTGTCAATAGGTATTTTTAGCACCGCCTCTCACCGCGAAGCAATGGCACTCATTTGCACCCCTCACATGCCCCCCGCCGCCACCTCCCCTCCCCACAATCCACCCCATGACACCCACCCCCTCTATCCCGAGAGCCCGTCCAATCTGCCACTATTCACTCTCACTGGAGGCAGCCAGCAACAGCCTGGCTAAAAGTTTTAAAAAGGAGAAGAGATGAGAAGGGAGGGGAAATGGGCGGCGATTCAGACCTGGAACTACAGAAAAGGAGTTCAGGCATAGACTATGTGGTTACCATGGAGATATAAACCTCGGGCCATGGCTGCCCTGGGGTTTGGGGGAGTGTTGGAATTTTCATTATGTTCATTAAATCAGTCAGAGTTCTTATGTGGCGTTTTATTCTTATTTGTAATTTTTAGCCATACGGATACACGTGCATATTACCTTACCTAGCACTGATACACACTTGCACACCACACAAAGTACACTCAAATATCACACACACACACACACACAGGCAGACCACCATGAACGCATACCGATGGGAATATTTGAGACAGGGAGTAGCTAAGCGAAGCTACTGTTCAGAAAAGCATGGTGGACAGAGGCTGAATGAAAGGATGAACATATAATTGGTAAAGACAATGGCTGGAGTGACAGGCAAAATGAATCAGGGCACATTCAATTGTGCTGGTTATGGGAGGTAATTCCCAAAGAGCTATTGTTAGCCCCACCCGAGTGCTGAGAAGAAAGCAAAGCCATTCTCATTCACAGAATGGTGGCTAGGACATGTGAAGAGTGTTAGGGGGGGTTGGGGTTGAAATCCCATAGGGATTGCTGTGATATAGCATGATGCTAGGGGGTGACAGTTGTAGAAGAGCCGTCCAAATGCCAAAGCACAGCATAGACTGGAGCCCTTGACACTAGGGGATGGCTGTTTGATAAATGGGTTTTGCGTGTCTGCATGTGTGCGTGTGTGTGTGTGCGCGCGCACACGTGCCTGTGTGCCTGCTCTACATGCATCCGTGTGAGTCTGAGAGTGTTCGGTATTCATGTATGTGTTTTTTGGATTCGACAGGTGTGTGCATAGGAAGTGTGTGTGTGTGTGTGTGTGTGTGTGTGTGTGTGTGTGTGTGTGTGTGTGTGTGTGTGTGTGTGTGTGTGTGTGTGTGTGTGTGTGTGTGTGTGTGTGTGTGCGTGCGTGCACATGTGTGTGCAGCATTTAGGGATGATAGCAGTGGGGATTCTTCTGACTAGAGGCAGAGAAACCAGACACCTAAAAGATGTCTGTCTGCCCCCTCCCAGTCTGCCAGAGGAAGAGGGGACACAAGTGCGCTGCTCCAGCCGAGTACGTCTCCAGGGACCTCCTGACTGTGTGAGGGGTCATCTGGAACGCCCGCCTCGCCTTACAAGCCCCCCATGACCACCACGCACGACCCTTCCCCCCCCCCCAAGAAAATCCCCCTATCCTGCCCACCCCCTCACCACCATCCTCCCTATACCACCTCCCTATCACTTCAACCCTCTCGCTCCACACATTCCCCCTCGGCTACACTAAGCTCATTTATCACACCCACCTACCGAGCATCCCTCGCGGCCCCCTTCAAACATCCCCCCAAAAATGTGCTCCCTTCTCTCCGCTCTCCCTTCCTCCCCTCTCTCCATTAGGCCCCCACCACATCACCACCGCATGATATCTCTCCTCTCCTCTCCTCTTCTCTCCCTCAAGCCTCACCCCCTCCCTCCACATTACATGACAGCGCTGAGCTCATCCTGCCAAGCCGAAAGCCACGGCGCTCCGATCCGTCCCCATGATCACAAGAACAGACACTCCCGGCATGATACTATTTATCCAGGGCCTAGTAATAATGTTTATGAGACACAGTGTCACCCAGCAAGAATTAAAATCTGTACAGTGGGCCCCACGCTTTTATATAACTTCCAAAAAAGGCACGTACCCTGGCCTAACCTTTTCAAAGTAACAGGCACAGCTCATGGCGTGCGTGCGTGCGCGTGTGAAAAGTGAGAGGAGCTGACACAACCTCTTTCCACATTTGACACTTAAAAGGAGCTCTCCACGGTGACCCCCACCCACGATTCTCCCCTCCCCTCTGGACGGACGGTGACCCCTCGACCCACTGACACCTCCACCACTCCCAGATCGTCCCCAGGGACCAATCAAACACAGCCCTGGCCCAGGTCTCTGACACTGATACTGACAAAGCACAGACAAGAAGTAAACACAGAAGTGTAGTAAGTGTAGTGTGTTGTGCATGCATAAATACATCCAGTGTTTGGTTTGCTGGGGTGGTTTTATGGGGAGGATATATCCTCCCCATCATCTTTTGATATCCCCCTCTCTCTGATCATTTGGGGATATGTTTTATGCCTGCTTCAGATCAACTGAATTAAAATACATGCATTTTCTTGTAAATAATAATATAATAATAAAAGTATTCCAAAAATAGTAAAGACACATACAGTACATGATGGCGGTGTACAGGACACCATATATCCAGTTACTGAAAACACCAGTTTCAAAGACGCACATTTTAATACTTATTGCAGGTATTCTTTTATTCTTTCTATCTCACTTACTCACTCACTCATTCACACACACACACACACACACACACACACACACACACACAAGCACACGCACGCGGCACACACAATCGAAGATATACAAAACACATGTGCTGTTTCTATACCACAAATCCACCTACAGTACAACTACAAACAAACACACACACACTCACAAATCATATGTACAATTGGGGGCACAATGGCAGATGCTTTTTCTGGCCACATTCTCAAACCTGCTTTCTCTCTCTGAAGGAGACATGATGTCCCTGACTTGTCCCTTCTTATCTCTGAGGGTCAGAGGACATTGTTGACATCCTGATGTTCCTGACATAGTGACAGGAATGATGGACTGCAGACCGTCACAAAGGAAGACCAATAGCTCGCAGCTATGGAGATGTTTGCCGCCTGCGGTTCCAAACAGCCATTGTGAATGTGAGACATTGACTGGGTTTCCCAGTGAAAAAGACACTAGAGGGGGGGGTGGGGGGGCGACGGGGTGGTAGAATGCGTGGTATGCGAGTCTGTGTCGGTTCCCAACATACTGCAGGCCTGGCATACTAGAACTGAGCTGTGTTGTCAGACTTCTACAGGCCCCTACAGCTGTCAGAAAGAACGACAGGGGGTGGCCAATGGGGGATATGGGTGCATGTGCGTGCGTGCGTGCTTGCGTGTGTGTGTGCGTGCGACATGTGTGATTGAGAGTAAGTGTATTGGCATTTTGCATGTGGCTTTGTGTGCATGCGTGTGTGCCTCTGTGAGAGCATGTGATTGTGACATGTGTTTATGACTATGACTGTCTGTCTATGATGTATATGTGTGTCCGACTGTGTCTGTGTGGGTACTGTGACTTGCGTGCGTGCGTGCGTGCGTGCGCAGACACGCACATCACATTCATCTGCTCTATGTGTGTATCTATGATGTATGTGTGATATTTTCCCATGAGCTTTGAGGGAGACACTTTCAATTCCATTTCATAATGTTCCCCTGATTTAGGTGCAGTTAAACAGGTGATAAATATATACCATGTATTCAGGTTGACAGGCAATAAATCATCTGTCAGATCTGGAGATTTAGTATAGTCACTGAAAACATTTAGCATTACACTATTTTATTTTGTTTTTCTAAAGAGATACAGTAGCTACAAATAGTTTCGCTTCAAGTTGTCTCTCTTTTTTTTAGAGGACTTGAAATGTTGTCCTTCAGTCGGCTGTCCATTTAGCCATCCTTTCCTCTCCTCACTAATGGTGGTGCGATGATTCATCAGGGCTTCTTCGTTTACCGTACCTGAACTTCTCAGTTCTCTCTCACTTTCTCTCTCTGTCATTCCTTCTGACTCACAATGCACTCTCTCTCTGTCCGTCTCTCTCCACCTCTTGGTTTCTCCTCTCCTTTTCTCCACACCTCCCTCCCCCCCCCCCCCCCCCCCCTCTCTCTCTCTCCAAATGAATTCCTCGCAGGATCAGACCTGCTTTTTATGCTCCATTGCTTCTCCCTCTGTAAAGGGAGAGCAGGGAAAGAGGGTAATGACAACAATCTGAGACGGTGAGGCGAAAGTGCTGTTTTTTTGTTTTGGAAAAAAAAGGAAAGAAGAAAAGAAAGGAGATATCATTTCAGCGAGAAAGAAATAGAGTGATGGCAAAGGGAGACAAACACACCCACATTCGCGCACACAAAAGCATGAGTGAGGAAGAGGAGGAAGAGGAAGAGCAGGCACACGGAAAGAATGGAAATAATACCGAGGTCATAACTTGGTGCCAGGGGGATTTGCAGTTGCCAGGACAACCAACAAAGCTGAGCCAGTTGGCTGATCAGCAGAAAGAAAGAAAGAAAGAAAGGAGAGAAAGGGCTGTTCCAAAGAGCAGGAGCTGAATCATGTCTCCCCTCCCGGGCAAAGTAACTTTTTAGGACATACTAAAATATTTGGTTTCTGTTTGCATAATAATGCATAATTGTCGTCTTTTGAAGGACAGATAGATATATACTTCATTATCCACACAGCCAAGGCCGGTGGAATTACATTTTGGTACAGGTTGTACATTAAAAGCACATAACACACGACAGCAAGCAACAAAGACATAACAGATTGATGCACAGAGTGATGCACACAGTACAAAATCCACAAACAAAAAAGAAGTGCGACAATTATACCACAATTACTTACAGTATGACATAATGTTGCTGTGAACTATACAGTATAATACCATACTACTATAAAACACGAAAAAGTTTATCACAACAACTCAGATCTAAACTTGAATCTGAACTTCTCTATTGACCTTTTCTTCTGTCAACAGATAAGATCAAGCTTGTGTGTTGTGAAGGTACTAGTCACTGCACAAATCCGTGTTGAAATCTGAGAGTTTCATATTTTACTCTATTACACTCATACACGTCATAGCCTCTATACATTTGTATCAGATTGTGCGAGTTAGACCCCATGATGATCATTTGCTGTTTGCCCGTGAACTGAAACCCTGAAGACCACCGCAGCAGTTGCGCAAGCATAGGAAACAAACCCCGGGAAGATTAATAAATCAAGTTCGTAAAGTGACCAAACAGATTAGATGGAAGAGGGAGAACTGGGTTCATGCTGAGCCCAGTTCTGAGCATTTCTGAAGTGGTTTATATGAACTGGGACTCTGGGAGGAAGGAAGCTTAACCATTAAACAGTGCACATGAGGGAGAGAGAGAGAGGGGGGGTTGTGTATCATTGAACAGTAAACTGGTGATACAACGTTAATACTATGCAAAGAGCCCCGGCCAGACCAGATAAAAGTGTAGCTACACCCTTCACAGACCAAAAGGGCTACAGGGTGATGGAGAGATGGAGGACAGCATGGGGTTATGGGAGGGGAGGGGCCGCTAAGGAAGTGGCTTTGGCCTCTGTAGAGGAGCAGAGATACGACAAAGCCCATGCAGTGCTAAAATCAAACATTAACCCGTAAAACAGAATAACTGGTTGTAGATACAGTTTAATGGAGTGGGTTTATTTGTTTATTATGTGGGTCACAACTATGTGTGAAGTGTGTGTGTGTACTGTAGGCTACATGGCTGGCCTTTATGGTATTGCTTTGTTTATTATATATGCCAGTTTAATAACATAATAACAGATATGGGACATAGGGAGACCAGCTGTCACACACACACACGCACAGTCGCGCACACACACACAGTCACACACCCACACGCGCACAACACACACACACACACACACACACACACACACACTAAAGAGGGTATGCCAGTAACGGTGTTCCTCTGCTCCTGTTTGTCCAGGGGGCGGCTCAGAGTTTGTTAATGACCTTTATTGTCCCCGGCTGGTGATTGAGCGTCAGCTAAAGTTTCCCTCTCCTCAGTCAGACGAACAAGTACTGACACATTCCTTATCAGCTGCCTGTTGCCTTCTCCCTCTCTCTCTCTCTCTCTCTCTCTCTCTCTCTCAGCCTCTCTCCCTCACTCTCTCTCGTCTTTAACTCATACTCCTTTTTATGTTATGTTGCTCTTTAATTAAATTATCCACCTTGTGGCCACGCACACACGCACGCATGCACGCACGCACGCACGCACGCACTCACACACACACACACACACACACACACACACACACACACACACACACACACACACACAAACTGTTTAATATTATTTTGTATTTTTATATTTGCCCTGTCCAAGGATGCCATGATCATGCCTGTATTGTTTTGTAAAGAGAGGGTGTGTGGGCAGTGTTATGATTTGTCCATGGCCATGGCCATCTATGACGTCTATATACTTAGATACAGCTTGTTGTTGTCCTAATTACAGCATGTTCATTATTAATATGTGCATCTGCTATAGTAGATGCCGACAGTAAAGGTCATCCTTATTCTTATCCTGTTGTGTTTATGTCTCTTATCTTCTGTTCCGAGTGTAATAGTAAGAGAGTGGCGACACTATAGCGTTGACTCCCATTGTAACAATGGAATGCGGAAGTGCTCATTCTAACTCAATGGGATAGTTCCAATGTTTGGAACTATAGCCCATAATAGGCACCCGCTTTGCGGGGAGATCAAAGCATGTCGCCACTCTCTTACTATTCCACTCTGCATCTGGTCACGTCATGATGTGTCCAGCACCAGCACTATATGTATAGACCGATTCCGTAGCGGTTTCATGGTCGCAGCCTACGTATTTCCTGTAGGCGGACTCGACGTAGCTGCGGGGATAAAACCCTCACCAGGCGCACCTCTTCCACTACAGTGAACGGCAGAGTGACTGATGTTAGTTTGCCTCAAACTTTACTCCTTTACCTGCTTTTTTACTAACACTAACATTACAAAGATGCCCAGAACATCGAGATGAACCTGTGTAGTTTATGGCTGCTCCAACAGTAGTGGCAACATAAAAAATAAAATAAAACGGAATGTCTAATATCCACCGCGGTGGCTGAGACCAGAGCCATTGAGTAATGGTTGAGACGAAGCAGGGAAAGATACATATCGCCAGTCTTACCCAATACCAAATCTTTCTGTTTTATGAACACAAGGCTGCTGTATTTTATACCTCATACTAAGCATTTAAAGTATGAGGTATAAAGTACACTGGCGTTATGTATCTTTCACTGCTTCGTCTCAACCATTACTCAATGGCTCTGGTCTCAGCCACCGCGGTGGATATTAGACATTCCGTTTTATTTTATTTTTTATGTTGCCACTACTGTTGGAGCAGCCATAAACTACACAGGTTCATCTCGATGTTCTGGGCATCTTTGTAATGTTAGTGTTAGTAAAAAAGCAGGTAAAGGAGTAAAGTTTGAGGCAAACTAACATCAGTCACTCTGCCGTTCACTGTAGTGGAAGAGGTGCGCCTGGTGAGGGTTTTATCCCCGCAGCTACGTCGAGTCCGCCTACAGGAAATACGAGAATACAGGCTGCGACCATGAGACCAGCTACGGAATCGGTCTATAGAGGGTATGCGTGTGACATCATCGACATCAAACCAGGAAGTTATGCAGGAATACCTACTGAGTGGCAAGAAACTACTTTCTGGCCTTGACAGCCCATACATCCAAACAGAAAAGTCATATCTGATTGCATTAAACAACATTAAACAATGTTAAACTCACTTTGCATGTTGCTTATACCACTCGATTTGCCACTCGATGTGCCATTCACTTTAAGCATGCGCATACCCGCTATTCCCCCTAGCTGTCGTGTCTGTGTAATAAACTTTGTGAACCTGTCCCTTGATATACTGCCTCTGTGTCATCTTGTTCTCCCGCTCCAGGCCTGCCACTTCACCAGGGGAATACTTTATCTCAGGGGTGGGTTAACTTTGAAGATGGAGAGGGCCACTATATTTCCACACTCACTCCAGAGTGGCCACTTTGCATATTAAAAGAATAGCCGATCTATACGAGCTCAAAACGTGTCGCAGTGCGACGCGTTTTGAGCTTGTAGATCTTTTTTTTTGTGCTATATTTGAATTGAAATCCTGAATTATTTTTTGTTATTTTTGAATGAAAAGTAGTCTAACCTTTCTATTTAATTTGAAATGCATTTACTTATAGTTATGTTAACTTTATGAACTAAATACAAATACATTGGATATACAAAAAGACAATAACAGTTTAATACTAGTAATTAAGCTACTATTATAGACTGAAGTACTAATTCAAGCGGCTCATGTTTGCATGTTTGGAAACATGACATTAAGTGATGGTGGGGGCTGCATGTGGCCCCCGGGCCGGCCCGGCAGTTGCCTATGTATGCTTTCTCTGATCATTACTGTAAGGACCAGGCCGAGGGTCTCCTAAATCAGGCAGTCCTCGATCCTCTCTCTTTGGTGTTTGTGAGTTCAGAAAGCGGAGTCAGCAGCATAGAGAAGGCATTGGAGAGGAGGAAGCTTATGGTGGGATTCTATCCTGGCTTTTTGATTGATTGATTGAAGTATTTATTAACAGTTTGCAGAATTACAGTACATTTCAAGTACAACTCAATACAAAGACTGTTAACTGTGAATGGACGCCTCCATAAAGTATTACACTTGTTTACAAGAAGGTCCACCATTTTAAATTTATCATAACATTTAGAGACGTACAAATATGCACTTCTATATAGCCAAAAACAGCAAATCATCATACAGGAGGTTAAAAGGGAAAAGAAACATATACAGTGAGGGGGAAAAGGGGTGAGTGGGGGATTCAGAATTTACGGGGGCCAGTTTCGAATTGCAGCCGTCCGTAGGTGCCCTTTGAAGGCGGTTTTGAAGGAGTCAAGGGATTCACATGTCTTAATGACTATTGGTGGCGTCGGACACAAAGTGAATTTAGTCCCTTGTTTGTGCCGAATCTGGGTTGCACATGGTTTGTTGAACTCCCTGTTGTCACTGTTGTGGGTGTGGCCTGTAGTTTGAGGAAGGCAGCTTATACCACCATGATGTCTGTGTGGACAAGCACATGGACTGCAGCGTGTTTGAGTAGGAACCCTTCAATCTGAGTCATTACAGCCCAGGGCACTAATGGTATACAGTTACACAGAAAAGGTGCTCTGTAATAAACTCACTTTGACTTCAGAGTTAAACACAAAGGCATAATCCTGAAAGGTCCACTGTGGATGAAAGAAGTGAGGACAGATTTAAATACTGACCTGTAAAAGTAAAATGTTAGAATATACAGTGTAAATTGATAGAGTCTGGTGACTTGTGTATGAGTGTTATTTATGCCCTATTTAAATGGCCTAAAAGTCTAATATCTCCCACAAGTCATAGGGAGTTCCCTTTGGTTTAGTGGTTAAGATGTTGGCTTTCCACACGGGAGACCGGGGTTCAAATCCCAGGTTAATGGTAAGTAATCCCTGTGTGAGGTCAAAAGGGGGGTGGGTGTAGCAGAGTGGCTCACAACCTCAGCCTCATTGACTAAAAGTCTAATATCTCCCCCGAGCCATAGGGAATTCCCTTTGGCTTTGGCTTTATTAAAAAAAGGAAATAAAATAAAAAAGTGCTGAACACAATTTGAAGAAATTAGAAATAAAAAGCACAGCCCCCCTCCCCAGGCCGTGACTCGAGTTTCAAAGCAGTTGAGAAACATTTTGTTACATGCAAGGAGTTTTTAGGGTGAAATAAGTCATGCATCCTGTCCGTGTGTATCATATGTCCTGCTCCCCGACCCGAGTCTGGGCCGCTCCTTCCTTGCAAATAAAACCCCCATTCTCCCAACGGGATCACATTGAATTTCCTTCTAAAACAAGCGTTGTTGTTAATGTCACCGGTCCCGCCCACGAGGGGCTCCGATTGGCGGGATCGCCCAGGCGAACGTCCGAACAGGCACCTTGCTCCGCGTCGTGATTGGCCGCAGCCAGTGCAGTTATGTTAATGAGCACCTGGTGGGCCGGCGGCAGGCGGCGAGGCGAGCTAGTGAGGCTGGAGGAGCAGCGCTCTGACAACACACAGGGACCACCGACGGTCTCACGCGCTGCTGCTGTGTTTCTGTTACATTACTTAGTTATACATTGAGGACAACTTCCCCCCGTGTTTTTCCAAATCTGACAGTTTGCCGACTAACTGTAGGCAACGCGTAGTCGAAACAGTTTCGGAGTATTTTTTTTGTTTAAATAACTGTTTTTAATTTTAACAAACGCGCAGCCGCGCGCTAGAGCGCAGCAACTGTTGTGTGTGTGGTGTGGGTGCCCGTGTGGATTACAGAGACGCTCAGTGGGCTGCTGAATGTTTTGAAGGACAGCTGCAGGAAAACAAGAAGAAACACTCTGTTTTAGCCTCTCTTTGTAGAACAGAGACAAGAAACACTGTTTAACACCGATAGAGTCGAACTGAAAAGACTCGGGGTCGGGACGGGACTTCAAAACACACTTCTTTAAAAGTGTATGTTAGGTAAGTGGTGACACTTTGATTCAATCCGTTCCACCCACACAGACAGACACACCATATCTATCAATGTAACTTAAGCGTGACCATTGGCTTCGTGCCATTACTTGGTTATTGTTATGGCATTTCAGTCTATCTGTGTGTATGTCTGTCTGTGTGTAGTGTGTATATATCTGTCTGTCTGCCTGGCTTGGCGTCTTCAAGTCTCGCTGTCAGTTGGGGACGGCTGGCTGCTTGGACTGCAGCCATGAGAGACTGTGACACACACACACACACACACACACACACACACACACACACACACACACACACACACAGCGAGGAGGAGGAGGTGTAACGTTGCGCCTGTTTGTATAGTTCAGTTGCTGCTTGTATGTCCGCCTCACTTCAGACAGTTATACTAGCCTAAATGAACCATATTTATAGTGGGGAATATTTTAAAAGGCTTTTCTAAACTGAGATGAATGAATGGGGACCCTTTAGATTTGAGCTATAGTTACAATTTAGGCATACCAGACGCAAAAGCATGGCATACATCACATATATAAAAAGTAGCAGCGTTGATTGATATGTATTGACACAGACGACAGTCTGTAATTTAAGTTAATTTGACACGTACAGTATATGCTTCGCCGTTTATGTAGGCTGCTACTCCTGTGCTGTATAATCATTCTCTCCATTCCAAGAATCACAACAAACTGTTTGCAACGAGTCCAACATAGCAATGTGGGTTTGGTTTAACTTGTCAAAATGTATTCCCTATTTAAATAGGCTAAATGAGAAGGCTAACCTGTACACACACACACACACACACACACACACGCGCGCGCCAAGAAGTCCACTGTGTTTTTAAGACGATACATTCTTCTTAAAGTAAGACTGCAACGCCGCGGTTAGATGAATGAGTCAATAAAATGGACGATGTTTGCGATGACCTCATGTCGCCCAGGTGTCCATTATCACACCAGGACGGAACATGGAGCTGTTATTAACCTGCTGACCCTACCCGCACCGGGCCGCACGGCAGGTGACCACCGTGACCTCAAACGGGTCAAGACTTGCTCTAGTTTCCTCCCTCTGGAATAAACCTCTGGCCGTGTGACTGTGTGTGTGTATGTGTGTGTGTGTGTGTGTGTGTGTGTTGCGTTTGAGAGGGAAACAAACAAGTGTGTGTTTTTCATGTACAGTAAGTGTGTCCAGTAGTATAGTGTGTGAGCCTGTCAGAACAGAAGTATTGCCTGTGTTGATACAGAAAACATTGTGCCCCTCTCTCTCTCTCTCTCTCTCACCAAAGCATCTGGACTTTAAAAAGCAGTGCATACAAGGAAGAAACATTTGTCCTTGCCTTGCGGTTTGATTAGAGTGACAGGAGGTGATGATAATGGACCATCATGTGCTGAAGTGGATTCTCCCTTGGCTTGTACTCGGTTCACTTCAATACAGTACAGTACACACAATATTTAAAACCCAGAGTGTATTGTCAATTTGTACTCAGGACTTTGCTGTGTTTACCCACCGAAGATTTGCGTGCGTATGTGCCTCAGAAAGTCGAGAGCAAGAGAAAAGGCATGCAAAGGTGGCCATAGCTGAATGGGGTGAGACCTCCTGGGACATTAAGTCAGAGTAGGTTGTCCAATGATCTCTGGGTCGGCGGTTCGAATCCCGTCTCCGAAGTCGAAGTGTTCTTGGGCAAGACACTGAACCCTACATTGCCTCCAATGAGTTGGTCGGTGTGAGCTCGCCACCATTGGTGTGGGAATGTGGGAAGTGAGGATGCTGGCGTCGGCAGTCGACTGTTTGCCGCTTCACCTCCCAATACATGAATGAATGAACCATTGTAAAGCACTTTGAACACTTGGAAAAGCGCTATAAAAATGCAATTCATTATTATTATTATTATTATTTAAGCAAATACAGTGACAAATACCCCAGTTATTGTGGGCTCCAGTAGCGAGTCCACTATTGTTATCGTAATTATTCCAGCCGTTTCTGGGCAGTGATGTCATGTGGGTCAACAGGAAGACAGAGGGAGTGGGGCTGTGACGCCATGTGGGTCAATAAATACATCGAGTAGAGAGCTACTCGAGCCCACCCCGTTTCTTCGTTTCTTTTTTGTTTTTGGCTTTTTGCCTTTATTGATAGTAATTAGTGAAGACGGACAGGAAAGTGGGAAGGATAGAAGGGGAGAGACATGCAGCAAAGGTCAGGCCAGAGCCTACGTATATGTGGCATGATGCGCCTGGTCCACTAGGCCAGCAGGCGCCCTATTTATACGGTAGTTATTATTTGGGGTCATTGGGTCAAGCCCAAAGGGCGTAGACCCCTTTTGTTTTGCCAAAAATCCTCCATTTTAGCAGTTTTGGCAGTTCTGTGGTATCGTTTTTCACGACATTTGTCAATATGGTAGAGGTAGTGGTATGAGGATCCCTCAGGAACTGAAGCTCTCACTCATTTGTCAAAAGACCTTTGACCTTTAGATCTCTCGATGAGTAAATTGTTATGATTTACTTTTCAGCCTTTTTTTGGCCACGTCACAGAAATTGCGTTTCCATACATGCGAAGGGAGTCTGGTGGAGGTCATCCATCGTCTTTTACTAGTGGGTAAAACGGTAGATAAAATAAATGGGTCCGTATCCGTATATCTGATAGCGGTGGTGGGGCGGGCCAGGGGCAGAAGGGATAGTGCTCTAGGGCAGTAGCTGCATTGTTTGGTTGTTTAGATGAAGGGGTGGTGGAGGGGTGGCTTTGCTGGACCGCCTGTGGTATTTGCCAATAGATAGTGAGGCAATAAAAGCCCATTCTTGCTGCACTTCCCTCCCCTCTTTGTGCTCTGACTGACATCATTGAGAGTGGAAGCTATGAGTGTCGGTTAGTTAGACAGTCCCTCTGGGCCAACGCTGACCTGCCTGCAGAGCCCCGTCTAATGGGCATTTGCATGCTAATTGACCCCTCCAAAGTCCCACAAGGACCGCTGGCCTCGCATAGCTGTGCCCAATCAGCTGCGTAGAGCAGACACGGAGAGGAGCACGCTGTGCATGCACTCACTTTGGGACTAGTTATGTGAGTATCATTTAAACAATTTAGACTTTTAGAGAGTATAGAGAGATCGAAAATCTATGGTGGTAGATTATTTTACTCTTGTTGTAGTTCGTACACAAGATGTAACAATATAAAAGCTTGAATCTCGAGAAAGACATGCAAGACATGATGGGAGTTGGATTCAAACTTGTGTCCTCTTATCTCAGAGGGAACATTATCGTATCGACGCCGTCATGTGGAAACCTTGTATATCCAAAACTGTTGCTTTTCAGGAAATATATATTTGAGAAAATAGAAGATCTACAAACGCAACACATTGCATCAACAGTATTGTACATTAGGACATTAATCTGTAAAAAAAAAAAAAAAACGTGAAAAGTTGAAATAATATGGAGGGGACATAATGAGGTTTCTGACCAACAGCAGTGATATGGTCAGTGCACTAACTGGCTGAGCCACCAGACAACCCCCATGAGACTATATTATTGTGTCTGTGTGTCGACATTTTGGGACTTGGGTGTTGTATTGATTGGGCCTTGTGCTGGCAACTGGAAAGAGAAAGGCAAAGAATGAGTTGCGCTCGTAAGACTAGGGACTAGGAGACTAGGGCATTATTGCAGTCAACGTTATGGATTAGCACGTGTTTTTTACCAGTGTCCATGAAACTGTCCCTGGTTATTTGTTTCACTCCCTTCCGACAAGGCTCGGAGGAGCCGCTGCCCAGAAATGATGTGTTGCCTACATTGTTTTTGTTGCTGACTAATAGAGGGGAAAGAATGACCGTGAGGTTTCACAGTACAGTATTTACTGATCCTCTTCTTTATGCAATGCCGATTTTTGCTTACATTTATGACACATGCACATACTGTACATCGCGCACACACACACACACACACACACACACACACACACACACACACACACACACACACACACACACACACACACACACACACACAATCTAGTCAGATTGCACAAACACTGACTCATTCACACACGTGCACTGCGTGCAGAGTGTGTACCGCTGCAGTTTGAGATTGTTTGGTCCAGACTCCAGACTCCAGTCTCCTCCATGGGAACAGTTTGATGGCTGGCCAGGTCTGGTTAATGACTGAACCCAGTCTGTTGTCCTCTATCTGGGTCATTGTTCTGACACTGGAGAAAGACACGCTCTGTAACTTGACTGACTCTGTGTCCTTTTGTGTTTCTTTACCGCTTGTTGATCGTGTTGAAAAGACTCACACATGGCTGAACCTCTGTACACGTTTGAAAGGCAAGGTTCAACATTGTTGGAACGTCTTTGAGCAATAAAGTTAGTCCGAAAATGATGCACTTGTACACTACACTACACTACACTGTCTGTAGCCTAGGTACAGTAACTTTCTCCCAAGTTTATTTTTTCTTTGTCAATTTAATTGGCTCCCGGCAGACAGTGAGTTGGAAGAAACCCGGCAGCCCAGAGGAAGAATTCAATAACCGTGAAAGCATGACAGTTACTCCGTCAGATGCTCTGTCTCAAACACACAGAGCATCCTTTTAAAGAAAAGAGACTTTACTGATTGAATGGAGAAGTAAATTGTCTATTTGTCAGGCTGTCAGCTGTGGTCCTCCCGTGCTCTGCCACAGCGAGAATCCCACATCCGTCATGCAGTTGGAGGCACCTTCATCCGTCATGCAGCTTAAGGAGTAGACCCTTGAACGCCACTTTTGATTTGATTACCGTTCTCTTCGTTTCCCATCGCCAACCCATCGCTCCCCCACTCTCCTATGGCACTCCACTACTTCCCTAATAGCACCCCCCACTCTTCTATTGCATTGACCCCCTCTCGTATAGCACGCCCTCTACTCTACTAGAGTCAGTCTCCTTAGCACTCCCTCATAGAGGGTATGCGCATCACATCATCATCATACCTGGAAGGTATGCGCGAATGCCTACTGAGTGGCAAAAAACGACTTTCTGGCCTTGACAGCCCATCCATCCAAACAGAAAAGTCCTATCCAATCTAACTCTCTTTGCCACTCGATTGCACTTTATGCATGCGCATTGCGTATACCCTCTACTATAGCACTCTCCAACTCTGCGGTAGTGCTTCAGTGCTTCCCACTCAGCCATTGCACACGCCACCATTATATGTCGCCATTCTCTTATAGCACTCCTCCACTCCCTACCTAAGCCCCTAGCCACTCTTTCCAAGTTCCTCCACCTCTCCCTCCCTCTTTCATCTAGTATACCTTTGTCTTGTTGCCATAATTGATCATTCTGGCAGTCTCTCTCTCTCTCTCTCTCTCTCTCTCTCTCTCTCTCTCTCTCTCTCTCTCTCTCACACACACACACTCTCTATGACTCTATCCCTCTCTTTTTGTCTATTTGGAACACGAGTTCTCTGGTTTCATCTTCGATCACTCCCTCGCTCTCTATTCCCTTTGTAGTTCCTACCTGTACCATTCATCATTCTCCCACCCCCTCCTATTAGTACCCGCTTGAGAGCAGACAGGAAGGATTCATACACCCATAACTTATGACATGACTAATATATAACTTTCTAACTTGCAGGTATCCGCTCTTGCCCTCATCCTCACCCTGAGTATGATGACATAAAAGCAAGTTCAAACTTCACGCAATGAATTTGAATCCTACTCTTCGTTAACCAGAGCTAACAGTACTCCTCCATTAAGTGTCTCTCTCTGTAGACCTTCACATTCCTTAACTCAGTTTACTTAGCCACAAAGAAAACTGTGTGATTGCGGTGCATTCACACAGTGTTAAAGCCATTTAAAATGTATTTTTTACTGGGCCAGTGTTTATGCTTGGCCTCTTTACTTGCGCAAGCAGAGCGCGCAAGTAATACATTCGCCCGGTCATCGTTCATCGCGACAGCAACCCGCCATTTTATGCGTATGCCAATAAAACAGCAAATCTGTGCCTGGTTTGCTGGGACCAGATCACATAAATGACCATATGTCTTACGGCATCATTTAGAGCTAGTCATACGTATACTATATACATAATCAGTAAAATAAACTAGCTAATTGTGCCTGATCTGCTGGGACCAGAGTACGTGGTGTGTATATGTATGACTAGCTCTAAATGATGACATATGGTCATTTATGTGATCTGGTCCCAGCAAACCAGGCACAGATTTGCTGTTTTATTGGCATACGCATAAAATGGCGGGTTGCTGTCGCGGTTTTTGGCGCAAAGTAACCACAGTATACCGCTAATCAACTTACAACTACATACTCTATATACAGCTCTCTACAATCAGGCGTCTTCCCAGACTCACTGAAGACTGCCGTAGTTAGGCCCCTACTCAAGAAACACAATCTCGATCCCTCTGTTTTGGGTAACTATCGACCCATTTCAAATCTACCCTTTCTGGGCAAGGTTTTAGAAAAATGCATCTCTCATCAATTGGATGTATTTCTACAGAACAATAATGTGCACAACAAATTCCAATCTGGCTTTAGGAAAAGTCACAGCACAGAAACAGCACTTGTAAAAGTAATGAATGATCTTAGGGTGTCTGCTGACAAGAAACATGTATCCGTTCTCTTACTTCTAGATTTAACGGCTGCATTTGACACGATTGATCATTCAATTTTAATACAGCGTCTGGAGCACTGGATAGGCCTGTCTGGTACGGCCCTGTCCTGGTTCTCCTCCTACCTTTCAAACAGAAGTTACTTTGTCAATCTAGCCGAGTTTGACTCAGACAAACACGTCATCAGTTCTGGTGTTCCACAGGGCTCGATTCTTGGTCCTCTGCTGTTCTCCTTGTACATTCTGCCATTGGGTGAACTCATTACCAATCATGGAGTCAATTTTCATTTCTATGCTGATGATACCCAACTATATCTTTCTGTGGCCCCAGATGATCCCTGTGCTTTAGACCCGCTGTTGACCTGTCTGTCTAGCATCAAATGTTGGATGAGTGAGAACTTTCTCAAGCTAAATGAGGATAAGACAGAAGTTCTCATAATCGGTTCTAGCGAGCAAAAATAATCAATAATTAGCAGACTTGGCAACCTGACCGTAGAAAGTAACAGTACAGTAAAGAACCTGGGGGTTATTATTGATTCTGAATTGAATTTTAATTCACACATTAATCATGTTACCAAGATTGCCTTTTTTCACCTTAGAAATATTGCACGAATCAGAGCCTATTTGTCCTTGGACGATGCAAAAACGCTAATCCACGCCTTTGTTTTTTCTCGGCTTGACTACTGCAATGCACTCTTTTCAGGACTGCCTAAGAAAACGACTGACAGATTACAACTTGTCCAAAATGCAGCAGCTAGAGTTTTAACTAGAACTAAGATGAGAGAACATATTACTCCAGTTTTGGCATCACTGCACTGGCTTCCGGTTGTTTTTAGGATTGATTTTAAAATTCTGTTACTTGTCTATAAAGCTCTCAATGGTCTCGCACCTCCGTACCTCCGTGACTGCCTACCTAGATATGTCCCTAACCGCCCCCTCAGGTCCTCCAATGCTGGCCTACTTGAAGTGCCTAAAAGAATGTGCTCAAAAAAACATGGTGAGGCAGCTTTTTGCTTCTACGGCCCAACAGCCTGGAATAAACTTCCATTCGAGCTCAGACACGCACCCTCTGTAGACATTTTTAAATCTCAACTCAAGACTCACATTTGCTGCATGTGGTGTTTTTATTTGTTTTTATTTATTTTATGTTCTCATTTTAACTACTTGTGTTTTATTGTATTTTATTTTTGTGTCCTGCCCTGTGAAGCACTTTGAGCTGCATTTATGTATGAAAAGTGCTATACAAATAAAGTTTATTATTATTATTATTATTATATAGTATATGTATATGTATACGTATGTCTTACATCATCATTTAGAGCTAGTCATACGTATACCATATACATAATCAGTAAAATAAAATAGCAAATTGTGCCTGATCTGCTGGGACCAGAGTACGTGGTGTGTATATGTATGACTAGCTCTAAATGATGACGTAAGACATATGGTCATTTATGTGATCTGGTCCCAGCAAACCAGGCACAGATTTGCTGTTTTATTGGCATACGCATAAAATGGCGGGTTGCTGTCGCGGTTTTTGGCGCAAAGTAACCACAGTATACCGCTAATCAACTTACAACTACATACTCTATATAGTATATGTATATGTATACGTATGTCTTACGTCATCATTTAGAGCTAGTCATACGTATACTATATACATAATCAGTAAAATAAAATAGCAAATTGTGCCTGATCTGCTGGGACCAGAGTACGTGGTGTGTATATGTATGACTAGCTCTAAATGATGACATAAGACATATGGTCATTTATGTGATCTGGTCCCAGCAAACCAGGCACAGATTTGCTGTTTTATTGGCATACGCATAAAATGGCGGGTTGCTGTCGCGGTTTTTGGCGCAAAGTAACCACAGTATACCGCTAATCAACTTACAACTACATACTCTATATAGTATATGTATACGTATGTCTTACGTCATCATTTAGAGCTAGTCATACATATACACACCACGTACTCTGGTCCCAGCAGATCAGGCACAATTTGCTATTTTATTTTACTGATTATGTATATACTGTAGTATACGTATGACGTATTGTAGATCATGTATATTTTAACAAATGTGAAAGTATTATTACAGAAATTGAAGTTAGAGACACATATTACTCTGACCATGATTTAGTATTAATATCACTATAATCCAAGATGAAATACATTTAAAAGAATTGACAATTTACAATAAATAATAAAATAACTATACTGTATAATATATTTTAAATCAGTTTATATACCTTTTTTTTCATCACATATCAATGATTTACTTTTCTTTGAAAACCTAAATAGGGATCTAGAATATATCTACATCGATAAAACTGTATTTCTTATATAGATAGAAACTTGAACCATACTTAATAATACTAGGTGTTTATATGCATAAAGTAGGTAGGTAGCAAATAGTTACACCTAATAACCTAATAATTTTACATTTCAAACGTTCCTTCACAGATATACTGAGATTTGACAGTTTACAGCGGTCGAAAGTACTTGCGCGCTCTGCTTGCGCACTAGTTGGCCATTCATGCCATGATTGATGTGCTAGTTGGTTGGTTGAGTCCAAATGTAACTATTTATGTATTGGTTTTGACAGGCGTGATTTCGTCTTCACATATTAATGTAACAGATGACACCTGCATGGGTGTAACTAGTTGCGTTATATAATGGGCTTATGAAATGACTTGGGATATTTTCTTATCATTTTGGAAATAAATTGTATTAAATCCCCAAACTTTGCAGCTTTTCACTTACCCCTGCATGCAAGCTGCTCAAGTACGGTCCCCTAGGGAGGAAAGAATCAACATGGGTTTATTTGTCACTGGCTGGGAACCAATTTTGGAATCAAAGTTGAAGAGATGGAAATTATCACAAACTCTGAAAAGCATAAACCAGCCCACACCAGAACCTTTACCCTAACCTTTCTCTCTCTCTATTCATCTCTGATCTGGTCTTGCTCTCTCTCATATGCTGCTTTCTGTTTCTTCGCCCTGATGTTTCTCCGTTCAAATCCACTCACCTCCCAGTGTTTTCTGCCCCAGTCAGCTAGTAAACCCTCATGTCTCATAATATGGTACCATACACCCACCAGTAATTACTCATGGCTTCCGGCAATTCTAAAGCTTTTGAACCCTTGTTAGAAGGGGGGAGAGAGAGCCGACAAGGTGGAAGAAATTAAATAACATCAAAGCGTTTTCTTTTTTTAATCTGTGTTCCTTTCACGTACAGTAAACTTCTGTTGAGGGGAGTGTGTGTATGGACGTCACTGATGTTTGGCTCACAGGGGTTCGGGAGGGACAACATTAGGACCAGGAAGTAAGTGTGTGTGTGTGTGTGTGTGTGTGTGTGTAATTTAGCTGCTTTTTAGGAGGCTGGTTTGCTGAAGGGGGGGGGGGGGTGCTACAAAGGTGGTTAGAAGTATCAGCCCAAGCCAGAGGGTCCTCATAATGAGTGGGTGTAGTTTTGTGGGTGTGCTCATGTGTATGGACATATAGGTAGGAGTGGGGGTGCGTGTGCAATTGCGCATGGATGTATGTTTGTGCATGTGTATGTGCGTATGTGTTTGTGCACGAGCCCTCGAGTGTGTCTGCATTTGTATGTGTCTCATAGAGTCACAATCAGGCCCATACATCATGTATTAGTCAGGTCACGATGAACTTAGGAGAAGAGCTTGCGTTTATTTTTGCACACAGTGCACGAAGAGTAAAGTTCCTTTGTGACTCTGAGTGTGTTTTATTTTGTATTTACTATCATTGTGCATTATATCAGTGTGAGCCCTCATCCATTAAGAATGAAAGGCAGTGAGGCTCTGTTTCTCTCGGTTTGACTCAAAATGCTGAGTCTCAGTCAACACATTCCAGTTTGACCTGATCTCTCTCCCCCGAGCCATTCCCACCCTCCATACTTCTCACTTTCAGACGCTCTCTCTTTTCCAATAGCTGGTCCCTCGCTGAACAATTCTCACCTTTCTGCTGGCAATCATGGATGTCTTCATTTCACACTACTCTGTATTTCTGAGTCAGACAAATTATTTCATGTTATCATGCATTATTCTTCCAGCCTCTAGCTTTTGCTCTCTCCCTACGTCTTCCGCTCTCTCCTCCTGTTATTGGCATGGCTGTTAAAAAAGATGTGTCCTTTTATGAAATATTAGTGACATAATGACAGAAAATGAGTATCCAATGACATGCGTTCCTGTCACTGTCCCTGAGGCCCATCACTCTCCATCTGTAATATCTCTCCGTCTGTCTCTGTGACCGTGACACACTGTCTCTGTAAGTCTGTATCCACCTGTCTGTGTCTTTACGTCTGTCTGTCTCTCTCTAGCTGCCTCTGTCATCATCATCAGGTTGTTTTCTCTCTGCTCATTGTGAGAGTAGCACAGTGCTGTCACATGCCTTTCCACACACACACACACACACACACACCCTCACACACACACACACACACACACACACACACACACACACACACACACACACACACAAAGACCCATTGCTGTGACAGGTGGTAGTGTGAGGGATGGTGTAAATTGAATGCAGGGAATTGGTCTGTGGCTTTGCTGTCACACCACTGTTCTAAAACGCACCCATACGTGGTCAGTGGTCACTTCACTTCAAATGTTTTAACAGGCCGTGGACATAATGGTCAGAGAAACGAAACATGAACACTCAAAGATTTTACACAAAAGTGTGTAAGATGTGTAATATCACATACACATGAACACACATACACTTGTGTATGAATCAGTCAGAACTGCACAGATGCGCATAATGTTCATTTAACTATGACTATACCATGTATAATACCTACCGGGTAAACTCACAGACCATTTTACCCACGTACACATTTTACTGTGTGCATTCTGCAGCCTGCCTCTATCATATTACCATGCTAATGCTACTAGAGAGCTACTACGTTCCTCATAGCTGTGACAGATGCTCATCATGAGTGTTAACAGCCAGGCTCAACCTCGAAGCTCTAGTCTAGAATAACGGTGGGCAACGAGCCAAACACCAGGTGACACTTTTTGGACTTGAGAGCTACTTTCACAATGACCAGCTCAACAAGATCTACTCACCCAAAAAAGTATTATCCCATTGCTGAAAACAGCAGCACTGGCGTTACATACTATAAGACAAACACACTTGGAATGGGAAATGGAGAGAGGAAAATGGAATTCGTAGTTATTTGTATATGACTTTGTATTTGTATTGCATTTGTATTGTGTGTTTGAGCTGAAAGGCTCTTTTAATCAATCAGTCATCTTAATTCAAGTAGTTTTTTTTAATGATATATATTTTGGGGCATGTCATGTGGTCTACCTGCAAAGCCTTTGTGATCTACTGGTAGATCGCGATCTACCTTCTGGGCAGTGGGCAGTGGGCACCCCTGATGTAAAGGATCAATATACTGTAGTGCAGGTTTAGTTACACTAAACAGACTAAATGGTGATGTAGGGGGCCTTTCACAGAGTGTAGGAATGAGCCAAACACCTGAATGGTGGTCCTAAAAATGGGGGCTATTAGCCTATAATCAGGCACTGCCTGGGTGAGCACACCCCACACCCCACACCCACAAGTGATCATTATGTCCAAACAGGTTGTCCATCCGTGCTGTAGAAGTTCCTTGTCAAAAAATGTCATGTCTGTGCCAACGGTGCACATGTTAATTTGTAAGCAGCAGGCAACTTGGACCATTAAAAGGTGACACAAAGAGCTAATATTAATTTGAAAGTTGGAAAGTGAACTGAAGCTTTTACCAGGCCAAATGGGTTACATACTGTAGAGCAATATAGAGAGAAAAGGAGATGGGGACTCAAGAATAGGCCCTTCCCTGAGTCTACGTGTGCTGACAAGTCAAAGTAATATAACTGTGTGTGCAATATGCAATGCTCCTCCATGCGTGTCATGGAGGAGCTCTGAGCCGTGAGAACCGAAACCTGGCGGCTGTGGCAGTTTGTTGGAGTTTAAACTAGCTTCCCTTGGGAAATCACCAGACTCTGACAGACAAGTGTGTCTCTGCTACCTTACAGTATACGGGGAGATATATGGCGTCACGCATTTGCCGGCTTACAACTTACTATGGTTCCTGTCAGCTCCCAAGCTGCTTACACTAAGCAAGATAGGCTATTTGTCAAGTATATGTGGAGTAGTATGCACCAATGGTGTAATATATATATATTATATTATGCTGTACTATAACATAACATACCATAACTTAATGTATCATAGTCCAGGGGTGGGAAACTGGGCAACCGTGTCTTTTATCAATCCAGTGGAACTCTTTTTGTTGGTTGTGGAATTTGCGAACCCGGATGAATTTATTTTCCTGCAATCCTCACGTTTGCTGGTTTGAATGTGAATCCCAGCAAATCATATCAGGGGAGATGTGCAGCATGAATTAACACAGTACTGGCTGGTAGCATGTAGTTGGTTCAAGTGTGTTGCCTGTTTAGTACTAGGCTGCAACGATTTTTCAACCACAATTTACGACACAGAAGTATTGAAATTGAATTCAGGAAGAGAGGCACTGAGACAAAAGATATACAATGTCCAGGCATATATTTTTACATCATGTCGTGTGAAAGATATGCTTGTCTCATAAGCAAAAACTGTAGTGATGGCAAATACATGGAACTGTGAAAGACTTTATTGATGAACCACAAATAATTGCAAGATCTTTCCGGACGACAAAGTAACTGAAATCAAATCATATAGGCTACCGGTATGTATTTGTGCTTTTCCATTACTTATTTGCAGATACCTGTACCTGACTACCTCTTAAGACTAAAATGGATTATCTCAAGGGCACTATCTAATTTATGTACACAGTCACGGGTAGGGGCGCCACCTGGACGTTAAAAGTGTGGGGACATTATTATTATTTATTATTATTATTTATGGAGGGGGGGGGGGGTGACGACATCATGACTCACATTGATGTTTATTAGCCTCTGACACCTTGATCAAGTTGAGATTAAGAGCACTTATTTACTGCACGTATGCAGCCAATACACAACGAGTCAACGACTATAGAGCATCACAGTCCTGCCCCCTTCCAGGACGACGAGTGGCCCCGAGTGGAATCGTAAGAGAGTGGCGACACGCTTTGATCTCGCCGCAAAGCGGGTGCCTATGGGCTATAGTTCTAAACATTGGAACTATCCCATTGCGATAGAATGAGCACTTCCGTGTTCCATTGTTACAATGGGAGTCAACGCTAGTGTCGCCACTCTCTTAATAGATTAATCTGGAGTGGCCCAGGAAATGATTCTCCATACATTTTCTCCATAGGCTTTTCAAAAAGTATTTATATAAAGACGGTTATTCCGTGGACAAAGCCAACTCGGATCGTAACAAATCATGACAACAAACACAATATTTTGGGCCGATCAAATAATTAGAAAGAAGAAACCGTCTTTAAATAAATACTTTTTGAAAAGGCTGTACGAATGAGATGCTCTATTGCGCAGCTAAATAAAAATAGACCATGGCATGCACCAGCGCCGGTCGGGGAAAATAAATAAATAGACCAGGCATCCCCCAATAGTGCGGGGACATTCAGAACCAAATGACTCCCCCTCCGGCACCTATTGTCACGGGTACTACTAATACAGTGTGTTCTACATTCACAAGTTACTGTACACATATAATGGATTGCATTTATATAGCACTTTTCTCTAGCGTTTCACATTACCATGTACTTCACATACACCCATTCACACACTGATTGGCGGTAGAAATCAAGACACCAACCTGCTTATTGGGAGTAGTTAGCCGGGGTTCAGTGTCTTGCTCAAGGACACTTTGAAACTTGGCCAGTAGGAACCGGGAATCAAATCTGGAACCTTCAGATTCCAAGACGGGTCGGCCGCTCTACTTCCTGAGCCACTGCCGCCCATATAAACCATATAAGCCAACTTCAGACACATGGCCGGTGGGTACAAAACAAAAGGAAATGAAATTTTCGACAACAACATTTTGTATGCTTCCTGACACACTGTGCTGCCACATACTGTATATATTGTTTGGGCCGATTGATGGCCTCACTCCCACCTTTGGTGATGAATCACCAATTGGATCCTGTCTGCTGTGCACATTATGCTGAAGAATGTGCCATCGCTGTAAGTCTGCAGCTCAGGCTCGATAGAGAGGACCGCAGGCAGGAGGGCCTACTTCCAAAATTGACAGGGACTCGGGGACGGGTCAAGGGAAAAGCAAGGATGGAGACTAGGGCATTTTTCCTCCTGGTTATGATTGATTTTGACTTGGCTATGCTGCGCGGTAATGAATCTAGGTTTATTGCAGACATTCTTTACCCATGCCACACTCCCCCTAAGCCCGTGCTTTCATGACTGTTATTATGTAAATGTGTCCCGTTAGTTGGCGGGGAATGGGATATTTAAAGGGGCTGTGTTGTTGCACGCCGCTACTTTGTAGTGCTGCCATGCTGTGCCTGTGACTGAGCTAGCAGGCACTTATAGTTGAAGTTCTGAATTGTTTTTTTTCCCTTTTGCAGAGCAGAGAGTAATGAGTCAGTCCTCACTCGGTAAAGAACCATGCTATTCATCTTTTCTGCACTTCCCTCCCCCCCCCCCTTCTCTTTCCCTTTTCCCCTTCTTTATCTCCCACTCTCTCTATCTCTGTGTCATTCACTCCATCTCTTTCACTCATTATCTCCCTCCCTCTCTATGTTTTTCTCCTTCTCTCCGCTACTCTTATCTTTATCTCTTGACACCCCCCACAGCTACGTCTTCAATCACTCTCCAACTCAAGGCTGTTTACTCTCGTTTTGCCTTTTTAGTGAAATTGGAGGCGGCTTCCTTCCCCTGCCAGTACCATTGTACAGTTTTCCCATCAGCTCTCCTCAAGCCGTGACTTATCCTTTGTGTTCTCTTTATCTCTTCCTTCCTCATCCTGTGTGATGATACTCAACTGGACCCCATTGAGATGCCACAGTCCTGACTGACACTTCCAGCTATTCACGAGTAGCGTGACTCGCTGGTGTACGACTGGACAAACATCACCAGCCGACTTACTGGAAGGACCAGTAGTATATCCCTTCCTAACATTTTAGTCTAGTTTTTTATTTGTTGACAAAATTGTCAGTATATTTAGCCTTAGTTTTAGTCATCATAGCTTAGTTTTTATTTAGTTTCCATTTAGTGTTCGTCAATGGAAAAAGGAAGTCGACGAACATTTTAGTTTTAGTCGACAAAATCAACAATGACCAGTAGTAGTAGTAGTAGCATTCAGCTGCCCTGACTCATGGAACTGGCATTGTGTGTGTGTAGATGCCAGATGGCCATAAGCTAAGTGTGACTAACAACCCCTGTGCTTTCATCTCTGAGACCAACACTTGCACCTCACAGATGTATCAATTCAATTCAATATTACAGTGCCAAATCAAAACAAGTTGTCTCAAGATACTGCACGTGAAGAGTAGACTAGAAGTAGTAGTATAGGGTACTATTGCTCCCTAGGGACCATATTCCCTCCCACCCTTTTTATTTAGGGGGGATCCTAACCACCCATTTTTTAATTAATCTAAGGCACTTTAGGGGGGCGTGGCACGTCCGCAATTGATGACGTCATCATATTGATTTTGCTGATTGGAGTTTCCGTTATCTAATGACCTCATCAGATTGTATGAGTGTACTTTCATCTTTGGCAGTTGGGGGATCAATATGATTCTAGTTCTGCTTTCGAATTGGTTTCACATCCCCATCTGTTCAAACTGAACTGCGCATGCAGTGATTTGTGTAGGCGAACTGTCCTATTGATTGTGTGTGTGTGTGTGTGTGTGGGGTCCTGTTGCCTGGGTGTGTGGGCCTGAGGTCAGCAGTTCGTATGTGTTATTTTGTCCTTTCTACCAGTGATCCTTATCTACACGACGCAGACATATGGTGATATTGATTTTGGTGTGTGTGTGTGTGTGTATATAGTGTCAGTGATGTAATTAGGTTTCCAATGTAATGAGTCCCAGGATGCAGGGATGGTCTTGTAGATGAGTCCCAGGGACACTTGTTGAGTCCCACTTCAGCGACGTTTTGTCAGTCACATTTTGTCATTTTTACAAATTGCAGCATTAAACTATCATTTCATTTTTTTTTTTTGTTATAATGTGGTTATATTCATGTAGAAATGTATGAAAGAAGTGAATACAATTCCAAATCTGAAAACTTTAATATTTGCAAAGATGTTTGCAACAACAGTGCAAAGTATGCAAGCAGAACAACACGCCAGTGCAACGTATACAGAACAGTAAATAATATAAGGGCATCAAAATAATGTAAAATATATAAATAATAATAATAATGTGGTGCAATCAGTGAGCTTAAGTATTGTGCATTTAATGCACTGCAGCACAGCTCATTTAAAGTGACTCATTGTCTGTTTGTGAATCGGGTCTGCTTGTCACGCTAAAACATGTTCCCCTAAATATTTCTGTCGGAGGCAGCGCGGTTTAGTTGAGAGAGGTGCGACATCTCCGTTCACTGCTTATTCGTGGGGCTGCAATGGGCTGCAAGCGTCACTGATCACTCAATTGTCATCACGCTCTCTCTAAACGGCTCTAGTCTACTCTAGAGGCTGCGCTCGGAGCGCTCCGCTCCCCGGTCAGAGCTCGCCTGAGCAACATGGCGGCGCGCTGTGTTGACAATGTAGTTACAACAAATTAGTGGTTCTACAACGATTTCTACATGGATTTTATTTTTTTATAACATAGGATGAGGTCGGATGTGGGCATACAAAATGATCGTTTCCGTAGATTATTGTTTTACCGCATTTTTTCACCCCCGCATTTTTTTTTTTCAGTGGGTGTACAGTAGTGCGTCCCATGGACGCACAGGTTGATGGTCTATTGTGTCCCAAAACTATAAAGTGCGTTTTTGGACGCAAAACGCACCCTAGTTACATCACTGAGTGTGGGGAGTGTATTATTGTACGGCGGATGCTGTGAAACCCCAAAACTATTTGGTTTGAATTGAATGTGGTTATTAAATGTTGTGTGTGTAACATGGCGGTGTAAATATGTGGTATGTTTCTCAGTAAATAAAAAAATATCAATGATATTTTCATCGGTTTTTTACTTACTTCATATTTATTACACAGTATTACGGGTGTGTGTGTGTGTGTGTGTGTGTGTGTGTATGTGTATGTGTTTGTGTAGGGCATATGATGTACACTGTTTGTGTTTGTGTGTGTGTGTGTGTGTGTGTGTGTGTGTGTGTGTGTGTGTGTGTGTGCGTGTGCGTGCGTGCGTGCGTGCGTGCGTGTGTGTGTGTGTGTGTGTGTGTGTGTGAGGGCTGATGTTCAGGTATGCTCAGACGTGTTTGACCAACTTGAGCTGTGATGCTGGCGATAATATTGATTGGTATACGATTTAGATCGGTGTATACAGTATGTAATACATACTTACATAGATTAGTTAGATAGTTTTTGTTACCATCTCGCAATATTTGACTTTTGATTTGGATATAATTTCATTAACTGGAGGCATGGTTGGTGGAATCCTAAAGGGTGCATATCTATATGCCACTATAGGGGACTGTCCCTGTTTGCCACATGTTTAAAGTAATCATGTATAGCATATTGACGTAACCTGTATATTTATGCGTATAATTTCCTGTTAACCAACATTAGCACGTATTCATACTAGTTTTAATTATATACGTACGATATACTTAGATTTTTTGCATGGTTCAGGTTGTCTTAATGATTTGTTTTAATGTACGACCTGTATTATTTTTGGTATCTGGCGGTGAGTTTTGCATGGTTCAGGTTGTCTTAAGGTTTTATTTTAATGTATGACTTGGATTATTGTGGTAGGTGGTGGTGTATTTTGTGACATTTGCATGGCTCAGGTTGTCTTAAGGTTTTATTTTAATGTATGACTTGGATTATTTTGGTACGTGGTGGTGTATTTTGTGACATTTGCATGGTTCAGGGTGTCTTAAGGTTTTGTTTTAATGTAGGACATGGGTTATTTTGGTACGTGATGGTGTATTATGTGAGTTTTGCATGGTTCATGGTGTCTTAAGGTTTTGTTTTAATGTATGACTTGGATTATTTTTGGTATGTGATGTGGTGTTTTGTGACATTTGTATGGTTTATGGTGTCTTAAGGTTTTGTTTTAATGTATGACTTGGATTATTTTGGTACGTGGTGGCGTATTTTGTGAGTTTTGCATGGTTCAGGGTGTCTTAAGGTTTTGTTTTAATGTATGACTTGGATTATTTTGGTACGTGGTGGCGTATTTTGTGAGTTTTGCATGGTTCAGGGTGTCTTAAGGTTTTGTTTTAATGTATGACTTGGGTTATTGTTGGTATGTGATGTGGTGTTTTGTGAGTTTTGCATGGTTCATGGTGTCTTAATGTTTTGTTTTAATGTATGACTTGGGTTATTTTGGTACGTGGTGGTGTATTTTGTGACATTTGCATGGTTCATGGTGTTTTTATGTTTTGTTTTAATGTATGACTTGGGTTATTTTTGGTATGTGGTGTGGTGTTTTGTGAGTTTTGCATGGTTCAGGGTGTCTTAAGGTTTTGTTTTAATGTATGACATGGGTTATTTTTGGTATGTGATGTGGTGTTTTGTGACATTTGCATGGTTCATGGTGTCTTAATGTTTTGTTTTAATGTATGACTTGGGTTATTTTTGGTATGTGATGTGGTGTTTTGTGACATTTGCATGGTTCATGATGTCTTAATGTTTTGTTTTAATGTATGACTTGGGTTATTTTTGGTATGTGGTGGCGTATTTTGTGAGTTTTGCATGGTTCAGGGCGTCTTAAGGTTTTGTTTTAATGTATGACATGGGTTATTTTGGTACGTGGTGGTGTATTTTGTGACATTTGCATGGTTCATGGTGTCTTTATGTTTTGTTTTAATGTATGACTTGGGTTATTTTTGGTATGTGGTGTGGTGTTTTGTGAGTTTTGCAGGGTTCAGGGTGTCTTAAGGTTTTGCTTTAATGTATGACATGGGTTATTTTTGGTATGTGGTGTGGTGTTTTGTGAGTTTTGCATGGTTCAGGGTGTCTTAAGGTTTTGTTTTAATGTATGACTTGGGTTATTTTTGGTATGTGGTGTGGTGTTTTGTGACATATGCATGGTTCAGGGTGTCTTAATGTTTTGTTTTAATGTATGACATGGGTTATTTTTGGTACGTGATGTGGTGTTTTGTGACATTTGCATGGTTCAGGGTGTCTTAAGGTTTTGTTTTAATGTATGACTTGGGTTATTTTTGGTAAGTGGTGGTGTATTTTGTGACATTTGCATGGTTCAGGTTGTCTTAAGGTTTTATTTTAATGTATGACTTGGATTATTATGGTATGTGGTGGTGTATTTTGTGACATTTGCATGGTTCAGGGTGTCTTAATGTTTTGTTTTAATGTATGACATGGGTTATTTTTGGTACGTGGTGGTGTATTTTGTGACATTTGCATGGTTCATGGTGTTTTTATGTTTTGTTTTAATGTATGACTTGGGTTATTTTTGGTATGTGGTGTGGTGTTTTGTGAGTTTTGCATGGTTCAGGGTGTCTTAAGGTTTTGTTTTAATGTATGACATGGGTTATTTTTGGTATGTGATGTGGTGTTTTGTGACATTTGCATGGTTCATGGTGTCTTAATGTTTTGTTTTAATGTATGACTTGGGTTATTTTTGGTATGTGATGTGGTGTTTTGTGACATTTGCATGGTTCATGATGTCTTAATGTTTTGTTTTAATGTATGACTTGGGTTATTTTTGGTATGTGGTGGCGTATTTTGTGAGTTTTGCATGGTTCAGGGCGTCTTAAGGTTTTGTTTTAATGTATGACATGGGTTATTTTTGGTATGTGGTGTGGTGTTTTGTGAGTTTTGCATGGTTCAGGGTGTCTTAAGGTTTTGTTTTAATGTATGACTTGGGTTATTTTTGGTATGTGGTGTGGTGTTTTGTGACATATGCATGGTTCAGGGTGTCTTAATGTTTTGTTTTAATGTATGACATGGGTTATTTTTGGTACGTGATGTGGTGTTTTGTGACATTTGCATGGTTCAGGGTGTCTTAAGGTTTTGTTTTAATGTATGACTTGGGTTATTTTTGGTAAGTGGTGGTGTATTTTGTGACATTTGCATGGTTCAGGTTGTCTTAAGGTTTTATTTTAATGTATGACTTGGATTATTATGGTATGTGGTGGTGTATTTTGTGACATTTGCATGGTTCAGGGTGTCTTAATGTTTTGTTTTAATGTATGACATGGGTTATTTTTGGTACGTGGTGGTGTATTTTGTGACATTTGCATGGTTCATGGTGTTTTTATGTTTTGTTTTAATGTATGACTTGGGTTATTTTTGGTATGTGGTGTGGTGTTTTGTGAGTTTTGCATGGTTCAGGGTGTCTTAAGGTTTTGTTTTAATGTATGACATGGGTTATTTTTGGTATGTGATGTGGTGTTTTGTGACATTTGCATGGTTCATGGTGTCTTAATGTTTTGTTTTAATGTATGACTTGGGTTATTTTTGGTATGTGATGTGGTGTTTTGTGACATTTGCATGGTTCATGATGTCTTAATGTTTTGTTTTAATGTATGACTTGGGTTATTTTTGGTATGTGGTGGCGTATTTTGTGAGTTTTGCATGGTTCAGGGCGTCTTAAGGTTTTGTTTTAATGTATGACATGGGTTATTTTGGTACGTGGTGGTGTATTTTGTGACATTTGCATGGTTCATGGTGTCTTTATGTTTTGTTTTAATGTATGACTTGGGTTATTTTTGGTATGTGGTGTGGTGTTTTGTGAGTTTTGCAGGGTTCAGGGTGTCTTAAGGTTTTGCTTTAATGTATGACATGGGTTATTTTTGGTATGTGGTGTGGTGTTTTGTGAGTTTTGCATGGTTCAGGGTGTCTTAAGGTTTTGTTTTAATGTATGACTTGGGTTATTTTTGGTATGTGGTGTGGTGTTTTGTGACATATGCATGGTTCAGGGTGTCTTAATGTTTTGTTTTAATGTATGACATGGGTTATTTTTGGTACGTGATGTGGTGTTTTGTGACATTTGCATGGTTCAGGGTGTCTTAAGGTTTTGTTTTAATGTATGACTTGGGTTATTTTTGGTAAGTGGTGGTCTATTTTGTGACATTTGCATGGTTCAGGTTGTCTTAAGGTTTTATTTTAATGTATGACTTGGATTATTATGGTATGTGGTGGTGTATTTTGTGACATTTGCATGGTTCAGGGTGTCTTAATGTTTTGTTTTAATGTATGACATGGGTTATTTTTGGTACGTGATGTGGTGTTTTGTGACATTTGCATGGTTCATGGTGTCTTAAGGTTTTGTTTTAATGTATGACTTGGATTATTTTGGTACGTGGTGGTGTATTTTGTGAGTTTTGCATGGTTCAGGTTGTCTTAAGGTTTTATTTTAATGTATGACTTGGATTATTATGGTATGTGGTGGTGTATTTTGTGACATTTGCATGGTTCATGGTGTCTTAAGGTTTTGTTTTAATGTATGACTTGGATTATTTTTGGTATGTGATGTGGTGTTTTGTGACATTTGCATGGTTCATGGTGTCTTAAGGTTTTGTTTTAATGTATGACTTGGATTATTTTGGTACGTGGTGGCGTATTTTGTGAGTTTTGCATGGTTCAGGGTGTCTTAAGGTTTTGTTTTAATGTATGACATGGGTTATTGTTGGTATGTGATGTGGTATTTTGTGACATTTGCATGGTTCATGGTGTCTTAATGTTTTGTTTTAATGTATGACTTGGGTTATTTTTGGTATGTGATGTGGTGTTTTGTGACATTTGCATGGTTCATGATGTCTTAAGGTTTTGTTTTAATGTATGACTTGGGTTATTTTTGGTATGTGGTGGCGTATTTTGTGAGTTTTGCATGGTTCAGGGCGTCTTAAGGTTTTGTTTTAATGTATGACATGGGTTATTTTTGGTATGTGATGTGGTGTTTTGTGACATTTGCATGGTTCATGGTGTCTTAATGTTTTGTTTTAATGTATGACTTGGGTTATTTTTGGTATGTGATGTGGTGTTTTGTGAGTTTTGCATGGTTCAGGGTGTCTTAAGGTTTTGTTTTAATGTATGACAGGTATTATTTTGGTATGTGATGATGTGCTTTCTGAGTTTTGCATGGTTCACGGGGTCTTAATGTTTTGTTTAAGGTATGTATTGTATTATTTTGGTGTATTGTGGTGTGTTCGAGCAGGTTGACCATCTGTTTGACCAGCTGTTGATTACAGACGTCTCCATCAAATTGGGGAAGTGAAACCAAATCGAAAGAGGAAGTACCACGTGGAGTAGTCGCAACTGTCAATCTGAAAGTGCAATCAAACAGAAGAAATCTGATTAAATCTGAGATTATTATTATTATTATTAATATATATTTTTTTCTTTTTACAATAGGCCAATTTGAAAACAATGCCATTCAAGGTATAAGAAACAAATGGCATTGTTTTCAAATTGGCCTATTGTAAAAAGAAAAAAATATATATTAATAATAATAATAATAATCTCAGATTTAATCAGATTTCTTCTGTTTGATTGCACTTTCAGATTGACAGTTGCGACTACTCCACGTGGTACTTCCTCTTTCGATTTGGTTTCACTTCCCCAATTTGATGGAGACGTCTGTAATCAACAGCTGGTCAAACAGATGGTCAACCTGCTCGAACACACCACAATACACCAAAATAATACAATACATACCTTAAACAAAACATTAAGACCCCGTGAACCATGCAAAACTCAGAAAGCACATCATCACATACCAAAATAATACCTGTCATACATTAAAACAAAACCTTAAGACACCCTGAACCATGCAAAACTCACAAAACACCACATCACATACCAAAAATAACCCAAGTCATACATTAAAACAAAACATTAAGACACCATGAACCATGCAAATGTCACAAAACACCACATCACATACCAAAAATAACCCATGTCATACATTAAAACAAAACCTTAAGACGCCCTGAACCATGCAAAACTCACAAAATACGCCACCACATACCAAAAATAACCCAAGTCATACATTAAAACAAAACCTTAAGACATCATGAACCATGCAAATGTCACAAAACATCACATACCAAAAATAACCCAAGTCATACATTAAAACAAAACATTAAGACACCATGAACCATGCAAATGTCACAAAATACCACATCACATACCAACAATAACCCATGTCATACATTAAAACAAAACCTTAAGACACCCTGAACCATGCAAAACTCACAAAATACGCCACCACGTACCAAAATAATCCAAGTCATACATTAAAACAAAACCTTAAGACACCATGAACCATGCAAATGTCACAAAACACCACATCACATACCAAAAATAATCCAAGTCATACATTAAAACAAAACCTTAAGACACCATGAACCATGCAAATGTCACAAAATACACCACCACATACCATAATAATCCAAGTCATACATTAAAATAAAACCTTAAGACAACCTGAACCATGCAAAACTCACAAAATACACCACCACGTACCAAAATAATCCAAGTCATACATTAAAACAAAACCTTAAGACACCATGAACCATGCAAATGTCACAAAACACCACATCACGTACCAAAAATAACCCATGTCATACATTAAAACAAAACATTAAGACACCCTGAACCATGCAAATGTCACAAAATACACCACCACATACCATAATAATCCAAGTCATACATTAAAATAAAACCTTAAGACAACCTGAACCATGCAAATGTCACAAAATAGACCACCACTTACCAAAAATAACCCAAGTCATACATTAAAACAAAACCTTAAGACACCCTGAACCATGCAAATGTCACAAAACACCACATCACGTACCAAAAATAACCCATGTCATACATTAAAACAAAACATTAAGACACCCTGAACCATGCATATGTCACAAAACACCACACCACATACCAAAAATAACCCAAGTCATACATTAAAACAAAACCTTAAGACACCCTGAACCATGCAAAACTCACAAAACACCACACCACATACCAAAAATAACCCATGTCATACATTAAAGCAAAACCTTAAGACACCCTGAACCCTGCAAAACTCACAAAACACCACACCACATACCAAAAATAACCCAAGTCATACATTAAAACAAAACATAAAGACACCATGAACCATGCAAATGTCACAAAATACACCACCACGTACCAAAATAACCCATGTCATACATTAAAACAAAACCTTAAGACGCCCTGAACCATGCAAAACTCACAAAATACGCCACCACATACCAAAAATAACCCAAGTCATACATTAAAACAAAACATTAAGACATCATGAACCATGCAAATGTCACAAAACACCACATCACATACCAAAAATAACCCAAGTCATACATTAAAACAAAACATTAAGACACCATGAACCATGCAAATGTCACAAAACACCACATCACATACCAAAAATAACCCATGTCATACATTAAAACAAAACCTTAAGACACCCTGAACCATGCAAAACTCACAAAACACCACACCACATACCAAAAATAACCCAAGTCATACATTAAAACAAAACATAAAAACACCATGAACCATGCAAATGTCACAAAATACACCACCACGTACCAAAAATAACCCATGTCATACATTAAAACAAAACATTAAGACACCCTGAACCATGCAAATGTCACAAAATACACCACCACATACCATAATAATCCAAGTCATACATTAAAATAAAACCTTAAGACAACCTGAACCATGCAAATGTCACAAAATACACCACCACTTACCAAAAATAACCCAAGTCATACATTAAAACAAAACCTTAAGACACCCTGAACCATGCAAATGTCACAAAACACCACATCACGTACCAAAAATAACCCATGTCATACATTAAAACAAAACATTAAGACACCCTGAACCATGCATATGTCACAAAACACCACACCACATACCAAAAATAACCCAAGTCATACATTAAAACAAAACCTTAAGACACCCTGAACCATGCAAAACTCACAAAACACCACACCACATACCAAAAATAACCCATGTCATACATTAAAGCAAAACCTTAAGACACCCTGAACCCTGCAAAACTCACAAAACACCACACCACATACCAAAAATAACCCAAGTCATACATTAAAACAAAACATAAAGACACCATGAACCATGCAAATGTCACAAAATACACCACCACGTACCAAAATAACCCATGTCATACATTAAAACAAAACCTTAAGACGCCCTGAACCATGCAAAACTCACAAAATACGCCACCACATACCAAAAATAACCCAAGTCATACATTAAAACAAAACATTAAGACATCATGAACCATGCAAATGTCACAAAACACCACATCACATACCAAAAATAACCCAAGTCATACATTAAAACAAAACATTAAGACACCATGAACCATGCAAATGTCACAAAACACCACATCACATACCAAAAATAACCCATGTCATACATTAAAACAAAACCTTAAGACACCCTGAACCATGCAAAACTCACAAAACACCACACCACATACCAAAAATAACCCAAGTCATACATTAAAACAAAACATAAAAACACCATGAACCATGCAAATGTCACAAAATACACCACCACGTACCAAAATAACCCAAGTCATACATTAAAACAAAACATTAAGACACCATGAACCATGCAAAACTCACAAAACACCACATCACATACCAACAATAACCCAAGTCATACATTAAAACAAAACCTTAAGACACCCTGAACCATGCAAAACTCACAAAATACGCCACCACGTACCAAAATAATTCAAGTCATACATTAAAACAAAACCTTAAGACACCATAAACCATACAAATGTCACAAAACACCACATCACATACCAAAAATAATCCAAGTCATACATTAAAACAAAACCTTAAGACACCATGAACCATGCAAAACTCACATAATACACCATCACGTACCAAAATAACCCATGTCCTACATTAAAACAAAACCTTAAGACACCCTGAACCATGCAAATGTCACAAAATACACCACCACGTACCAAAATAATCCAAGTCATACATTAAAATAAAACCTTAAGACAACCTGAGCCATGCAAATGTCACAAAATACACCACCACCTACCACAATAATCCAAGTCATACATTAAAATAAAACCTTAAGACAACCTGAACCATGCAAAACTCACCGCCAGATACCAAAAATAATACAGGTCGTACATTAAAACAAACCATTAAGACAACCTGAACCATGCAAAAAATCTAAGTATATCGTACGTATATAATTAAAACTAGTATGAATACGTGCTAATGTTGGTTAACAGGAAATTATATGCATAAATATACAGGTTACGTCAATATGCTATACATGATTACTTTAAACATGTGGCAAACAGGGACAGTCCCCTATAGTGGCATATAGATATGCACCCTTTAGGATTCCACCAACCATGCCTCCAGTTAATGAAATTATATCCAAATCAAAAGTCAAATATTGCGAGATGGTAACAAAAACTATCTAACTAATCTATGTAAGTATGTATTACATACTGTATACACCGATCTAAATCGTATACCAATCAATATTATCGCCAGCATCACAGCTCAAGTTGGTCAAACATGTCTGAGCATACCTGAACATCAGCCCTCACACACACACACACACACGCACGCACGCACGCACGCACACGCACACACACACACACACACACACACACACACACAAACACAAACAGTGTACATCATATGCCCTACACAAACACATACACATACACACACACACACACACACACACACACACCCGTAATACTGTGTAATAAATATGAAGTAAGTAAAAAACCGATGAAAATATCATTGATATTTTTTTATTTACTGAGAAACATACCACATATTTACACCGCCATGTTACACACACAACATTTAATAACCACATTCAATTCAAACCAAATAGTTTTGGGGTTTCACAGCATCCGCCGTACAATAATACACTCCCCACGCTCAGTGATGTAACTAGGGTGCGTTTTGCGTCCAAAAACGCACTTTATAGTTTTGGGACACAATAGACCATCAACCTGTGCGTCCATGGGACCCACTACTGTACACCCACTGAAAAAAAAAAATGCGGGGGTGAAAAAATGCGGTAAAACAATAATCTACGGAAACGATCATTTTGTATGCCCACATCCGACCTCATCCTATGTTATAAAAAAATAAAATCCATGTAGAAATCGTTGTAGAACCACTAATTTGTTGTAACTACATTGTCAACACAGCGCGCCGCCATGTTGCTCAGGCGAGCTCTGACCGGGGAGCGGAGCGCTCCGAGCGCAGCCTCTAGAGTAGACTAGAGCCGTTTAGAGAGAGCGTGATGACAATTGAGTGATCAGTGACGCTTGCAGCCCATTGCAGCCCCACGAATAAGCAGTGAACGGAGATGTCGCACCTCTCTCAACTAAACCGCGCTGCCTCCGACAGAAATATTTAGGGGAACATGTTTTAGCGTGACAAGCAGACCCGATTCACAAACAGACAATGAGTCACTTTAAATGAGCTGTGCTGCAGTGCATTAAATGCACCATACTTAAGCTCACTGATTGCAACACATTATTATTATTATTTATATATTTTACATTATTTTGATGCCCTTATATTATTTACTGTTCTGTATACGTTGCACTGGCGTGTTGTTCTGCTTGCATACTTTGCACTGTTGTTGCAAACATCTTTGCAAATATTAAAGTTTTCAGATTTGGAATTGTATTCACTTCTTTCATACATTTCTACATGAATATAACCACATTATAACAAACAAAAAAAAAATGAAATGATAGTTTAATGCTGCAATTTGTAAAAATGACAAAATGTGACTGACAAAACGTCGCTGAAGTGGGACTCAACAAGTGTCCCTGGGACTCATCTACAAGACCATCCCTGCATCCTGGGACTCATTACATTGGAAACCTAATTACATCACTGACACTATATACACACACACACACACACCAAAATCAATATCACCATATGTCTGCGTCGTGTAGATAAGGATCACTGGTAGAAAGGACAAAATAACACATACGAACTGCTGACCTCAGGCCCACACACCCAGGCAACAGGACCCCACACACACACACACACACACACAATCAATAGGACAGTTCGCCTACACAAATCACTGCATGCGCAGTTCAGTTTGAACAGATGGGGATGTGAAACCAATTCGAAAGCAGAACTAGAATCATATTGATCCCCCAACTGCCAAAGATGAAAGTACACTCATACAATCTGATGAGGTCATTAGATAACGGAAACTCCAATCAGCAAAATCAATATGATGACGTCATCAATTGCGGACGTGCCACGCCCCCCTAAAGTGCCTTAGATTAATTAAAAAATGGGTGGTTAGGATCCCCCCTAAATAAAAAGGGTGGGAGGGAATATGGTCCCTAGGGAGCAATAGTACCCTATACTACTACTACTACTAGAGCAGAGACCAACGTTTCACGCCTGAGCAAGCACTTGGCCACAGTGGAAACTTGAACAAAACCTTGAACAAAACCAGGCTCTAGAGAGGGCAGCCATCTGCCTCAATCATGATGGGTTGAGAGAAAGAGAGAGGAGAGGAGAGAGGGGGATACAAAGATGAACAACGATAATAACAGTCCGCAGCCATTGTTTTGGGAAGTTTGATTCCATAATCTTTCTTTGTCGATTGTCGACGGTAAGCGAAAATGTAGATGGAGATTTGGAGGAGGACTGATTTAATGCTTTAGTGTAGCTTAGTATAGAGGTCGTCTGTTAATCAGAAGGTCACCGGACTCCTGGCCCGGTCTATGTGTTGGAAGTGTCCTTGAGCAAGACAATAAATCCCTAACTGCTCCGCTGAATGCTCAACTTAACCATCTGAGCAGCCATCAGCTGAGTGAAGCTGAAAATGAACTAATGGCAGGTTACTGTTCTGTTATCATTCAACACCCCGCCCATGCCTTCCTGACAGCTACATAGATACCCAGAGAACTAATCACAGTCTGAGTAATAACTCAGTTATACCATAGTGTGACACCTCACACATGTGAGTCAGTGTACTGGCTCAGCAGTCAGCCTCTCTTGACTCAGGTCACTTCAATTAAAGTGTTTTATTTTCCTCCAGGCTACACAAGAACACATCAATTCATCACTTATTATAATTCACCAACATTGGTTGATAACGCTAGAGCGAGGCTCAATTACACTCAACTAACGTGCAAGATAACAAATGAACATGAGACTGGTGCAGGAAACTTGTCATTTACCGCAGCTGGGACAAACTTACAAATACACAAATGTACATTAGTTTCAGTAGAGATAAATGAGCCACGGTAATCTGGTCTCCTTACTTACAACAGTGGATATAGTGAGGTAGTGTGTTAGTCACAGCCATTGGAAACATTACACCCAAATCCTAATGTTTGTAATGAAGGAGACTTTAAAGAAGGTCATAGGAAATTCTTTGGAGCTGATGGATGACAGCGTTGCCAACCCAACTTTACAGCTTTACTTTTGAAGCAGGTTCTTTATGGAGACATGGAAAGACTGGGCCCTGTGGGACGAGCACTTCCAGTCTTCCACTAACAGCACGCACACACGCACGCACGCAAGCTCATAATTCAGGAAAAACAGCATCGTTTCCGTGGATATACGCTCTCTCAACCCTTGAAAGTGTTGGGGGGGGACTTCCTTTTCAGAGAGGACTAGTGTCCCTCAGTACACTGACAGGAAATCCTATAACAAAGAGCACAGAGCTCCCCTCATCCCCTGGCGAGGCTGGTGGACATCTGTCACGACCGAGACGCTTTCAGACTGGTGTATCTGTGGCAACATGTGAATGGCAGAGTGACAGATTCATGCATCTATTTATGTGCTATCTCTTTAGTAACTGGCATTGTCACAATTCAATACTATACTGGGCTATATTACTATGCCCTACTACTATAGTATACCACACCACGCTGTGCTGTGCTATGCTATACCATACTACACTATATGCTGTGCTAAGCTGGACTGTACTACTGCAGGTAAAATACAGTTTTGGAACCAGTCTGACAGACTAGACGTAAACTTAATTGAAGTGGTTTATTCATAGTAGGTCCTGGTTGTCGTTGTTGGTTTGACTCCTTTGCCAGCTTCCTAACAGGAAATCCAAATCAAAGCGCTGACTCCTCTCCCACTCCCTCAGTCTCCCTGGTGGTCATTCGTCATGTCTGAGTCAATCAGACTGCCGCTCAATCTGGCCTCCTTGCTAAACTTCACACGTCGCTGGACTGCACACGGGAACAGCGGCCATTTATACAGTGAGACGGGGACAGACGGCCTTACATCATAGGCAACTTCTAAAAGTAGAAAGGAGGGGTGAATGTTGGTGCTCGGTGCCAGCCATCGGGGCCGCACTCTAGGCAGAGAGGCGAGCGCGCGTGGCTAATGGAGAGGCGTCCTCGCCAGGTTTGCACTGACTGAAGCAATCTAATTATAGAGAAAGTTTGGCAAACTGTCTGTCTATGATGCAATGGGAACTCACTGTGAAATGACTCCCGTCCATTTGCCGGTCTATCTGTGTCCGTCTCTCTCTCTCTCTCTCTCTCTCTCTCTCTCTCTCTCTCTGCCTTCTTCCTATCTTGCTGACCTGTCCCCTGCACACACACACACACACACACACACACACACACACACACACACACACACACACACACACACACACACTGTCACACAGTCTCTTCTTCCGCTGTCAGTTGTATTTTGCAGTGCAGGACAGAGCCAGCAGCTGCTCATAAGTATTCATTAGGTCCTGCTTTTGGATTACCGTGGACAGATTGTGATTGTGTGAGTGGAGAATGAACACACACACACACACACACACACACACACACACACACACACACACACACACACACACACACACACTCTCTCTCTCTACTTCTCTCTCTCTCTTTTATATGGTCTCCGATTTCTCTTCCTCAATTTTCTCTTCTCACTCTATTCCTCCGTACCTCTCTCTCTCTAAATATCATTTTCTCCCCTTACCAATCCTTCGCTCAGCCCCTCTCCTCTCCTCTCTCTTTCTCTCTATCCCTCCCTCTCTTCCTCTCCTATAAGCCACCACCTGTTGAGCACCACTTGCCTCCAGTATCAACAATGTTCTTGGACACTTATGGACGACTCTCTTTCGCTTGCACTCACCAAAAAAAACCTCCCTGCTGTTTTCCAAAATGTCTCCGGCTGCGCTGTGGCCTTGGAGCATTATATGCTTGTTTCTCTTCTCTCCTCGCATCACAGAGTATTGGTCTGGTGGAAGGAATTTCACAGCTGTCTGCACATTGCCAAGAGACCAATCATTGATAGCTAGGGCACAATCTTAACTGTTCCAGGTGCTACTTAACATGAGTAGCTTTTTAAGAAATGTAGCTTAGAGGTCGAAATAGTTACTAGTTACTGTTTAAAACTCTGAAAAGTTGAGAATTAGTTTCTCATGTTATGGGAGTTGCAAATGAATCAATTTAGCATTCACTCTGCCCGTAATAACCATGCACAGACCCTGATAATGCGCAACTCCTCTGTGCTATTTTGGATGAGCGAAAAATCTGATGTTGGCGGAAAAGGGTGGTTGGACTTGGATTGTCATCATGAGATGCCACCAGAACCACATTTATAAACTTTATATAGGCACCGGATATTGGCGTTTGGTTTATTTGCACACACTGTATACAAGGAGTCTTCAACGTTCAAGACCCCTTAGCTGAGAGAGGGATGAAGACCCCCACTGCATATTATATAACATGTTCAGACATTTAACCACTCAAACGGGCAATACTTAGTACACATTTCTTTAAAGGTTTGTTTTTGGCTTTTCTGATTTATATTGATAGTAACAACTTTATCAAGTGAAGACTGACAGGAAAGAGGGAGAGAGAGAGAAGGGGAGAGACATGCAGCAAAGGTCGTCGTGAACGGGACTCGAACACGCAACGCACTGTCAGGCCAAAACCTATATGTGGAGGGGACATGGTGGCACAGTCGGTAGTGCTGTCGCCTCACAGCTAGAAGGTCCTGGGTTCGACTCCTGCTGGGGATGCTGTGGGCACTGGTGGCATGTCCTCTCCTCCGTGTCATCAGTGCCCATACCCGAGGCGGGGTTGGCGAAAGGGCCTTTCTGTGTGGAGTTTGCATGTTCTCCCCGTGTCCCCTAGGGTAGGTATCCTCACAAACACATGCAGTAATCCTGGTCTCTAAACTACCTCCCCCTGGCCAGCCGGGGCGCCTGATGGAGGGGAAAGGAACTGGTCGGATTAACGTGTTCCTTCCACGCGCTATGTCCGGCCGGTGAAACTCTCCCCTGTCAGGTGAAAAGAAGCAGCTTGGATTACTCATGCATAGAAGGAAGCATGAGGCCAGTCCGCTGCCCCCCCCCCCCCCCCCCCCCCCCCCCCCCAGGTTGGCAGAGGAAGATAATTGACACTGGGTGAAAAAATGGGTTACAAAATTGTGCTATTTTTGGCTAAGGTTCTCCTTAGAATAGGGACGCTATCATGCTAGGGTTAAACAGACTAATCTAGTAGGAGAGTGGCGACACTAGCGTTGACTCCCATTGTAACAATGGAATGCGGAAGTGCTCATTCGATCTCAATGGGATAGTTCCAATGTTTGGAACTATAGGCCATAGGCACCCGCTTTGCAGCGAGATCAAAGCGTGTCGCCACTCTCTTACTATTCCACTCGGGTGTTAAAGTGGTTAATGCAAAACAAAAAAACAAAACGAAACAAAAAGATCCTATCACACAAAGATGTGGCCCCCTGTAGTAACTCTGAGGACCCCCTGTTGAAGGCCCCTGCTGACTGTATACAAATAACATAACAAAGACTTGAAATAACAAAGATAGACTTTTGTGTTGTAGCTGTCCATCTTCTACAGGCCCGATCACCTACCCTCTCGTACATTTCACATGAAAGCAACTGATAGCAACTGATGAAACATTACACTTGTTTACAACAGGGTCCACCTTTTTCAATTCATCAGAACATTTAGAGACGTACAAATATACACTTATATATAAAAAATCACACACGTGTGAACTGAGTGGTGCAATTCACCCCCCTCTCTCTCTCTCTCTCTCTCTCTCTCTCTCTCTCTCTCACATTAGAGACACAGCACCTACCCTCTCTCTGTTTCTGGCGCCCCCTACTGGTATAAATAAGTCACATACTCGTGCTCATAGTTACAGGTACACAGGTACACAGGTACACAGGTACACAGGTACACAGACATTGCAAGCTGGATGTAGGAGTGGTTGCACCACTCAAAAACAGGAAAACATGTAAGGAGGTAGAAAAGGGAAAAGATAATATGCAGTGAGGGGAATAGGGGGTCTCAGACTTTTTACGGGGGCCAGTTTGGAATTGCAGCCGTCCGTAAGTGCCCTTTGAGAGCGGTTTTGAAGGAGTCGAGGGATTCGCATGTCTTAATGACTGTTGGTAGGGCGTTCCACATTTTGGTGGAATTGGTGGAGCAAAATTAATTTAGTCCCTTGTTTGTTTGTGTCTCTAAGACTATGTAAAACTTTGTTTGCATATGATTAATTGATTATGTACAATAACATGGACATTTTACAGATATGCACCTAAACAGTAATGGTATAAATCTAATGTTTATGTCAGTATGCAGTACGCCCGGGTGGTTGTTGGCTCTGTGGTTGCGGTGGCGTCGTCATGGTGACTGACTGTGTGTGAGGCCTACAGTATAATGTGTGGACCTCGGAGATTGTCGGTGCCGGTTCTGCATGCTTAGCTCCACTGTAATCCATTAAAGCCCCTGTTTCAACATGGCGTCATCTGGCATGCGTGGACACACACACACACACACACAGACGCACACACACACACACACACACGCGTATGCATGCACTTTCTCAGTCGATTGGCCGCCCTGGGCGTTTTCTCAAAATACGCTGTCACTCTCAGTCTAACTCACTCATGTTGTTTCGCTCCCTCACTCATGACCCTCTCTCAATGTCCTGTTTCCCTCTTTATTACCCTTCTTACTTACTCTTTCTCTCCCTCGATCCCTCCCCATCTCTCTCTCTCTCTCTCTCCCTCTCTCTCTCGGAACACTGACTCTGTGTGTGTGTGTGTGTGTGTGTGTGTGTGTGTGTGTGTGTGTGTGTGTGTGTTGAGTCTGTCTCTCATTGAGGACAGCTGCACTGGCTGGCTATCCCTGAAATCTCTTCTGTGCCCGAACTGCCACATGTACAGGCGTGTGTACACACACACACACACACACACACACACACACACACACACACACACACACACACACACACACACACACACACTCTACAAGGCAATAATTCAAATTCTCTTTACATCACCTCCGTTCTGCTCTCTGAAACACACAAACACAGACGCACACATGCGCTAAGATGTCATCACGGCTTCTCTTCCATATCTCTCTCTCTCTCTCTCTCTCTCTCTCTCTCTCTCTCTCTCTCTCTCTCTCTCTCTCTCTCTCTCTCGTGTCACTACAGCTGTGCGTCAGCTGCCCGATCGCACCAGTCTGCTCAGAGATGAAGCAGCAACACAGAGGGTCTATAGGGAGAACCACACACACACACACACACACACACATACACAGCTGTCACCCCTCCTTAGGCCTCCTTATCTTAAGTCCTCCCCGTTGTCGTCGTCATGGAAATGCATGGACAACTTTGTCTCCGGCCTCAACACCCTTAAAACACAGACCGACTGGACTGCACTCCGTGTGGGGGTGTGGAGCATGTGTGTCAAATTTGAAGTCGGTGGGGCGACTCATTCTCGAGTTACGTGGATTTCAGACGTACACACGCACACACAGAGACTCGGTGCATTTATAGTTAGATTTCCTAGATAGGGCATATCTCTGGTTTTTAAGACTCATACAGAATAATAAATTGTTTTTTTTAAGGCTCAAAACCCATTACACGTACTGTACATGATTGAGTGAGCTTTCCAAGCCTTTTGTCTCAGTGGAATTGCTTGGTTTATACATTCCAAACGACTAGATATGATATGATAAACATGTACTGTACTGTTAATTCCCTTGTGATAAAAGTGTCGTAATCAGTAATTCCAAAGTAAAGTAGGTTGGCTTCAGCAGCAAAACAATGCACATAAATTACCTGCAAAAGTTTGTCAAACTAAAAATCATTTGGGGAAGTAAGCCAGTATTTGCAAAACAAGCACTGTCCTGAGGACTTGTTTCCAATCAATTACACACCTGGCATGAAGCCTTGAATTCATGGAGAATTATTTGTTTTTGTCTAGGGTAGAAGACTCTGAGGCCTCTTTTAGACGGCGACCATCTCCATATAACACGTCAAAGTCCCGTTGCGTTCTCATTTTTTCTTACCCTTTACACGAGAACGCACACGTTATGATATGATGTGCTATTATGCTATACTGTCGCTAGGTGGCGATAACGGGCTGCCAAATAGACAGGTCACCCACGTACAAGAAGAAGAAACCTTCACGCAAGCCTGCACAACACGGCTCTGGGCGCGCCACGGGATGGTATATATTTTATAATACATTAGGCTACATAAACGCTGCTGCCGCGGCTGCCGTCTATCACAAGGCTTTTTATTTACATCATGGTTTTACATTCAACATCGCTGATGAGCATCACTTTGTAGGCGAGGAGGGAGGCTTGTTCAGGAACTCCATTATATCATAATTATATGGCTCTGCATCAATGTAATAAACTATGCGCTGTGAGCCAACGTGAGCCATGATGTCATAAGTTTTGCGGATTCACCGTTTTGCCTGTTTATATGGAGACCATAGGAAACGATGTTCTGAAAGATTTCCACTCTGGAAGGCGGTTTCACTTCGATGCGTTTTCACCTCCTGAGAACACCGTTCTCGTCTAAATGACAGCGCTAAACGGTACTTTATTTTGCCGTTTTTTATGAACACCATCCTCGTGTAAATAGCACCTGAGTCTCCTATAGACCCCTACTGGGTCTCCTATTGACAAAAACAAAATAGAATAGAAAACAACTAAGTAATGCCAGACTTGAGGTCCTTGTAGATTGGGCGCGACTTTTGCAAGGACCTTTAATCTGCCAGGCACAATATGCATTGAAAAGGCCAATGAAGTGGCTCATTCCAGTTTCAGCAAAATGTGCTTTGCTCTCATTGTGGCGACTGTTGCTCAAGATGTAGAGCAGGTCGTCCAATGATCCATGGGTCGGCGGTTCGAATCCCGGCTCCTCCTGTCTACATGTCGAAGTGTCCTTGGGCAAGACACTGAACCCCAAATTGCTCCCAATGTGCTGGTTGGTACCTTGCATGGCTTCCGCTGCAATCAGTGTGTGAATGGGTGAATGTAATGCACAATCTATATAAAGCGTCTTGGATAAAGGCGCTATATAAATGCACCATTTACCATTTACTATTTACCATTCTGCTCACAACCATTTTGTCAGTGTGAGTAGTTCCGTTCAAATGGTCAATATCTTATTTCAGCAAAAAGCTCGTTAACTCATACAAATGAGTCTAATGACCTGCACTGGGTTAAGGTTATTTTAATCGTTAGATTTAATGTATGTCGTTGACGCTCTCAGTCGGAAACCTTGTAAGTCCAAAAACCATTACTTTCAGGAAATGGAAACCCATGTGTTCCAATGAATGAAGTATTTATAACATTCACAGACTTGACCACTTTCAACTATTGTGGGTAAGTCATAATTATATGAAAATTGTAAACGGCCATTATGAAGTATAAAATTGTGCATTATGAAAAAGCATTAAAGACGTAAAATGATGAAGATACAAGGTTTCTGCCCGACAGCGAAATGTTATAAATGTGATTGATTGGTGCTGTTCTGTTACTGTATGTGCTGTCCTTTTAATAGACTCAAAACCCTTTAATCCCATTACACTTTACCTTCCTCTTTTTCTATTATTTCTCTGTCCTTCCACTTTTTAATCCACTCTTCCCCTATTTTAATTAGAGATGCTCCGATAATCGGCCGTATCGGCCAATGTTCACTCCGATCGGTGATCGGCAATTTACCCTATCTGTGATCGGCAATTTACCCTATCTGGAGAAACCGATCTTTTACACCATTTAAGTGGTATAAAAGTCATTCAGATATACAGTATAATATAATTTTGCATCTTTGTGACAGGCCTCAACATTCTCCCCTTCCTCCCCATACACAGGAACAGTTTTGACGTGGGTTTCGACATATTTTGGAAATATTCAAATTTGCCTCTTAAGCACAAGATCAGTATCCGTATCGGCCGATCATGAGAAAAACAATCTGGGATCGGTCCCGAAAAACCTGATCGGAGCATCCCTAATTTTAATCTCAGCTCTCTTTTGCAGCTGCATTTATTCTATTGGCAGCCACTGGTATCTTTTTCCCATCCATACTATTCACTCCACATGGCCAACAACTTTGCCCTCCAGCTATGGACCATTAAATGAAGGTGGTTGTTTGGGTTGTTTTGCCGGACTCATAATCATCGACTTGGAGAAGTGAGGAATGAGTGACGGCTCTCTTAATCCCATAAAGGTACTCCATGTAATGTTATGGCATTCACAGGGAGTGAATTATTGCGGTGCCTAATTACCCCCCCCCGCCTTCAGTCTCGCCTCCGTATGTAACCTTTCCAAAGGCAGCGAGGTGTAATTGTGCCGCTATACCTACCTGCCGCTTTTCCGCCCTGCTGCCTGCCTGCCTGCCTGTCACATGCCGGGGGAAAACAAATTAAAGTGCAGGAGTGGACCTTTTGTCATGTTGTTTTGTGGCCAGTTCTTACATACGGGGGGATGTGTTCCCGCTGCTGCTGAGCAAGCTGTGCTGAGCGTTGTGAGACAAATGACTTTTTGAGAAGCGACGCTGATCGAGACGGCTGATTTATCGAAGGGAGGATGTGCGTGCTGCAGTGAGATCTGTAGCCATGCGTTGCAAAAGTTAGTGTGTGTGTGTGTGTTGTGTTTGTGGTTTGAAGTTTGACGTTTTGTAAGGGGATCTTAAGTGCCTGTGTTGCAACTTGCAACATGGTGAAGCAGCACGCAATATGTGTGTGTGTGTGTGTGTGTGTGTGTGTGTGTGTGTGTGTGTGTGTGTGTGTGTGTGTGTGTGTTCACGCGCACTCTATAGTACGACAAGTTAGAGCGTCATGGAGCTGTGAAGATTCATAATGATTCATGGAACCCGAGGCTACACGGGCGCTCACACTATTAATGTCATCATCTGTATGTTTTAAGAGGCCCAGTATCATATATTTTCATGGGGCCCAGAATTCTTGCCAACTGACGTGTGTGTGTGTGCGCGTGCGAAGGTCAAATTCATACATACCTCTAAAGCCCAAGGAGTTAGTTGTGTTTCACTCAATATTAGTGAACTGACTATTCCAACATAAAGAAGAGCCTCACACTTTCTCATGCCACAGGCATTCTTGTATCTAAACCATGACTCTGTTTTTCATGTCGTTTTGTGTGTACCACACAGCTACAGACATGATGAGACCTATACTCAACTCAGACTTAAGTCACAAATGGCAGGACTAGACCTGGAAGTCTGCACTGTTAGTTCTGGGGCTGAGCCTGTGACCAGTTGCATTGGTGTGTGGACTGTCACTTTAAGACTTGACTAGCAACTTCTACAGTACAGAACTTTGATTACTGCCAAACTGGCACGGAGGGATATTTAATTATGTGGATGGGCAGAGCTGGAATTGGAAATGAGTTACACAATTTAGATTTTGTGACTTTAATTGACTTGGACTTGGCAATGATGGACTTAACTCTGTTGTTCCATTTCCACACATCATCTTTTGACACGAACTCCCATCTGCTGTATTCTTGACATGCATTCAGATAAATAAATCTCGTTGCACTGGGTGATGCCACCGCTCTGTGTTCTTACATCATGCAGTCATGTGTGTTGTTGTACAGATGTCTGTTGTTCTTACATCATGCAGTCATGTGTGTTGTTGTACAGATGTCTGTTGTTCTTACACCATGCAGTCATGTGAATTGTTGCCATGCAGTCATGTGATATTGTTGCCATGCAGTCTGATTTGTGACGTGGAATCTCTCCTTGTGATTTGATCACCAGTTTAAAAAGTATTTTATTTTTCAACCTTTTAGTCATCTATACAGAGTTGATTGCTGCACAGATGCTGCAACAACAACAATGCAGTTTCACGCCTCATACAGAATAGATACAGATTAATGAAGTTCTCCATCCATGCTTAAGCCATTATAGGGGAAGAGCGTAGTGATGCGTTCGGTAGGATTTGGGCTTATTTGGGCGCCATCTTCCTGACTACATGTAGGCTAGTAGCCGGATGCTAGGCTATTTGGCTGCCAGTCTGTAGTTCGTAAGTTTGCTTGTCAGTGACGCTGGTGTGTATACTGTCACTGCATTCTTCCATCTCTCCTATCTTTGACTTGTCACAACTCTTCTACTCTATGGCTCTGGATCGACGGTGGTATTATTATTCGCTGTTAGAAAATGTTTGGGTGTTCTGATCTGATATCAGCCTCCCCTCACGTCAAAACAGTTCTCAATGTTTACATCTTAACTTGACGAGAAGACATGTGGACATATCCTTATGGAACCAGGGAGAGGGGGAAAAACACCACGAGAGTGACGAGTGATCAGTCAAACATGTGTTCTCTCCGTCGTCTCCGCAGTAATTAAGAAATCTGTCTGTATGCGATCTGACCATAATTATTTTGATTACACTGTCATGCTCGTTTGAGGACAGGTAGAGACTAGAGAGCAGAGCATACATGTGTTTGGGAATGTTGCTGAAGGTTATGTTATTTTGTCAGACACCCAACCATACAGTGTTTATTTAATTATTTGATATCTACAATGGTATATGTCTCCACAGTGAGGCTGGAAAATGCAGCCTACTACTATATCCTACTAGCCTACTGGTAGGCAGGAAAATGGCAACCAGAATAACCCGTTCTGAGCGAAACTCCTCCCTACGCTCTGGCCCTATAGGATAAATGCCTTCTTTAATTATAGAGGAATGGAAGCTGAAAAAAGATTCATATCATTTATTGATGAGCAAGGCAATTGCTCTATTGCCTTGCTCATCAATATACTATATGAATCTTTTTTTCACCTGAGCTCTGTTCAGAGGTTCTGAGCCGCTGCCCCCGCCGCTGGGGGCAATGGGGCTCAAGAGGCAGTACAACTTGAAGGAAAGATACCCTTTTTGTCTATGCCTTCTTTAATTGTTTGTTGGAGGGGTCGGGGACACCACTTTGTAATATACTATGTAATCTACGTACTTATACACCATTCCAGGGTTTCAGTCTTTATAATATTTTCTCTCTCTCTCTCTCTCTCTCTCTCTCTCTCTCTCTCTCTCTGACAGGTATGCCTGTGGTCATCAGCGGGTCTCCGGACAGGTAACCAGGTGTGTTGCTGCTACCATGGCAATGCCAGCCTTGCGGCTGTTGCCCATCATCGTGGTTACAGTCTTGGTGACGCTGGCATCGTCTGCAGAGGATCACGAGTGGCACTTTAGCCCAGGTAGGTAAAAAGGTCTCACAAACACACACACACACACACACACACACACACACACACACACACACACACACACACACACACAGCATTATGTCATACTTTAGCTATTGAAAATAGCACACAGAGTGCCGTGCTACGAGCTTGTAGATCTGCTAGTTTTGAAAAATCGTGAAAATGTGCTGCAAATCTTTGAATATATATTCTTTCAGAGCAAACGTTTTTAACTCATATCTTTGCTTCTGACATGAAAATGCACCACTGACAGAAACATGGGTTTTTCAGAAGACATTTAAAAGACATTTGTAGAATCGACCTCGGGTCTAAATGGGTTAAAACAACATTAATTTCAGATTAAGTATTTTTTACTTACCACAAACAAAGAGATAATTTCCCAAGGCTTCCATGGGAAGTCTCTCCTTCTCTCCTCTCCTCTGCTCCCTGGAGCCGCTCCATCTCTTCTTCGCTCCTGCCGACATTCTCCTCACGTTCCCAGACTGGAACGATATGTCTCTCTCTCTCTCTCTCTACCCGTCAGCCACCATTCCGAGGTTTATTTGACGTGCCCCCCCTCTCCTCGTCTCTCAATCTGTCTGTGTCACAGTCACTCATGCGGAACCGCCCGGCGGAAGAAGGGGCAGCCAGCACCGGACACCCGCCATGCCCGCTAATGTACTACATACAAGGCAGCTGGATAGATTGTCTGCTGGAGGGAGTCTAGCAGCAAGGGCAGAATCCATTTCTGCCCATTTCGGCCGGTCCGTGATTAGGTCGGCCGGTCCGTGATTACGTCGGCCCGCCTGTCTGCAGACAGGCAGACAGGCAGACAGGCAGACAGGCAGACTGTCTGTCTGTCTGTCTGTCTGTCTGTCTGTCTGTCTGTCTGTCTGTCTGTCTGTCTGTCTGTCTGTCTGTCTGTCTGTCCGGTGCTGTCTGTCTGCCTGCCTGCCTGCCTGCCTGCCTGCCTGCCTGCCTGCCTGCCGGCCTGCCTGCCTGCCTATCAAATAATTAAATATGTATTAATTCAATACGGCTATTTTTTTAAATATAATATACAATAATGATACAGTCTAAAATGTAGCTATTGTGTCCATACACAATAAAGGCTACGAAAGAACATTATAAAATAAAAGTTTTTAAGTTTGCCATGAGCGGGATCCGAACCAGGTGCCACACGGAGCAATAAATCGAGAGGCATTTGCACAGACCCCTAGACTATTAGAAAGCCGTGACTTACCTTAAAGAAACGTTCCACTGGGAGGCGGTCTTTTGCAACGAGAGCAGAAAAATAATAATATGAAGAAAGATAACGATATGATTGGGTGTTTTACAGCAGGAACTATTAAGTTAGCTATAATAATAATAATTCATATTCGTAGCACAGCCAGTGGTCACGTGACTTGACACATTTACCCCCGCACGCACGCACGCACCTCCCCTCCCGTATCGGACTATTGTCCCGTCTAACCTCCTGGGGTGTCTAACCTTAGGGTAACCTGTCTAACCTACGGTTTGTCGGACTATTGCGGGAACTTCTGTCTGTCTAATGTCGTGTCGAACTGTTGGAGTAAAAAGACGGTATTTCAGACAATAGTCCGAAACTGTCGGACCATTGTCCTGTTGGCTAAAAGGGTGTCGGGAAAAAAGACCACCTCCCAATCACGGACCGGCCGACCTAATCACGGACCGGCCGACCTAATCACGGACCGGCCGACGTAATCGCGGACCGGCCGACCTAATCACGGACCAGCCGACCTAATCACGGACCGGCCGACCTAATCACGGACCGGCCGACGTAATCACGGACCGGCCGACCTAATCACGGACCGGCCGACCTAATCACGGACCGGCCGACATATCAAACGACCGGCCGACGCACCTACGGACCGGCCGACCCATCGCACCGGCCGGCCGACGTATTTCACGTCGGCCGCTAAAAATGCATTCGGACCGACCGGCCGACCTATAAAAAGACCGGCCGACGGTGCTTACCGACGGCCGACGGTGCCGGAAGAAATGGATTCTGCCCTCCCTCGAGTCTAGTGAGGTGGAGAGTGACACCAAAGGGGGGGGGGGTGTTGGTGGAGCAGAGCAGGTAGAAGCAGAGAAGACTGTGTTCCTGCCGTGAGGTCAACCTTCTGTACCTACGGCTCTTGAGTGTTATCGAATCGCAGCACGATGGCCTGAGCCTCGGGCATCAGCGCGCACCGCCGGACAGGAGTGATAATGGAAAAAGGGACGAGAGGGGAGAGGAGGTCAGGGAAAGAGAATAGGTAGGTCAGCGTAGAGTGTGTGTGTGTGTGTGTGAGAGAGAGGGAGAGAGAAATAACAAGACTGGAGACGCAGGCCTGTAGGGCGTGTATCACATGCAGCATGATGATGATGTAATGAAATGGGCACCTGTCCATGTGGCACAGAGGGTGAGGATGAGCTGTGTGGCTGTGGTGTGGGGGGTGGGGGAGGGGGGGGGGGGGTGCTGTTAGGGTTTGTCCCTCAGCCCTACATTCCAGTCAGCTGACTCACTGATGGCAACTGAGCTCTCCCCCCTCCATATCTCCACACCCTCGCCGCCACCATCTCACACACACACACACACCATATCCACACCCCATATCTCCCACACCATATCACTGTCTGCCTCCGATATTGACACCCAGGCCCCCCCCCCTCCTCCCTGCTCCACCTCTGTCTGTCTCCACAGCCTGACACTAACCCCCCCCCCCCCCCCCTCCCTCCCCCCTCTCTCTGGAGACCCAGGGCCCGGTCACTTCGCCAGCACTTGCTGTTGATGGATGAGACGTTCTAATGATTTCACCACTCGCCTGCCTTCCTCCATCCATCCATCCATGGAGGCCCGGGCAGCCCTGGTTGAAAAAAATAATAATAATTTAAAAAACTCTGCGAACGGGCCAACCGGGTCCCGCCGATGGCCGGCGATCAGGGGGGGGGCAATTCAGGAGCCTGGCCACATACATACATACATACATACATACTTACATACAGTACATACACACACACTGCTGACCTCTCCTCTCTCTTTGGATGGGACCAATGGTTTGATAATGCCTGCCATGTCAGCTGTCTATAGGGGGTGATAACCGTGACCTGCTCTGGGGTCTTGGCTGCTGTAGCTCTGGTTATGGACAGCCATGCTGGAGGCGTTATGCCTTGGGCTTGTCCGTCCGTGTGTCTCGTCCTTGTGAATGAAATATCTCAGGAACGCCTTGAGGGAATTTCATGACCGCAAACATCCCCTTCGACTCGAGGAGGAACTGATTAGAAGTATTTAGTCAAAGGTCCCGTCTTCTGCTTGCCGACTATATAAAGCTCAAATTGTGTGTCGTCGGTTTGTCTGTCTGTGGCCGCGAGTATGCGGGCACTGAAAACTGAACAACAGTGTCTCGTTCCACACTTTAAACTCGACTCATCTTGTAATAGCTTACCCTTTATCCACACACCAGCATGGTAACCATCACGTAGGCTTGCGTCTCTTGTCATCAGCGTATCTCCCACCGCCATGGAGACTGATCTGCTGAGAGCCCTGCAGGCAACAGATGAGAAGAGAGCAATTTAATAAAGAGAGCAGCATTTTTTATTTCCCCATCTCAACATCTCAGCCAGCACAGCGGGTCAATCTGGGTTATTATGTGGTGTGAACACAGGAAGTCGTCGTGGAGATGACATAAACAAACCAAAAGCCCTGTGTGACCAATCACAGACGCAGACAGTCTGATGGAAATATTAAGTTTCCCCTGGACATCTGCATGCTTGTACACATGAGACCCCTGCTGCTGCTAACCTCTCCATCCGGTCTGGCTGTCAACAGGGCAATCTGTCTCTTTTTTTCTCCCCTATCCCTCTACCCCCGTTTCTATCCCCCTGTGTGTGTGTGTGTGTGTGTGTGTGTGTGTGTCTCTCTCTCTCTCTCTCTCTCTCTCTCTCTCTCTCTCTCTCTCTCTCTCTCTCTCTCTCTCACACACTCACACTCACACTCTTTCTCTGTTTCTCCCACTCAAATTCTCCCTCACCAACCTCTCTCCCCCTCCCTCTCTTCTGTTCACTTCAATTCAGTTCAAGTCACTATATGCTTCATTAGCACGCCTATTAACTGAACACAAAATACAATTACAAATAGGAACGTAGTAATGAAAGTAAATAAATGAGGAATAAACATCTGTTCCGCCAGATTCTGCAGTGGCAATGTTTTTTCCCCACAGTTATTTTTCAGACTTAAAATGTAATAAAAAAAAAGAAATCACATCAATTCTACACAAAGACAAAGAAAAAAAAAAAATTTAGGGAGTGTTTTGTTTTGTTTTTCAAATAAAAGGACTGTGTTTATGCACAGAGCCAATATTGTCCGTAGATCTGCGAGACGGATTGATTGTGACAAGACAGCGAAGACACAGCTCTGGAGAAGAATACAATTAACCTTTTGGCAGCCTTGGAAGTTCCAAAGAGCACACTGGCCTCCAGCATTCTCAAATTGAAGTTTGGAACCAACAACAGTCTTCCTAGATCTGGTGGCCCAGCTAAGTGTTATCGGGGACAAAGAGACCGTCATCAGACAGGCAAACAAGAACACCACCACCAATCAAGCCTTTATTGTAGAGTTGCCAGACGGAATCCATTCCTCACTAAAAGGCACAGTACAGCCCACTGGGAGATTGCCAAGGACACCTAAATAATACCCAGACAATAAGAAGTAAAAAACTATTGGCCACCTTTCTCAGTGCTGTGTATGGATGAAACCAGGCACTGAGCATTACCCAGTTCCAAGACTAGTCGAGCACAGTGGTGATGTGGGGATATTGTTTCTGTGACAGAGACTGGGAGACTAGTCATGATAGAGGGAAAGATGTAAAAACATATATATATATATATATAGAGAGAGAGAGCAATTCTCCTGAGTGAAAAGTCTTTCCAGAGTGCTCCGGAACTCGGGCTTGGGCAGCGGTTTTTCAACGAGATCCGAAGCATTCTGCCAAGAAAACTCAGGAGTGACTTTATGAAAACTGTGAAATTCCTGGAGCAGCCCGAAGCCAGTGGACTAGTATGTCCGGAGAGACCTGAAAATGGCCATTGGTGCATCTCCGCAGACATTAGTGCCAAATGTGCGTTAACCAAGTAATAATGCTATAAACACCAAGAGGGGTTCCCGCCCAAAATGGGTTAAGATGAGAACACACGTTAAACTTGTACAGGATATATACGTTTATAAATGATATAGTATGAAGTATGAACTCAAAGCTATGAGACTGTGGGTAGATGTCTGATATCTGACTCAACAACACCCACTCTGCATACCTTCATACCTGCATGCCTTCTTAATAAAAGATGTGCGCTGTGCCTCTCTCTCTCTCTCTTCCAGCTCAGTGTCGTTATGCCCTTGGGATGGAGGATGGCACCATCCCTGACTCTGACATCACAGCATCCAGCGCCTGGTCAGACTCCACTGAGGCCAAACATGGACGGTAATTATGAGCGTGCATGCGTGCGCGGTAAAGTACGTGTCTGTGTGCATGGACATGCTTGCAATTGTCGCTGTTGAACGGAAACCTTGTACACAGTATGTCCAAAACTGTTTTCAGTAAACAAAAAATAGAGTTTGTTGAATATACACAGACACGAATATCCACTTTCACTTAAAGCTAGGCAGCTAGCAGGCATGAGATAATGAGATAATGAATATGGTTTCTGCCCGACAGCAGTGTGTGTGTGTGTGTGTGTGTGTGTGTGTGTGTGTGTGTGTGTGACTGTGTGTGTGTGTGTGTGTGTGTGTGTGTGTGTGTGTGTGTGTGTGTGTGTGTGTGTGTGTGTGTGTGTGTGTGTGTGTGTGTGTGTGTGTGTGTGTGTGTGTGTGTGTGTCACTCGTGCAAGTGAGTGAGTGAGTGAGACAGAGGCTGATAGAGCTAAGTGTCTGCCATGTATCTAGTCCACTGGCACCCAGTTAAAGTGATTGGTTGGAAGCGTATTAGATTAGATTAGCGTCTAGCAGATAGTGTCTTTGTAGAAACCTCTAGATAATATCATTACAGCTGTCTGATCTAGAGGTCAGATTGAGTGGGTAGGAAGGCTCACAAATGTGGAACCATCAACCATATCGAAGAGAAGTGCCCCGCTGCGACCAAGTGTGTCTACACAGTAAAGTCCTCTGTGTTTATTTAACTTTGAGGTGTAAAAATCACACTTGTGTGAAGTGAGGGGTGCCCACTGTATTTATATTGGCCACATCGTCACTGACCTCACGCAGTCAATGTTTGTTTAACTGCTGCCCTAAACAAACGCCCTAAAAGCCCCTTAGACTTGGCTGCCATATGTTGTAATTTTCAAAAAGTCCTGCAAAAATGGACCGGTATGGGATGGAGTCTGATTTTGCGGTGGATGCGTGATGTGAGTCTGCGTGCATATCAGGGGGGCAGTCAGCCAGATATTTCGTGAAGCCTCATTTGAAATCGGTAGTTCATATAATGGCCTGTTGTGGCGCTGGACTGGACCCAAAAAGCCCCATAGCTCCATAGAGGCCCATGTATTTTGGCCCAACTTCACCTAGACTGTATTACCTTAATAAACATGGTCATGAATACTTTCTTCTTCCAGTCACTAGTTTAAAGTCTCATTTCTAATGTCATAATATTCTTTTTGGAAAATTATGGTCCCATTAATTAAAAAAATGACCATAAAGAAAAAAAAACATCGCGTATGTTCTGAGGGGCGTGGCTACCGTTACAGTCTATGATCGGGATTCCCCTCCCACTCGAGTCAAAATAAAAACCAACGGAGAAGAAGGGGGGAAGTCCCGCCTCGTTGTCTGGGCAGCCAATGGCCAGCTGGTCCAAAACGGAGCCAGCCAATGGCCAGCTGGTACCACACGGATCTAGAAAGATGGCGATTTACAGTGCAGGAATAACAGGCTTCATTTTAAGTCCATGTTAGACCCGGCGAACGCTTTGTCCATATTTTTTACAGTCTATGGTGCATATACTGTATGTATATGCACAAGTCAAGATGTGCGTTTTTCAGCATGCGCACATGGCTGTCTCTATTGGCCTGTTGGGCTGGGTGTGTTGGCTGGGTTTGTGGACATGTGGAGACAATTATTAGAGCTAGCTCCTTAAAGACACACCAGGGACACAGAGAGGGAGAGCGAGGGAGATGGAGAAGGAAGAGGTAGCTCTCCACCTCTCTCTGGAAGGAGAGACAGAGGTGGTGAGAAGCGGGGGAGAAAGGTATGAGGCCAAGTGAGTTGGAGAGAGAGCACAGTGGAAACCAATGAGAGGTGGATCATTACAGAGAGAGAGAGAGAGAGAGAGAGAGAGGCATGGCCGTAGGCTCTCAGGACAGTGTTTGCTCCTATCACTGCTGAGCAGATGGATGACAGCACCTGGAACGGAGAGAGAGAGAGAGAGAGTCAGTGAGGGAGACACGTGAAGGAAAGAAAGAGATGGAGAGAAATGAGAGAGGAAGAAATATAGCAGCACAAACGAGTTGGCTGGTATTTAGGAAATACAGAGAGAGAGAGAGAGAGAGAGAGAGAGAGAGAGAGAGAGGGACAGATAGAAGTGCAGCACGCTGGAGAGAGGGAGTAGAAGGGGGGAGAGAGAGAGAGAGAGAGAGAGGGAGAGATAGAAGTGCAGCACGCTAGAGAGAGGGAGTAGAAGGGGGGAGAGAGAGAGAGAGAGAGAGAGGGAGAGATAGAAGTGCAGCACGCTAGAGAGAGGGAGGAGAGAGAGAGAGAGAGAGAGAGAGAGAGAGAGAGAGAGTGCAGCAAGCTGGGGGTAGAGGGGGGAGAAAGAGAGATAGAAGTGCAGCAAGCTGGGGGTAGAGGGGGGAGAAAGAGAGATAGAAGTGCAGCAAGCTGGGGGAGAGGGGGGAGAAAGAGAGATAGAAGTGCAGCAAGCTGGGGGGAGAGGGGGGGAGAGAGAGAGATAGAAGTGCAGCAAGCTGGGGGGAGAGGGGGGAGAAAGAGAGATAGAAGTGCAGCAAGCTGGGGGTAGAGGGGGGAGAAAGAGAGATAGAAGTGCAGCAAGCTGGGGGGAGAGGGGGGAGAAAGAGAGATAGAAGTGCAGCAAGCTGGGGGGAGAGGGGGGAGAGAGAGAGATAGAAGTGCAGCAAGCTGGGGGGAGAGGGGGGAGAGAGAGAGATAGAAGTGCAGCACGCTGGGGGGAGAGGGGGGAGAGAGAGAGATAGAAGTGCAGCACGCTGGGGGGAGAGGGGGGAGAGAGAGAGATAGAAGTGCAGCACGCTGGGGGGAGAGGGGGGAGAGAGAGAGATAGAAGTGCAGCACGCTGGGGGGAGAGGGGGGAGAGAGAGAGATAGAAGTGCAGCACGCTGGAGAGAGGGAGTAGAAGGGAAGGCAAAGAGAGTAGAGGGTAAAAGGAGAAAGTGAGAGAGCAGAGGGGAGGGTGCAAGTGTGTGAGGGGAGGGGGGGGGTAAGAAAATAAGCTGGTTGGCAGACCTGATGGTCTGTAATGTTAATCCCTCTGGTTGATAGATGGAGGACTGGATCCTTTATTATCCACCTCCCTCCCCCTTATTACACCCCCCCTCCCCCCCTCGCTCTCAGCCTCCCTTCATCACAGAGACGCCTTGTTGATATCATCTCTCGCCCTCCCAGCCGTATGAAGTCACACGGACCCAGAGTGTGATTTCTTTGGAATAGAAATGATTTGTGTCGGCCATTTCTGCTGACAGGACAGGGGTTAGAGGAGAGTTGAACTTGTGACATCATGACAGGCAGCGTGTGTTTGAATCTGATTAGGCAGCATGTTCAAGGCAGTATGGAATACCCAAGCATCTCTTTTTTGAGGGGCGCCCTCCTATATACAGGTTTAATGTTTGTTTTTAGTTCAATGTTTGTTTTAAAAACGCCAGTTGACAATGAAGGGACAATTTACGTCATCTTGTCCCTAACACAAATATTTTTTAACTGTTCACTTGGTGCTGGTCACTTTTTTATTGAACATCCTATGTGTAATCAAAATGAAATGTATATGCCAATAGAGGGTATGCGCGTGACATCATCATCAAACCAGGAAGTTATGCGGGAACGTTTACTGAGTGCCAAAAATCTACTTTCTGGCCATACATCCAAACAGAAAAGTCCTATCTGATTGCATTAAACCTTTATTTGCCTTGCTCATCAATAAATTATATGAATCTTTTTTCATTTGTCTATTACAAATACTAAAGCTATGTCGAGGGCAGGCTATCATATTAAGTGCAGATGATACTCGGCATGATGATTTAATAAACGCACTAACTGTACAGTACACAACCAAACTGACAGAGCCGCCAGGGTGACCCTGCCAGGAAATCGTTTTATAGAATAAGTGTGCTCAAACATTAGCACTTAAGACCCCCCTCCCTCCTCCTCTCCCGTGCTGTTTTTTGAGCCCCACGTGCGCCTTCCTGGCTTAGCATCTAATCCCACTGGTACCATTTTTCCGGCGCTCTGTCTCCCCTTTCAGCTTTTACTGCTAATCTGTCTCAATAAAGGACAAATTACAAAAAAGGGGGGAAGTGTATCTTCGGTTAACCGTCAATCTGACCGTTGATGTTGTCTCGCGGGTTCTTCTGGCTACAGTGATCTCTCCGATTATGTCAGTGACATTCAGACTTAAGCCAGATGAAAGTCACGCCAGTACGTGTGACCAATTTGTTCTGGTGCTGTTAAGTTTGGACAGCAGTGATGAGGTCTGTGTGTGGAGTGGTTGTGGTGTGTGGCGCACGTCCCGGGCAGACTGCCTTGACGATTGATCCGACAGCAAGTGGCACTCTTCTCTGTGGTGTGTTTATGTGGCCGGTTTGTGGTGTGAGTTTGGACAGAGTTCTTTTTACTGAGACTGGATTGAGTGCGGTCACAGTGAGATAGATGTCTGTGTGTGTGAGTGTGAGTGTGTGTGAGAATCGTAATTGCGACCGCAAGTCGCAGTTACTATGAAATCATGCATTTCCCGTCAGTCAGTTGTTTGGTTGGTTGGTCACCCCAGGACATCACGTGACATCATCAGGGATGGAGGTCCCTGATGTATGGAAATCCCTGCTGTCATCAGTATTAAGCCCATATATGGAAATCCCTGATGTCATCAGTATTGGCCAGCGACTCTACATCTGACCTCAAACCCTTAGATGTCCATATATGGAGCTGACCTGTTCTGACATTCCATAATTATGTTGATCCTTCCTCTCCGATGTCTCCCTTTTGACTGATACCTGTCCATTTAAACTAGACGGGCCTGCCCCAAAGTTATTGGTGCAGTCGCGCCCTACCTGGGCCCTCATCAAACCCTGGTACACTCAAGACATCACCCTTTAGGGCGAGGTCGCTTCTCACCCTCAGGCGTCTTACTGGTTTTTAAGTTTACTGTACATCCATAGTGCCTGTGTGTGTGTGGTCTTTTACTGGTGTGTGAGTGTGTGGTCATGGCAAGGTTGAGGAACTGTGATTGTCGAGAAAGATTGATCTTCATTGTGCAGCAGTTGAAGTGAGGTTACTAGTGTAGCATGCCGAGTAACCAACCTCAAACCTCTGTGATTTCTCTATTCTGTCTGTCATACAATTGGCTCTCTCTTTCTTTCACTCTTTTGCTATATTTCTTCTACCTCCCTCTTTCTCATCTTCTCTCTGCACTCTACCCCGTATTCGCTCTTCTTTGTCTGCATTAAACTTTTCGGTGTCATTTTGTCTCTCTCTCTCTCTCAGGTTGAGTACAGGAGAGGGTGACGGGGCGTGGTGTCCGGCAGCGTCGGTCTATCCAGGCGCGTCAGAGTATCTTCAGGTATACTAGTGTTTAACACAAAGACAGCAACAGTTATTCTAAATCAGTCCAAATTGAATTCCAATGTTATTCTGAACACATTGAGTGACAAAAGTGGTGGTGCTTGGGTGCCCGGGTGTTTTCAGGCTATTCTTTTCATGTCAAGGACCCCTAAATTGACATTTATTAGCCTGCGGACCCCCATTTGAAAAGATGTGCCAGGGATGTCCCATAAGAGAAGATTTTAATTTCAAGCAGCCCCAGTTAGTCCACGGACCCCCATTTAATGCTATTTTCTCTCTCTGCGACCCCAATTTATATTGTCAAAACAATGTTAATTTAACTCTGAGAGTGTACAAATGGAACTATCATTTACGTGGGGGACCCCCTGGAACTCCCTCAAGGACCCCTGGGGGTCCCCGGACCCCACTTTGGGAACCGTGGCTTTAATGATTGTAATGTTTCCACTGTGTGTGTGTGTGTGTGTGTGTTCCTGCTAGGTGGATTTGCACACGCTCCACTTCCTGTCCCTGGTGGGCACCCAGGGCCGCCACGCGGACGGACACGGGCGCGAGTTTGCCCGCAGCTACCGCCTCCGTTACTCCAGAGACGGCACCAAATGGATCACCTGGAAGGACCGCTGGTCACAGGAGGTGGGACCGAAAGACATTTCTTCATGTTCATGTTTTCCCTCAGTTTAGCTGTTTTTAGACTTACAGTACATGCATTATTCAAATGAGATTACACTGGCAATCAGAGCCTTGATTATCAGGACTGCAGGGGACCAATCATGGGAATTGGTTTTGTGGGGTTTCAGAAATATACCCGAGTAGCTCGGTTACATGTCATAGAGAGCCCTATGATGTTAGTTAGACATGACATTACACGATGTAATAGACGAGATAAACAGACCATCCTTTGAAAATTGATTTATTCCAAGGAATTGGTGTTAAGCGGGATAGGAGATGAGATAAAATGTGTGATCTTTGATCTATATAATGGAACTCATCATTTATCTAATCCCATCTCATCTTTGCTTTAATTAAAAAAAAGTTCTGTCAACTCAAGTTAATTCAAGCTAAGATGCACACGCACGCACACACACACGCACACACACACACACACACACACTCGCACGCTCTCCGATTCTTGTATGTGACTTGCATTTTACCCACTCACTGCTCCAGGTGGAACATTATTGGATCATTTCTGAAATATATTGGATTCAAAAGATAAATTATAAGATAAAATCAGTGATCTATATTATGGAAATCATTATCTAATCCCATCTCATCTTTGCTTTAATTACCTATGAGACTGCACAGGAGAGAAAAGTTCTGTCAACTCAACTTTTCTGAAGTTAATTCAACCTAAGACAGACACACACACACACACACACACACACACACACACACACACACACACACACACACACACACACACACACACACACACACACACACACACACACACACACACACACACACGCACGCACGCACGCATTCTTCCCACTCACTGCTCCAGGTGGAGCATTATTGGATCATTTCTGAAATATATTGGATTCAAAAGATAAACACACGAATGGCTTAGATTCTAGAGAGTCCAAACATCCATGGATGAAAATTGCATTCCCCGCATTGCTATCATGTCAGCCCCCCCCCCCCCTCCGTAATATCACATGCCTGTATGTGCGTGCACCCTCTCACACATTTCACTGTGAATTTATTTTAAACCATAGCCTTAAACGGAAGTAGCTATCAATGTTCTGCCCATAAGCAGCTGTTTATACTTTATTTAAAAAAATTATACTGCAGCACTTAAGCCATTCAGGACGGTAACCCCTTTCTGTGTTTTAAGCATTATGTTATATTATACTTTAGCTATTGGAAAAAAAATAGCAGATCTAGGTGCCGCGCTATGAGCTTGTAGATCTGCTATTTTTTTTAAATCGTGACAAATGAGGTTCCCGCCCCGGAATGGATTAATAACGGCTTTTGGTAACATCCCAAGTGTTGGTGGCAGCACAGTATAGAACACATGCTTGTCAGAGTGCAGATATACATACTAATACCATCTCTGTCACCCAGGTGGTCTCTGGTAACGAGAACACGTATGACGTGGTGCTGAAGGACCTGGGCCCTCCCATCGTGGCGCGCATGGTGCGGTTCTACCCTCTGGCCGACCGCGTCATGAGTGTGTGTCTCCGCGTGGAGCTCTATGGCTGCGTCTGGAATGGTAAGTGTGTGTGTGTGTGTGTGTGTGTGTGTGTGTGTGTGTGTGTGTGTGTGTGTGTGTGTGTGTGTGTGTGTGTGTGCGTGTGCATGTGCGATTAAATGGTTCAATTCATACACACACCACAGGCGGTGGTGTGTGTATGAATATGTAGTACCGTTATATTATGTGTGTGTGCATGAGAGAGAGAGAGAGATGCAAATTAAAAAATGTTTGTGTTGTGGAGATTAATCAGGGGATCATAGCGTGACAAATCACATCTCAATTCTCAACACTCTGCTAGGGCAGGCCACTGAGTTCACTCAGCTCAGCTCAGAGTGTGTGTGTGTGTGTGTGTGTGTGTGTGTGTGTGTGTGTGTGTGTGTGTGTGTGTGTGTGTGTGTGTGTGTGTGTGTGTGTGTGTGTGTGTGTGTGTGTGTGTGTGTGTGTGTGTGTGTGTGTGTGTGTGTGTGTGTGTGTGTGTGTGTGTGTGTGCTCGTGCGATAAAGACAAGGAGACTGGCTCTGTCTCTCATTATTTATGCATGTCCTTAGTTTATGGGAATGGCTGTCTTTTATTTAAAAATGTATGTATGTCTTACTATATTCACAATTTCTGAAAGTTTTTGAAACTTTTCACCTATACATGCCCAAAATAGGGATAAATTATTTTCTATAATGGATTAAATCTAATGGATGTTTCTGTACTGCATTCGTGTGTGTGTGTGTGTGTGTGTGTGTGTGTGTGTGTGTGTGTGTGCCTGTCTGTCTGTGTAACATCAGAGCCTTGACATGGTTTCTCAGAAAGAAAGCCTGGGGAGGTTTTTTTTAAAGATATTCTTTTGTGGGTTTTGCCTTTTTATTTATTTATTTTTATAGAGGGATAGGGTGACAGTAGGCTGACAGGAAATGGGGAGCGAGATGGGGGTGGGGGGGGTTTGACATGCAGTAAAGGCCGTTGGGATCGGGAGTCGAACCCGCGGCACACTGCCAGACTGGATTACCAGCCAAGGTGCCCAGACGGCTACGCCAGCCGGCCGCACGCCAGCCTGGGGGAGTTTAGAAGCGATATAAGTGGATAGAATGGCACGGGGCCTTGGCAGAACTGACTCGGGTCCTCACCACTCAATCACAGTTTAGCCTTGGCCGATTCAGACCTGCTTGCTCTTACTGTTTCTGTCCATTATTTTCAATGTGAGTACCACCCCCCCCCCGACATTGCATATGTCTCACCCATTACCTTACAACAGCAGTGACAACACAGAAAACTGTGCTAAACTTTGGTTCTAGAACTTGTTCCGTTCTTTATTTTTTTTTATGTTCTCCGTCTATCGAAATTCACCCTCAATGACTTATATCACATCTGCATCTTCCAACCTGAACAGTGACACACCCACTTTGGTTCCCACTTTTAGTTCCGAACCAACTTTTAGGGATCTGAGCCAATTCAATTGGTTCAAAATTAGACGGGGTGGAAAAAACAATCGAAGCGGGTTCAACCCCTGTGGATACGGGGCCTGTGTGTGGGGCCGGAATTTTTTTTCTTTCATTTTTGCACATTATGAGGTCTCAACCCGACGGCAAAGATTTATGACCTGCCTTATACCTCCTACAAACCCCGTCGTCCTCCCATAGGCCACCGCGAGCCGCCTGTAAATCACAACCATCGCTGATGCTGTGTCTCTCTGCAGGGGGGGGGGGGGGGGGTGGGGTGGGGTCCATCTTCTCGGAACACTGCCTCATCATGTGGGTTTGTAAGGCGACGCGGTTTTCGTAGGACTGTGTAACATGTAGAATATGCAGACACCGTGGAATGCCATGCGGCGTTTGCGTCGTATTGTATCAAATATGAAGGCTGACACCGTCTCATGTGGTGTTTATCATTGTGCAATCTGACGAATCCCATCGTCAAATATTCGGGAAAACAGCGGCCCCCAACAGTCTGTCTTGAGAGACTAATCATTGTGCAATACAGAGTGGGGAATGAGTCCCCAACTCCCATAACCACCCCCTTCACCCCCCCTACATACACACAAACACACACACACACACAATCTGTGTGTGTGTGTGCACTGTTGCATACATGGACAGTACTCTCACTCACACACACACACACACACTAAATCCTACACCCAGCCGTGTTTATTGTATGTAGCAGAGCAGCGGAGCGCACCGAGTGTCGCTGACGCAGTCTCAGAGCCGAGGGAGAGGGCTGATTAGCGCTACGGCGGAGCACAGCGGTCTCAGTTTCACCCAGTAATGGTGGCTGGAGCACCACAGGGCCTGAGCCCAGGGCCCCTCTGTTTGTTTTACTACGTTACTGTAAAACCCAGCTGCGGCCTCTCACACACTGTGAACAGTAATTGTGGTCGTTGGGTGCAGCTTACAGTACGAGCCGTAATCGTATAATAATAAATGAGAAGTGAAAAGGAATTGAAATGTTTCACTTGCACCCTGAGGGGGTTTCGCTCTTGAATGTTATTCCTTGGACTATATATGTAGACGGCTACAGGTTTGTTATGCTTGAAGCAATCAGGTGGAAAATAAACGGTTATAATCTGTCTCTTTCTCACTGTCTTGGTATGTCCTCCCCCCCCCTATCTGTTCCTGCTTATTTCTGTCTGTCTCTGTCTCTCTCTCTCTGTCTCTATCTCTCTCTCTGTCTCTCTCTCTGTCTCTATCTCTCTCTCTCTGTCGCTCTCTCTCTATCTCTCTCTATCTCTCTCTCTCTCTGTCTCTCTCTCTCTCTCTCTGTCTCTATCTCTCTCTCTGTCTCTCTGTCTCTGTCTCTATCTCTCTGTCTCTGTCTCTGTCTCTGTCTCTCTCTGTCTCTGTCTCTGTCTCTGTCTCTGTCTCTGTCTCTGTCTCTGTCTCTGTCTCTGTCTCTGTCTCTGTCTCTGTCTCTGTCTCTGTCTCTGTCTCTGTCTGTCTCTGTCTCTGTCTCTGTCTCTGTCTCTGTCTCTGTCTCTCTCTCTCTCTCTCTCTCTCTCTCTCTCTCTCTCTCTCTCTCTCTCTCTCTCTCTCTCTCTCTGTGTCTGTCTGTCTCTCTCTCTCTCTGTCTCTGTCTGTCTGCCTCTCTGTCTCTGTCTCTCTCTATCTGTCTCTCTGTCTCTCTCTCTGTCTCTGTTTCTGTCTCTGTCTGTCTGCTTCTCTGTCTCTGTCTCTCTCTCTCTGTCTCTCTCTCTCTCTGTCTATCTGTCTCTGTCTCTCTCTCTCAGATGGGTTAAAGGCCTACGCAGCTCCAGTAGGTCATGTGATGCACCTGTCCGGCATGCCGGTCTACCTGAACGACTCTACGTATGATGGGAGCACGGAGCAAGGGTAAGATACGTGGACTGTACATGATCAAACAACTTCATGGACTTCTGTGTGTGTGTGTGCGTCTGTGCCTGTGCGTGCGTGTGTGTTCGTATTCACACCTGGCCCTGGGAGCTGCCCAGGACAACCACAGGCTCAAGGGCACTTCAACATTAGAATTACTTAATTTCCCCAGGCAAATTTCTCCTGCCTCATAATATAATAAATGCAATCAGAAAGGATCCATGGGCTGTCAAGGCCAGAAAGTCGTTTTTTTCCTGCATAATTTCCGGGTTTGATGATGATGTCACGCGCACACCCTCTATTCGGAATTCGGATGCTGTCGTTCAGGTGGTTAAGTTCAACAATGTTTTGTCTTTTTTAGCTGTTAAAAAGTGTGTAATTTTGCAATCGTCCACGTTAAGTAAATTATGGATCTCTGTATGTCTAACAGGGCCCCAATGCGATAAAAACAACAGGCGGTGTCCGTTTTAAGTCATCCTCGTTTTCCCTATAGTCACATCATCCGTGTCTCGTTCCACGGTCTCCTCTTACAGGATGTCCCCCACGCATGCACACACACACACACACACACACACCGGCTGTTTAAGGGTCAGAGATAATTCACAAGTTCCCTGTTTATTTAAGAAGAAGTGGCTCCTCGCATTCGTCTCACACGCTCTGGTCGTTGTATGAGGAGTGAATATTTCATATTGCTAAGTATGTACATTATGTCCGAGGGACGTCCCGTTACCGTGTCCCACCGTCAGCCACTGACCCGGTCAGTGACGGTGTCCTTGTGTTTTCATGGAAATCTATGGAAATTAGGCATGTAGCGATATATCGTATATCGATATATATCGACATTAATCCCGACGATATGAATCGATTCATTGAAATAAAAGAATCTAACCTCATGTCGTGATACGAATCGTATCGTGAGTCGTTACATGCCTAATGGAAATGTCTTGGTTTTTTGCATATCGCAAAACACTGCTTGTTGGCAATCATTTATGCGTGACGGAGCACTCCCTCTCCACAAGTGGCCGGGAAAACATCTTGTGTTGAGATGATTGAAATTCTGCCCGAATCACAGTCACAGTGCTGTTCCTCTTATGAATACATCTGTTACTGCTGAAGCAGGACGCCTCCCGTAGCCAACGAACATTATCCCCCTCCAAGTTTGTTTCAGTGTCCCAACACAATGAAACAGGAATTTCTATCATTCGTCAAGGGAGTTATGCTTGGTTTCCTGGCCATATTGTCCAGGGAGGGGGATAAAGGCAGGTTGGAGAGGTTTGTGTATGTGGGGCGGGGCGGGGGGCATACTCACATGGGTCTGCTTAATGGGCCTGAAATGTTTTGTTAGCCGGTGAGCTAACGCTTTTAGACGCAACCCAGATGTATGTCTTTGTGTGCGTGCATGTGTGTGTGTGCGCACACGTGTGTGTGTGTGTGTGTATTGTGTACTCTGGGGGGGCCCCTTTTGGAGTCCCTGTTTTGTTACTTTATCTGTAAAATATGTAAGTATTTGTCTAGGGAGAGACAAATACATGTGGAATCTGAAAAAAGAAAGAGAGAGAAAGGAGGACATTTATTGTATGTTCCTGCACTGTGTGTGTGTGTGTGTGTGTGTGTGTGTGTGAGTGTGTGTGTGTGTGTGTGTGTGTGTGTGTGTGTGTGTGTGTGGTAAATGGTAAAATTTATATAGCGCCTTTATCCAAGGCGCTTTACAGAGATTGTGCATTACATTCACCCATTCACACACACATTCATACACCGATGGCAGCGGAAACCATGCAAGGCACCAACTAGCACATCGGGAGCAATTAGGGGTTCAGTGTCTTGCCCAAGGACACTTCGACAGTAACTCTGGGGGAGCCCGGGTTCGAGCCCGGGTTCGAACTGGCAACCTTACGGTTACCATCCAGGCACTCTACCCCTGAGCCACCGCCGTCGCCGACCTGTGTGTGTGTGTGTGTGTGTGTGTGTGTGTGTGTGTGTGTGTGTGTGTGTGTGTGTGTGTGTGTGTGTGTGTGTGTGTGTGTGTGTGTGTGTGTGTGTGTGTGTGTGTGTGTGTGTGTGTGTGTGTGTGTGTGTGTGTGTGTGTGTGTGTGTGTGTGTTTGTTTGCTTAGTTTGCTGTCCTAGTATGTTGATGCATGTGCTCCAGTGTGTCCTAGTATGTTGATGCATGTGCTCCAGTGAATGTCATAGTCAACAAACTGTGTGTACAGAAGCTTACATTGTTTGTATGTTCTTGCATACTCAGCTCATAGACAATGACATGTTATAGAAACAGCATCGCAGTGAGGGATGGAATTGTTTACTGTGCTCATGGGCACAGCGGTGTTACAGTAAAGTCACAATCAAGCACTGCCGGCACCACCAGAGTACCCATAATAGCAATAAAGAATGGCCTCAGCCCTCAAGGGTATAGTGGCTTTTATGCAACGCTACGATATATCTGAAGAGGTTTTCTTCAAAGGGGCATACTTGCACAAAAAAAAAAAAGGTAAAAACTGCAGTTGCTCCCACCCAGGCTGCTGCAGAAGTTAGCTAACTAGTAGTGGCCAATGACTATAGCTACTTCCTAGCTAGAGGTATACACACTCCTCAGTTTTCATTTAATTCTGATATTGTGAATTGTAACTATTGGGCATGTAATATAAGGATTTTCTGATTATTATTTTTTTAAATATAAACTGTGAAACCTGCGCCGGTGAAAAACATGGCAGCCTTCTATTATGCTCCACTGATTAAACACTTTAAACCTGGCATTCCTATTTTGGGCATGTGAAAGTGTCCAAACATTTTCAAGTATTTTAGCTATTTTACACCCCTGTGCCCCTTCTTATCTGGCACGGCTCAGTTTTGAGTGTTTGTGTAATCACAAACATTGAAGACAAAAGTGAGGACGCAAATTGTGTTTAGCCGGAATGAGATGATCTAGGATGATAAGAGCGCCCCTCACTTCACACGGTGGGATGTTTGTTCTTTTGTCCGACGCTGCAGTATGATCACATGTAGCACATTAATTTACGGAAAAGAAAGAGTTCAGAGCTTTCTTTTCTTTTTTCTTTTTTTTTTTAATGATTTGTACTTTATTTATTTTCTTCCATATGTATAAAACATTGACAAGAGACAACCAAAGAAATACACAAAACAATACAATACAACAATACAATACTACAGATGCACAAAAAACAAAACATAAACACATAACAAAATAAAACAAAACAAAACAATACAATACTACAGATGCACAGAAATATCCCGCAGTCCACCTCAGCCCCAATTCCAGACATTTCTTCAATATATTTTTCCAACGTTGCAGCCCGTTCAGAGCTCACTCAGAGCTAGAAACTATTCAGAGTCCTGATACATGCATATGGTAAAAGCCCCATTTTGAGTCATAGTCGTCCAGTCTATTGAGCAGCCTGTATGACAGTCGCTCGTATGCGGCCAATAGTCCCATGGAGGCGTCCCAAAGGGACGGTGCAGGTGCAGATGGGGCCTTCCAGTCCTTGACCAACAGCCTCCTACCTGACATGATGGCCGTTTGTATCCATTCAGCTAAAGGAGGAGCAACGTGCCTCAATGTGGCAGGATCCCCCAGAATGAACAGACTGGGTGAAAAAGGAATGTGTAGGCCCGCTATTCTCTCCAGTCTTTCATGTATAGCAGTCCAATATTCTTGAATTTTGGAACAGCCCCAAAGCATGTGTACAAGTGTACCGTCTCTATCCTGACACCTCCAGCATTCAGGACCATCAGTCAAGCCGACCCTAAACAGTCTCGATGGTGTCCAATATAATCTATTTATAATTTTGAATTGAATCAACCTTGTACGTAGTTCTCTTGACATTTTCCTTCCATTCCTAAGAATTCTAGCCCAGTCACCATCTGATATTGTAATCCCTAAATCCCTTTCCCATGGCAACTTGGGTGTGTATTTACACTGGTCAGATGCATCTAGCAACATGGCATAGTATGTAGAAGTATGTAGATGTCCCAATCCGAATATTTTAAAAATACTCTCCACTGTGTCAATTTTAGGGGGGGGTGATGTGAGAGAACCAAAGGTTTTCTCCAATAGGTGTCTCAGTTGTAAGTACTGCCAGAAGTGATTATGTGGTAGGCCAAATTCTGTTTTTAATTCTTCAAATGATTTCAAATTGTTTTCTTGGTATAGGTCTCCCAAAATCTTTACACCCCGTCGATACCATGGGTCCCAGAGGAAGGGCTTTTTACCTATACAAAGTTTGGGATTTTGCCAGATGCCAGCTGACCAATGGAGATGGGGATTGAACTTAAACATACGAGCTATTTTCCCCCAGACCCAGTGAATGTGAGACATAATCGGGTGTGATTTGCTAATTGAGTCCAGTTTAGTTGTGAGACATTCAATAGGCGTCAGAGGAGCACAAAGTGCGCTCTCAAGACTAAACCACGGCGGGGCCCCTTTCCGGTGGAAGGGACCATTGTACCATAATTATGCCTCATGGTGAACGCATAGTGGTAGAGCAAGAGATTGGGTATACCCAGACCCCCTTTATCCACCGGCTTCTGCAGTTTTTTTAAGCTCATTCTTGGACGTTTGTTGTTCCATAAGAACTTATTACAAATTTGGTCAAATTGTTTGAAATAATGTAATGGAATCTTAACTGGGAGGGCCTGTAGCAGATAGTTGAGTCTCGGAGCACAGTTCATCTTAATAATGTTTGCCTTACCCCACATAGAAAGAAACAAAGGAGACCATCGTTCTACATCAGTCCGTATTTTATCCAGGAGCGGTTCAAAGTTCGTTTTTACTAACTCGTCCAATTTAGAAGGGAAGACTATGCCTAAATACTTTATGCCCTTTTTAGGCCAGTCAAATGAGCCCGCCTGAAACAATGATTTAGGACAGTATGAAGTGGTAGGGCCTCATATTTTGACCAATTTATCTTATAGCCTGATATGGATGAGAACCTATCAATAGTTTTAAAGCGCAAATAACATGCATTTTAAAACTGCTTTTAATATTTAATAATCATAGAATAGAATTGAGTCTCCACCTGGTTGATCTTTCAGGTTTGCGAATCGATGTTATGTTCAAGTAAATTGGACTGTGGTCAGAGATGATTCTGTTGCCAATATCCGTTGAGAGTACAGATGATACTAATGATTGTGATACTAATAAGTAATCAATTCTGCTAAATGAGCCATGACGGGGGCTATAATAAGTGTAGTCTCTTGCTGTTGGGTTCTGTATGTGCCAAATATCTATCAGGCCCATCTCCTTCGTCATGTCCTTTAATGCAACCTGTGCCCTGGATGAACGGACCAACGCAGAACTACGATCTAGAACACTATCCATAACTTCATTAATATCCGAACCCAGCAAGATGGGATACTCCCCCATTTCACCTAACATCCTCTCAAGGACACCAAAGAATGAGGGGTCCTCGACATTTGGAGCATAGACATTTGCTAGAATTACATTATTACCCTGAATCTGACAAAGCATCAACAAAATTCTCCCCTCCTGAGTTCAGAGCTTTCTGCCCAGCAGCAACGACATACTGTACTGTGTGTCTGATGTGTTCTATTCACCCATATTCATCTATAATTATGTTCAGGACGCAGTTTGGAGGCCTGGGACAGCTGTGTGACGGGGTCCTGGGAGGAGATGACTTCACGCAGACCACGGAGCTGAGGGTCTGGCCCGGGTACGACTACCTGGGCTGGAGCCGGGAAGCCCTCGGGCAAGGCAGCGTGGACATCGAGTTCCACTTTGAAAGGACACGTGTCTTTCACACCATGCAGGTAAAGCGAGAGAGTGAGAGGGGTGTACGTGTGCGTGCGCGTGTGCGTGAGAGAGAGATATCTTTGCCCCAAAAGATCAATATGTTTTTGTGTCTCCATTATCAGTATATTGGCCAGAAACAAAACAGAAATTGATGCCTTTCACTGAAGTAGTGCCAACGGACCTTGCAATGACCTGACAAAGTTGACATGGCTGACAAAGTTGGGCTTGTTCAGCGGTCTCTCTTAACAATAGCTGTGATATCTTCTCCTCCATCCGTCTCCATGTGGTGAGGCCAACGGCCATTCTGTCTGGAATCTCTCTCGTCGTTCCCCAAAACCATTTAATTGTTTTTTTTCATTTGCCGTTGTTTTTCCCCGGGGGACTCTGCATCTGGTGCTCTCCAGGGCTGCTCGGCATGCCACTAAGTTGCATCACAGCCTGTTTGTGCATCCGTGTGGTTTCTGGGGTTAGCATGTGAAGCAACACAGATAGATTATTAACGCGAGAAAACACAGTTTGAATCACGCCCGGGTCGTCTCATCAGAGACGACCGTGGAATGTTGGTTTAGGGCGTGGGAGGAGACAGCCCGCACCGTTTACATACAGTACATACCCCTTATTCTGCAGTGAATTAATTCAGTCACATTTCATTTTCAAGTGATGCGTAATATCTGACAGGCCTCAAGTGTCTTTATTGAGGTTTTGAATGGGTTCCACCTTCCAACGTCCCCAAAACATGCTCCTAGATATCCCAGCAGTCATTTTTTTCATTTTTTCACCAAATTATAATCGTGCAATGCTGCAGCCAAGCCATCGGATGCCTTCTGCCAGCTTTATTGTCTCCACCAGGCCGAAGGCATGTGGGGAGAGTATGTTTTGCACTCCGTCCGTCCGCGTGTGTGTGTGTGTGTCCGTGTGTGTGTGTGTCCGTGAACAGCTAATCTCGGCCACCGTTAACCTGGTCGATGCCATATTTTGCACACACACTCCCTGGATCCCAACCATGAACCTCTGCCCCAAACTTTCCACAACGGCCTGTTATAGCGCCACCAGGAGGCCGCTTTGTGCAAAACAAGTTTTTCGATGCCATATTTTGCACACACACTCCCTGGATGCCAACCATGAACCTCTGCCCCAAACTTTCCAGAACGGCCTGTTATAGCGCCACCAGGAGGCCGCTTTGTGCAAAACAAGTTTTTGCACAGTACACCTACAGATTTTGTCCAAACATCACGCAAATTGGTACACAGTCTCTCTAGAGCCATTCAACGAAACGGGTCTTTCAGATTTATCAGACTCCATCCTGATTGGTTAAGATTGGCTTCCAAAGTTCACAGGAGTGCTCAGTTTCAAACAAAATGCTGCAAATCATCAACACATCGCGTGATTTCCGTGAAATTGTGCACCCACATTCCCACTAGGCCGAGGACGAAATGCCACATGAACAATTTCAACTCAGCCTCAAGGTGGCGCTATAACTGGCCGAAAAGTGTTTTTACCTCTAACTGCACGGATCTGTGGATAACCTGGTGGAGACCTGTGCCCGGAAGGGCACTTTTTCTAGTTTTCCTCTGTGTCTGTGCTGCTCATTGTCTTTATTTCATCCCCAGCATTTCACAGCTAGCACTTTTTTAGATTAGATTTATTGTCACTCTACATAGTATAAAAATACTTTGACAATGAAATTAATAGTGGCGTGTAGCCAGAGTGCAATACAGTAATGCAGTAATGGGAATAAATACACTTGTTGTTGAATATACAGAATGTACAGTATGTACAGTAGTATATAATAAATAAGAAAAATAAATAGAAAAATAAGCAATGAAGTATAAATTATTGAGAGATTATGAGAGGAACAAAATGCATGAAGATATATATATACACACCCACCCACACAAGCCATAAGCCATAACATAAAAGTTCACCAGAATCCGGGGATCAAGGTGAGCCTTCCTCAGTCTCCTTAGGAAGTATAGACGCTGCTGCGCCTTCTTGAACAGGGTGGAGCAGTTGAGAGCCCATGAGAGGTCCTCAGAGAGGTGAACACCCAGGAACTTGACACCCGCTCCACCACCGCCCCGTTGATGTGGATCGGAGTGTGGTCACAGCGGTTAGTTCTCCTATAGTCCACAATTAGCTCCTTGGTCTTCGTGGTGTTGAGAGCCAGATTATTGCCGCCAGATGCTGGACCTCCTCTCTGTAGGCCGACTCGTTGTTGTTCCTAATCAGGCCTACCACCGCGGTGTCATCCGCAAACTTGATAACGGTGTTGGAGCCATGCACCGGAACGCAGTCAAAGATGAAGAGGGAGCAGAGGAGAGGGCTAAGCACACAGCCCTGTGGTACGCCGGTGTTCAGTGTCAGGATGGAGTCATTCAAGCATGTCGCTGTGGGATGCTTTGGTACTGGCACGATGGTAGACAGGAATGACTGCCTGAGACAGAGAGAGAGAGGTTGAATATATCACAGAAAACTCCTGCCAGCTGCTCAGTGCATCATGCCCTCAACCTCAATACACGACCATGAGGAATGCCGTCAGGGCCCGCAGCCTTCCGTGCATTCACCCTACTCAGTGTGGTCGTGTACACCTCACTGGTAGAGAGTGTGAGCCTGGTGTTTCATTTTTTTGGCATGTCACTTAGAGGCGAACATTTAAAAATAAATAGCATATCTACTGGCTATTTCCGCCGCGCGACAAATCGCTTGACCAACTATGAAATATTGTCAGAGAACCAGGGTTACGAAAGTAACGCACTCTAAGTAAGGGCTGAAGTGGTTACAATGGTTCCAGATAACCTTCCTCTGCCTCTGTGTTATTTCCCAAACTTGATCCTGTTTTTCCTGCCTTTTCCCCCTAACGCTTTTCTCACACTAATCTTGGCTGACATGTGCCCTCATGCTGGTCCTGGCAGAACGGATACGTCACTTGCACGTGCGTGTGCGTGCACACTGCACACACACACACACACACACACACACACACACACACACACACACACACACACACACACACACACATAAACACACACACACACACACACACACACACACACACACACACACACACACACACACACACACACACACACACACACACACACGTACGATCAAGAAAATGCAGGGCAAGGAACCTGAACCTCACTCTGGCTCTTGGCTCTGCAGGTCTGGCTTCCCTTAACCTGCCTCTAATCTACTGTAGCTCCCAAGAAGAAACCTGACCTTTGAGCTCTTGTCTCTCAAAAGACTTGACTTTAATATAGTGCGTGCGTAAGCATAGATTGCCACACGGGACTCATTTTAATTGCCTTCGGGAATAATTGTAATTAGTTATGATTGGTTGGAAAGCTTTTGGAATAGCTAGAATAGCTTGCACCGTAATAACTGCTATTGCTTGATAATTGTAGTCACTCTACACTCCATTGGCTGTTGATATTGTTCCTTAACTTGCCTCTAATCTCTCTCCCAAGTGGGTCCTTTTAACCCCATGGCAGTGAAAGGCTTACACTTTTGTTCACAAGCACATGAATTGTGTTTGTGATTCTGAGCGTGCGCTTCTGGTGAGATTTATTTTACAAGGAGACACATTATTTCACCTGCCTACGATACTTGTACCTTGTTATTACAGGTGTTTGTACTGTAGACCTATTCAACATAAGGACCTCGTGTTAATTACCCTTGATGATAATAGTGATCGAATATGCGTTTGGTAAATGATGGTCCCATTAGTTTCTTGAGATGGCTCAAAGATAAAGTAGGGTATGTTTCTGTGGCTTCTACCGAAGGCCCGCCCTCGCTGCGGTTGCAGTCAATAGCAGTCGTTTTCCGGTCTCATTTCGGGACCAGAAGTTCAAAGATGACGGATTTCAATTCAAAATGGTCCCTTTGTGCGTTCATTGTACAGTCTATGCTTAAGACGGATTAGTAGGCAAGGCACAGAAAGGGAGAGTACTAGGGTACAGTACATGCAGTTCCCGGAACAACACTGCTGTATACTGTCGCTGTCCGGCAGAAAACGACATATTTTTGTGTGTCTTTTCTTCATAATTAATTCATAATAGCCAATCTACCAGATTGTAGATCAGCCTTAAGTATGTCTATGGGTTTTATACATTTTTAATCAATGAAAGTATTAACAAGAGTGACTAAATGGCTACATTAGAGCCATTGGAACACAGGTTCTTTTTTTAAACATCCTCAAAAGTTTTCTGTGCGAGTTTGTATTCTGGATACAAACTGCTAAATCTGCCTTTCCGGTCATTCCTTTGAGGTTGTTACACTTTGTTTGTTCAGTGCTGTTTGAAGTGTTCGTACACGGGAGACAAAAAGCGTGTAGGAAGTAAGTGCCGGAAAGTCACTGTGGAGGTCAGAGAGATTTGTGGTTAAATAAACTGAAGCTATAGGCAGTGCAATGTTCTGCCCTGTTCCAGCGCTGTGCAAGGTCACTGTGTACTCCCTGGAGGATTAGTGGGTTACCCAGGCTCTAGCAGACTTATTAAAGAACCCGCAACCTCTTACTGCCCTCTATGCGCACACTCACGCACGCACGCACGCACGTACACACGCACGCACACACACAGGCACACACACAGGCTTACTCTATCTCCTCTCGCCTGTATCTCCTGTCAGATAGAACTGGTTATATGTCAACTCCAACATCTGGCACTGCTGTTCTCTTGGTGTCTGTCTGTGTTTCAAATGTATGTAAGTGCATGTTTACAGTATACACATACATATTTTATGCTTGCACACATACATGTATACATGTATGATCGTGCATACTGTGTGCGTGCGTGTGTGCGTGATCTGTCTTAATGTGTGCATGCTAGTCCACATGTGGCTTGTGTTAGTGAGCTCGGTCCTGCAGCTATTGTCAGCTTAATGACAGCGGAGCCTTTACAGAACAGAACACAACACAACGGGCCCTCTCTGCTGTTTAAACCCCAGTGTTACAACTGGCTCGTACGCCGCAACCATAGACTGTAAAAAATATGGACAAAGCGTTCCCCGGGTCTAACATGAACGTAAAATGAAGCCTGTCAGTCCTTGTATTGTAAGTCGCCATCTTTCTAGATCCGTTTGGGCCCAGCTGGCCCATTGACAACGAGGGGGGACTTCCCCCCTTCTTCTTCGTTGGTTTTTATTTTGACTCGAGTGGGTGGGGAATCCCGATCATATACTGTAACGGTAGCCACGCCCCTCAGAACATACGCGTCTTTATGGTAATTCTTTTAATAAATGGGACCATAATTTTCCAAAAAGAATATTATGACATTAGAAATGAGACTTTAAACTAGTGACTGGAAGCAGAAAGTATTCATGACCATGTTTATTAAGGTAATACAGTCTAGGTGAAGTTGGGCCCAAATACATGGACTTCTATGGGGCTATGGGTTTTTTTGGGCCCAATGACAGCGCCACAACAGGCCATTATATGAACTTTCAGGAAATCCCGATTTCCATAGTGGCTTCACAAAACATCTGTCTGACTGCCCCCCTGGCCGCAACACAAGGAGGAACACAAGAGGGTACTTTGAATGACGGTGAATTAAAGTTTGTTAACAAAGTGGGGGGAAAAAAGAGTAGAATATAGACGGTGCTGCAAGTCGTAGAGAAGACGATGGCTGTGTATTCTCTCTCCAGAGACGCCCTCGATCAGAATCGGATTCAGAATCAACTTGTAAGAGGTGTGGATGATAAAACAGTTGGAAAAGATTGGGTGAAATAGTTTTTTGTGCAAGCTTTCACCATTTATACTCAATGTAAGGAAGTTAGAATAGGGAAAGAGACAGTAGAGCAGAAAGGAACACGGAACAAGTCAAATAAATGGAAGGCACAGTCTAATCAATGGATAGACGGGATTATGGAAGGCAGAAATGCTTCTTGTGCAGGAAGAAGACTTATCTACTTGCGCCAGGTTCCCGGAATGAAGTGTTCGGCACAGCCGTTTATCAGCGCACTTATAGGGAAGGAACAAACAAACACAGCACCCAATGAAGGAAACAACTTTCCATTATAAAGAAAGGGTATCGCAGCAAAAGTTAGAACACACACTCCTACTATACGACTACAAATCTTACCAGTGCAATACTAAAGAAAAGGCGGCGATCCGAGCACTCAAAAGGTAAAAGAAATGAGGAGAGGGTGGATAAAAATAAATGTACTTTATTTAGAAAAGTTAAAATAAGCCAACATGTCTTCATCAGGGCAAGTATGATACATACCCTCTCCTACATTTTTTTACCTTTCGAGTGCTCTGATCCTTGCAGCACCAGATCCTACTTTCCTTTATATATTTTTTGCATCTCCATCGAGCACCTGGTTGATTTTATTTTTGTCGCGTTACCAGTGCAATGTTACCTTACTCATCTCCCTCTATCACTCACATTCATGCCATTTATGTCAAATCGCATAGCTGTCCATATTTCATATTGTTTTTTCTTATAAACGAATGCTCTATTTTATTCCCTTATTGGTCTTATGACCATGTCGCACAAAAGTGAGCCTGTAGGTCCGCAATTTTTTGCTATTTTTGAAAGGTTTTTCAAAATGCTTAGCTAGGAATGACCTGCCCAAAAGATGGATGCCAGGTTGAAAGTGGTTATTGTTTTCTCTCTCTGTATTTTTGTAAATGTTTATCCATTTTTATTATTTTTTCCCCCCTTTGGCATTGGAACATACTGTAGGTTCTCTTGTCTATTCCCTGAAAAGTACAAGGTTTCCAGACGACATTGATGAACAATGCTCTGCAAACACACACACACTCACGCAAGCAAACATACTCACGCGCACACACACACACACACACACACACACACACACACACACACACACGCTCACTTATACCTGCAGCCCTAGAAAGGGAAGGAGCGAGCGCTATAGTTTAATTTGTTTCCTCTATATACCACCCACCACTATCATTATTATTCCGCCCACCCTTTTCCCGTCCACCTCCTGTCTCTTTCATTTATAGTTGTTCACCCTGCAGCAGAGTGAGCACACATGGCTGCTAATTCTACCAGTTCCACCTCCATCTCCGTAATAATTCACACCGTAACTCCTTCTGCCTCTCACGGCTCCCATTTTGACCATTTGCTTTGGTCACTACGTGCTCCATCTGGTTGCCCGCTCCTCCATCCGCTTACATTTACGCTATATCTCCCTGCAACACACACACACACACACACACACACACACACACACACACACACACACACACACACAGTATATCACTTTATTTATATCACTTTCTCATACTGTCCTCTTGCCACACTGATGTAGGCCTATAATAAATATTATGTGCAATTTCACTTGTGGAACAAACGCACTGTAGCAGCCTCACAATATATAAATGGCAGTAAAGAAATAACTGTTGGGTATAGGCTGCAACAACTCAACTTTATTGCGTCTTTGTTCCCTGCTCAGGAAACATCAGCGACTAGTGCAGAACAAGCGAACGGATGAATACGGATGAGTTGTGTTCACTGTAGCTCTGCTCGGCAGTTATTTTTAGCGCTCCTGCTAAGCTTTGCAGCCTCTAAACGCTTCACAGATACAGTGTATATAAGGAGAACTTTAATGAGGCGCAGGTTCCGCTGCATGTTTGTTTAATCAGGGCTGCCTTTCAGTCAATCTGCACCTCCTGATAAATGCGGATGCTCAAATGCGCGTTACATAAGTCATCCATCTTCCCCCCTGTCTCCCTGCTCATCTATCCTTTCCTCTTCCCGCCCACAACCTTCATCCTCCTCTCATTGTGTATAGTCACACCGATGCCTCGTACATTACAAGGACTTTTATGGGATGCTCTCTCTCTGTCTCTCTCCCTCCCTCTCTCTCTCTCTCTCTCTCTCTCTCTCTCTCTCTCGTACCCTGCTTGTATAAACAGACATGATGTATTGCTCTCTCCTCTCCTCTCCTGTCCTCTCCTCTCTACTTCATCATCATTATCACTTCATCCCTCATTCTTCTTCCGTACTCTGTCTCAACCTCTGCAGCCTCCCCCTCTTCTTCTTCCATGCAAGTTCTCCTCATTCGCAGTACTGCCCACCCAGCACCCAGCCCACGGTCACGCCACAGCAATTACAAGCAACCGGATGAGAATGTGTTATTCATTTGACATATTACTCCAATCAATTAAAACTTTCCCACAATGTTTTGCGAAAGAGCCCTTGAGCTCAACCCTAACGCTGCACTTCAGACCAGCCGCGGCTGCCATTTCTAGTACGATTTTCCGCTAAATCAGCATGTCCGAGTGACACCCACATAAATAAGGAAGTTGTGGTCCGCCATGGGCTCTGCTGTTTCGGGTGGCTCAAAGCCAGTAGCTGTGCCCGGTAGGAGAGCTCCCAGGCATTGAGGAGAAATACAGACACTCGGACGGTGCTCCCCTCTGGCAGCTTGTTTCTAGACAAATCTATAGATTTTAGGTAAGAAATAGGCCATGTAAAAACATCTACAACTGCTAGTGTAACATGTTTTTTTGTCAGGTGAAACCTGACTAATGAAAGCTCATGAAATGTAGACGACAAGATCGACACCCTAGTCATACTGAATGCCTAGACCTGATTGGCTGCCACACACGCTGCCTAAGTCAATGGGAGTGTAGGATGATTGGCTGCCTCCTAATCTATGCCACACGCACCGCAAAAGGGCTGATATCCGCACTCCGCACCGCATCTTTCACCTGACAAATATTACTATGTAATCAGTTCTTGTTTAAACCATTTTGGGTGGGAACCCCTTTTGGTGTTAGCATTATGTTATGCCTTAGCTATTGAAAAATAGCAGATCTACAAGCTCATAGCACGCCACCGAGTGGCGCGCTACGAGCTTGTAGGTCTGCTATTTTTGAAAAATCGTGAAAATATTTATTTAGAAGATTTATTTTTTATTTTGAGGTCAGGCCTAATATTCAGTACTTCCATACAATAGTCTATTTATCTCCTTCGTACTTCTAGTCCACGGCTATTTCAGACCACAGTGCGCTTCTGGTTGGCTGCTACTCTGTCTGGCTGCGCAGCGGCAGCAAAGTTGAGCCTTTCTCAACGTTGCCTCTCCGTTTTCTGCCCGGCTCTGCCGGCTGCTGTAGTGAGGAGAGCGGCGGTCACTCCTCACCATAGACAATGCACTGAATCTCTCTGTGTACTCTCAGAACATGGGATCACTCCTCACCATAGACAATGCACTGAATCTCTCTGTGTACTCTCAGAACATGGGATCACTCCTCACCATAGACAATGCACTGAATCTCAGACAATGCACTGAATCTCTCTGTGTACTCTCAGAACATGGGATCACTCCTCACCACAGACAATGCACTGAATCTCTCTGTGTACTCTCAGAACATGGGATCACTCCTCACCATAGACAATGCACTGAATCTCTCTGTATATACTCTCAGAACATGGGATCACTCCTCACCATAGACAATGCACTGAATCTCTCTGTGTACTCTCAGAACATGGGATCACTCCTCACCATAGACAATGCACTGAATCTCTCTGTGTACTCTCAGAACATGGGATCACTCCTCACTACAGACAATGCACTGCATCTCTCTGTATATACTCTCAGAACATGGGATCACTCCTCACCACAGACAATGCACTGAATCTCTCTGTGTACTCTCAGAACATGGGATCACTCCTCACCACAGACAATGCACTGAATCTCTCTGTGTACTCTCAGAACATGGGATCACTCCTCACCATAGACAATGCACTGAATCTCTCTGTGTACTCTCAGAACATGGGATCACTCCTCACCACAGACAATGCACTGAATCTCTCTGTGTACTCTCAGAACATGGGATTACTCCTCACCGGCATAGACAATGCACTGAATGTCTCTGTGTACTCTCAGAACATGGGATCACTCCTCACCATAGACAATGCACTGAATCTCTCTGTGTACTCTCAGAACATGGGATCACTCCTCACCATAGACAATGCACTGAATCTCTCTGTGTACTCTCAGAACATGGGATTACTCCTCACCATAGACAATGCACTGAATGTCTCTGTGTACTCTCAGAACATGGGAGCAGAATATCGCTGCAGGAGTGAATTTAGCAGTATTGAAAATATGGTGCATTTGTATAGCACCTTTTATCCAAGGCGCTTTTACATACATAGATTGCGCATTACATTCACCCATTCACATACACATTCATACACCGATGGCGGCAGAAACCATGCAAGGCCAACCAACCGGCACGTCAGGAGCAATTAGGGCTTCAGTGTCTTAACATAAAGTATGGCGGAAGTATGTCCAAATTGTATTAGGTACAGCTGTGAGTCCCAATCATCACCTTGTGCGTACTATGCTTAGCGTTTTGAGTGTGTGTAGCCGTGAATTACAACGAGCAGTGTTGCTGTTTTTCCATCACGCTGCCTCTATGTTGTGGCAGGGGATAAATGTGGTATATCTTATCAGACTGAACACACCTGCCTGCCTTGGTGTGCTTGAACTGAACCCTGGGGCATTTACCTTTCTAGTTTGGTTAGGTTAGACTTCGAGAAGGTACTGAGCACACCCCAGCCAAAATGTGGCTGCCGATCAAACAATTGGCCCATCTGGGAAAGGTGGTCTGAGCTTCTATAGTGTAACCCTGAAGCGGTTTGATTGAAGCCAGAGGATCAGGTGAACCGGCTGTTGGAAGCAGTTTGGACGGAGTAGCCTACGATGCATTATGCATGAGTGGAAAATGCACACGTTTAGTTGAGCCATCCAAACACGGAATGGATCAGGAAAAATACTGCATGATGACATTTCATCATTTCCAGTGTTATCTGACACTGGCATCTGCTTGCAGAATCTCTTTGGAATTTACACAGGGCAAGGTTATTTGTATAGCACATTTCAGACAAAACTTTAATTCGAAGTTCTTTACTTAAGGCATAACAAGTAATTTAAGGCTTACATTTTTTTAAGACAAATAAAGAATACAAATAGTGTGACAATTAGGGATGTTTCCGATTCCGATCATTTGATTTTGAGACATACCGATCTTTCCCCATTCGATCTTTATATTTTTATATAACACTTATGCCATATTACAATATAGCAAATATCCTAATGTATGTCACTCTAGTGTAGTCCGTTGTGTTGCCTTTCAATTAAATGTATGTCACTCTAGTGTAGTCTGTTGTGTTGCCTTTCAATTATTGAAAGGCAAAATGTGACTATTTTATTAGAATGACTGTCATTGTGTTTGTTTTTTCTTTCTATGAAAGCATGGAATCATAGCAAAACTAGAAAAAGTGCCCTTCTGGGCACAGGTCTCCACCAGGAGGATAGGAGTGTGTGTGATGTTTGGGAAAATGTTTAGGAGTAATGTAAATGAATGCGATTTGGCCTGTTGTAGTGCCACCATGAGGCTGATTTGAAAACTGTCAAGTGGCATTTCTTCCTCAGCCTAGTGGGAATATGCATGCACAGTTTCACCGCAATCGGACGCTGCGTTGAGTAGTTGTGGCGATTTGTACAAAATGGGTACAAAGCGGGCTACTCCTGAAAACTTTAGAAGCCAATCGTAGCCAATCAGGATGGATTATGAGAAATCAAACAAACCCGTCTTGATCACATGACTATGTCGGCCTCCTGGTGGCGCTATAAAGAGCAGATGTGAAAAATTCCAGGCAAAGGTTTTTCCTTGGCCTCTAGGGAGTGTGCATACAAAGTTGTACACCGATCGTGCAGTTAGAGGTTGTCACAGCCCCCTGTAGTTGGGCTACTAGGGCCTGTGTGTATTCCTGTGTAGACCTATGCATTTGGCTTCCCACAGGTTCTGAGTTGCTGATCAGGTGCATTGGGAGCACCTGGCCAGTGTTCCCAAGGTGCACTATAAATGGCTGGGCGTTGGCCACGATCAGTCTCTCTCTTCTTCCATGAGAGCAGCAGCATCTTTGCACCATTCAACACCCCACACTACACCCACCACACATCCACTCACTTACACTACTGATCTACTGAATAACACACTCCACCTTAGAACTGTAGTATTGTTTGTTTGATTCGTATTAAGTTGGTTATAAATTAATGTAAATAAATATTGGTTTGTGCACTTTTAAACAGCCGTGTGTCTTCCTCCTTTGTTATGGCCCAAGAGCCAGGTCATAACACTAATCGGCCAGTTATAGCGGCACCATGAGGCTGAGTTGAAAATATTCAAGTGGCATTACTTCCTCTGCCTAGTGGGAATGTGCGTGCCAAATATTACGGAAATCACACAATGTGTTCATGATTTTGCTGCATTTTGTTTGAAACCGAGCACTCCTGCGAACTTTGGAAGCCAATATTAGCCAATCAGGATGGTGGCTGAAAAATATGAAAGACCCGTTTCGTTGAATGGCTCTAGAGAGACTGTGTAATTTCCGTGAATTTGCGTTATGTTTGGACAAAATCTGAGCCGATTTCCGATCACCCGATCCGATCGGGCCAACCCTAGTGACAATATCATGTTGGATCCTTGAATCCAAACAATGTTTATTAGTGCAGGTGCACAGCAAGGCATTTAACTATGAGTGCTACAGACAACTACCAGTATGCACAAATCTCTTTCAATGTTATTCATTATAGGCACCAAGCTCTATACTAAAGACCCAACGCCCTTTGGACTTCACTCTGTTTGTATTCACATTCAACGCAAAAGAGCAACAATGTATGAACCTTTCAAATCACCTCATTTCTTTCTTTATTTGAAATATAAAAACTGCTCCTCTAAAAGGAGGGCAAACCCAAAAGTCCGGCACTTTTCTAATCACCTTTATATGTCTTTCAACTTCACATCTGTCTTTTATTTCAAATATAAAAACTGCTTCTCTAAAAGGAGGAAAAAAACACAAAAATGAAGACCATATTCATAATTACTTATGCAGCCCGATTTCCAACATTCCCCACTTCCTCCTGACCACCTCTGGTATATATATATAATATCTGGTATATATATAACCCATTCTGTACGGGATCCCCTTTTGGTGTTTTAACTATTGAAAAATAGCAGATCTACAAGCTCATAGCGCGCCGCGCTACAAGCTTGTAGGTCTGCTATTTTTAAAAAATCGTAAAAATGTGGGCACAAATCTTTGAATATATATTCTTTCAGAGCGAACGTTTTTATTTTATTTTGACGTCAGGCCTAAATGGGATAATATCTGGTATTCCCCCCCTCCCCCCACTCCCCAGGTGCACAGCAACAACCGGCACACGCAGGGCGTGCGTGTCTTCAGCAGAGTGGAGTGCCAGTTCAAGCCGGAGCTCCTGCAGCCGTGGTCGTCTCCGCCGCTGTCGCTGGCCGTCCCCCTGGGGGACCTGAAGGACCCGTCGTCCAGGCCCGTCTCCCTGCCGCTGGGCGGACGCCCCGCCAAGATCCTCTGCTGCAAGTTCTTCTTCGCCGACCGCTGGCTCCTCATCAGCGAGATCTCCTTCTCCTCTGGTAGGCTGAACGGAGGCGGTGGAGGCGGTGGAGGAGGAGGAACTGTGGGGGAGGGAGATTGTTTGTGTTTCAGAATGTGGCTTGAGGTTTTACACTCTTGTGTGGTTGTCTGAAACAAGGAGCCTTTTTATCTAGGTGCTATACCTAGAAACTGCACAAGAGAGAAGAGGCAGGGCAAAGGTTTAAAACAATCAAGTTAAAAACAATAATTTATTTGGGGGAGACATGCAGCAAAGGTCCGACAGGCCCCGGGGATTGAACATGCTGTCAGGCAGTCGGAGCCTACGTGGCACATACTGTACCTCAACCACTTGGCTTTCGTCGCCCCCCAAAAAAGAATAGATTGGTTATTACTAATTATCCCCACCAGACCAGAACGGCAGGCGGCCATTTTGGATGTTTTTTTTATTGGTGTCAATAAAGCCTTTAACCTGAGGATATGTTGCTCATCATCTTCTATCTGCTCTGTGGGTGTCGGACAGCCATGTTGATAATTGGTCAGTGTTTGTTGTGATGAGGTGAGATGATATTCATGTCATCTTTAACTCTTACTCTTATCTCTTTGAATCCCTCTCTCTCTTCTCTCTCTCTCTCTCTCTCTCTCTCTCTCTCTCTATTCTCTTTCTCAGAGCCATTTGGAGAGGGCGTCACCGACACCCCTCCTCATATTCCTCATCCTGCTCCTCCGGCTCTCCCCACCACCTCCCCTGCTCCTCCCCGCCCCCCCGGCCTGCCCACCCTGTCCTCCGCCCCCTCGCCCAGCGACAACTCCTCCAACACCACCGCTGGCCCCAACGGTGAGTTCTGATCCATGCTCAAGCTCCTCTTCCTTGTCTTCCCGTCTTATTCGTCCTCCTCTTCTTCTCCTCCTCACTTTTGCTGTTAAAGGGTTAGTCCAGATTTTAGGTTTAGTTCTAGTTTTGTGGATTCATTTATTTTTTAATGCATGGCCTCCACCAAGTGACCTGGAACTACTTAATATTCAACAAAACCAGACCAGAACTCCCACCATGGGACTCAGGGAAGGAATTAATACCTTTGCAACTACTATACTAATGGCAAGTATTTCCTACAGCTTTAAGTCCAAAACTAACCCTTTAATCGCAAAATGACACAAGCAAAGCTCTATCCATCATTCTTTCTTTGTGTATCTCCTCTCCTGAGTAATAGGATTGTCGGCACAATGTCTCGGCTCAGTGCCAAAAGGCAGCCACGAGTACCAAAGACCCCACACACACATACACACATGCGCACGCACATGCACTCACACACACTCATGTCATCACGCCACACACTTCCAAATCCTCTGGGCTTCCAGCCAGCCTTCACTCCATCAATCTTTACCTACATTCACTGCAAGATGCTTATCTCAGGGAGCTCATTGTGCGGAAAGGACAAGGCGGTATTGGCGCTATAATAAAGGTCATGAAGTTTCAACTTTGTGTGACTGAGGCGGTCTCTCATTCCAGCGTTATAGAGTAGCCTATTCACAGCGGAGATGCAATGTGACAGATGTGGCTCCTTTGTGTAAACTCTCTCAATACAAAAATACCCTCACTTGAACTGAATGTTAATCCTGTTGCAGACTGAATGACACAGTGTATATAGTCAACATGTCATGGTGGTCACCACCGGCACACCAAAGCACTTCTATCGAGAAGCAAAGTACTGAAACTCTCATTCAAAGGACCACAGACTGACTTGGACTCTATTATATAGACTCCCCCAATTTACACCAGTACATTTATTTAATATTATTATTCACATTAAATTGTAAATTTAACGTGATATTACATTATGATAATTGGCAGGTTGGCAGGGAGACGGCCATCAGTTAGGTGCTAATGATGCCATTTAGTCACGTTCACATGAGGCAGTTAGAGGTCAGGCTGAGAAAGGGAATGCTGGATACCAGGTCAAAATGTCTTCTGCTGTGGGAATATTCAAATTCTTTGTAATAAACAATTTTAGGCAAATGTGTTCTAACCATTAGAGCAAATTGCTAACGGCAAAGTGCTTGCTACCGCCCAAGTAACCATCGTTTGCACAATAATGTTGACCTTTTTTTTTTGCTCTATTTAGCTTTATTAAATAAATGCGACTCATACGTACCTCTACATGTATTTAGACAGACTCGTACTATTCACTCCACCTTCCTTCTTCCACGACCCTCCTCCTGAGTCCTCCTCCTCCTCCCCATCATTCAGTTCTCTTCTCATCCACTCCATCTTCTCCCCTCCTTTTTCCATCCCTCGCTCCTCCTCCAGACCCCCCCACCTCCAGCCCCATCACCTCGGACCTCCCGGCTAACGGCACGCTTTCAGGTGAGAGAGACAAAAAAAGGAGGAAATTTAAAAAAACGAGGTAGAGAGAGAGAGAGAGAGAGAGAGAGAGAGGGAGAGAGGGAGAGAGGGAGAGAGGGGGAGAGGGGGAGAGGGAGAGAGAGAGAGAGAGAGGGGGAGAGGGGGAGAGAGAGAGAGGGTGGGAGGCGGACGAATGGAGAGGGACCAGTGAGATGGGTTTAGTGCAGCACATCCTCCTCTTAAAAGTGTCCCACTGTTCAGCAGAGGGAGGTTTATTGGAGCAGGAGCTGGAGGCCAGGGGGGGAGGAGAGGCGTCTGGCACTCCTTCTCAATCCCGCTGGGGTTTAAAGATATACAGACATAACAAGGAAGGGAAACAAACCCTTTGCTGCTAACACTTTGCTATAGCATGTTATATTTATGTACAACAACAGCTGGGCTTTCCTGTGGTCTCCCCGCACTGCATGTTTCTTAGGAGCCCAGGCTCCGTTTGACACATCCAGACAATAACAGAACTCTAAAATGTCTCTGTGTGGTTGCAGAACAGAGCTTTGGATCTTCCTTCGGCTGTGGTTGACCGGCTGTGTTTGGGTTTTCTCAACCACCCTTGTGCAGTCTGGGCTGAGAGAGTCAGTGTGTGTGTGTGTGTGTGTGTGTGTGTGTGTGTGTGTGTGTGTGTGTGTGTGTGTGTGTGTGTGTGTGTGTGTGTGTGTGTGTGTGTGTGTGTGTGTGTGCGCGTGCGCGTGTGTGTGTGTGTGTGTGTGCGTGCGCGTGTGCGTGCTTTATGTTACAACCGTACCAGCTTTTGTCCAGTTGGACTTGGGTTTTCTTTTACAAGTTATGTTTATGGTCCTAAGTTTATGCCAAAGGGTTTCGCAAAGAAAACCCTTTCTCTCATTCTAGTGAGACGACACATTTGACCTTCACAGCGGGAGAAATAACAACAGTCGCCAAATTAATAATATAAATCGGACTCACTCCAAGGGCTGCCGAGAGGCACAGAATTACACTGCGTGCACATTCTGTTCCCAGCAGTGCAGTAGGGCTTTGAGAGAGACGCCGTGGTATGAACTAATGCATACTGGATGCGTGCTTTCACACACAATCCCACATCAGACACGCGCTAAGCCTGATGAAGCTATCGGGGTGTGGCATGGGGACTTTGTCACCATGCGGACGGTGCTGCTAATACAGCACTGCCCTCTCCCCACCTGGAGAAGAGTAACTCGTGCGTGAGAATGCTGTTGATACATTACACGACCACGGTTGCCTCCAGACTCGACACCAAACTAATAAGAAACGTAGGACTCAACCCCGGCCTGTGCAGCCGGACGGACCCTGGACTTTCTGTACAGACACACCGTACATGTAAATACTGTGCATGTTTATAACTTAGGAGTAGGAGCGTTGCACACAGCACCTTCACGCACCGATAAGCGCTGACAAACGTCAGTTTGTTTGTTTTTTCCTTATGTTTATGTTGATATAAGGATGATGATTATTATTGCTGGTGCTGCAATGTCCCAGGAACCAGACCAAAACAACTGTACTCTTATCTACCCATACACAAGATGTAACAATAAAAAACCTTGAACCTCCGACGCATCCTGGCACAAACCCTTGTACATGTACGAACATACACTTTGAGTTGGATTGACATTTTCACCATCATTTTAGCTGACACTCCTCTGTGGAGCGAGTTAGAACAAGCATGACCGTTGGATGTGTGTCAGTTTTTGGCTCACCAGCAAACAGCCAGTTACAAAGAGTTTGAGTGTAAGAGCCATATTGAATGTGCACAAACACAGCACATGTAAGAGTTGGACTGCTGCCGTTCACACAATTCCCCTTTGTCACGGAAAGCAGTAACGATACCAATTGCAATTGAGGCATTTTTCCTCTTTATTTTTCTACATTCTCCAGGGCCCGACTTTGCTGCCGGGACTCCAAGGGCGGGACTTCCAGTGGCCAAGGACGACAGCAGCAACACCGCCATTCTGATTGGCTGCCTGGTGGGGATTATCCTACTGCTACTGGCTGTTATAGCTGTCATTCTATGGAGGCAGTACTGGAAAAAAATACTAGGCAAGGTGAGAATCCAGTGTGTGTGTGTGCGTGTGTGTGTGTGCAGTCTGCGCGCGTGTGTGTGCGCGCACAGTCTGCGCGCGTGTCTACTTGAAGGTCAAGTCCCCCTCCAACCTAGCAGCAGCATGTATTATTGCATATGCATGCATATAGTACTGTTTGCAGACTCCTAGAACTGGTGTTTAGAGTCAATCGAATCGACTGATGCTTGCTGAGGACAGCAGAGCCGAACAAAGACAAGAGCCGCCAGACAGCTGGTGAGATGACCGCCTTCAGCCACCATGTCTGCTTTCAGGTGCTCAGGCATCAGAACCGCCCTGTGCTCTGAGTACCGTCCGTCTGGTATTCACTTGAAAACTACACAATGGGCACTTTTAGAAATGAGAGGCTGAGAATGTGTTCCAAGTGCACCGTTGATTTCTGTGAAGCAAGCCTAGCCAGGCTTGTCATTATGTCCGGTATATCTGGGGAGCTTATTAGTGGTATATCTGGTGGATTCTGGTGTACAGTATGTGTGCTACCGGTATGTGGAAGAAAACTTTTGTATTTTCTATAGTATACAGATAACTATATGTGTATGTGTCAAAGCCATTTATTTATTTATTTTACAATTGGTTACAAGCATTTCTTAGCGATTAACATAGCTTTGTTTTTGTTTCCTCCTTTTCTCGCCCTATTTACGTATTTAGTCATTGCAAATTACTTTGCAAAATTGGTATTGTTAGTCCCTAGCCTGTCACTGCTGAGTGCTGACCCCATACTGTGTGTTCTGGGGTGGGTGGCAATGCCAGCGGCACAAACGCAGCCAATTGTGCTCGTTGGAGCACCCGGTCAAGCTGGAGGCCGTTGCCGTGAATGGAACCCCTTCATTCTCCACCGTGATGGACAGGAACTTTACCCCTGTGCCACCCAGACACATTCTCAGCATTTTATTTCAAATCTCTTCACACAGGTCTCTGTAGCAACATGCAGCTTGGCACCAAAACTACCCAACAATGAAAACATTTCTCAACGTCTAGGGGCTATATCTTGCCCCACCCCTTAATCCTTATCCCTAAACTTATTTGCCATTTTTGACTATATTGACAAACATTTTAAAATAGTTCAACTAGCCGATCTACATCGACACGTTGTGAACTTGTAGATCAGCTATTTGAACTATTTTAAAAGGTTTTTCAAAATAATAAAAATGTAAAGTTAAAAGGGGGCTATATCTTGTGCCATGCAAGATATAGCCCCTAATCTTTCAACCAAAATGCCAGCACTAGTCTTCCCCCAACACACGCACGCACACAGCGTGGACATCAAAAACAAAAACATTCAAAGGACCACAATGGAAATATGCTATTGAGCTTTATTGTGTTTTATCCGTCAGTCAAGGTAGATTCATTTAATTTAGCTCATCCTTGCATTTGAGTGGGAGGGGTGTTTTGAATGCTGTTATCATTGAATGTATTTTTTACCAAAGCAATGACAGAAATCACTTACCCTATCGTGTGAAGAGATTTTAAAAGGAGCGCTCAATAGTATTAAATTGTAGTAACAATAACCACTGTATAAATACCTTTGAAAAGATTCTCTACTGATTTATATACCGTATTATAACTGTTTCCATGCTGCAGTTCGTACATAGCTGCACTAAAGGCCTGTTCAGCGCTGTTCACGATAAAAGCACACTATTGTCTGAAATGTGTTGAAATGATCTCATTTCAACCCAGTTTAAAAAATAGATTGAGGCAGTGCTTTCATAACATTACGTTTTCAGGTTCAAGCCTCAAGTTGTCATTTTTGTCCTGCATAGACATGGCCATCTCATCGCGAGACATGGCCAAAGCATTTCTGGGGGTCCCCAGCCAAAAACGTTGAGAACCCCTGCCATAGAGCACTGGTTCTCAAACTGTTTTGTCTCGGGTCACCTTTGTAAACAACTTTTTTCCATCCATGGCACCCCTGAATTGCATTGTTACTTGTTAGCACCTCCCATTCATGTCATATTACGGTACGAAAATATGTAGAACTTGGGAGAATAGAGGGTATGCGCAATTTGTGCATGCTTAAAGTGAATGACACATCGAGTGGCAAAGCAACATGCAAAGTGAGTTTAACATTGTTTAACGTTGTTTAATGCAATTAGATAGGACTTTTCTGTTTGGATGCATGGGTTGCCAGAAAGTAGTTTTTTGTCACTCAGTAGGCAATCCTGTATAACTTCCGGGTTTGATGATGATGTCATGCGCATACCCTCTATATTAGTTTATATATAATTGAATTAACCACAAAAATTGCAGATGTACAAGCTCCCAACGCATCACACTCCCAACGTGACACGTTGGGAGGTCGTAGATCGGCACATTTTTTTGGTAAGGCGGTTTGGTGGTCCATCTTACTAGTAAGATGGACCACTCACTCCAGAGGGGGCCACAGTGCATATTACTGTCGTAGCAAGAAATAGCCGATCTACAAGCTCGAGCTTGTAGATCGGCTATTTTTGCTATATTTGAATTGAAAACCTGAATAATTATTTAGCTATTTTTTAAATTGGAATCCTGAAAAGTATTATAGTAGTTTAGTTTAGTTTAGTAGTTTACAGTTACGTTGACTTGTTAATATAACTACATTGGACACAAAAAGACAATAACATTTTAATACTAGTCATTAAGTACTAGTCATTTATTCGCGAAGTAATTAAAGCGGGTTTGGAATTGTAACAGCTGAAATCAATACTATATCAGTATTCTGATATTAACATGCGGGCCGCATTAAGTGAAGGTGGGGGCAGCATGTGGCGTGCCCACCCCTGTTCTAAGTGGTTAAATCGAAGTATTTCTTTTTGCGGCACCCCTGGCCCCACTTTGAGAAGCCCTGCCAATAGAGTTAAGTGCCCTCTCTCTCCCCCTCACCCACCCGCCAGGCCCAGGGCAGTCTGTCGAGCGATGAGCTCCGCGTCCACCTCTCCGTCCCCGCGGACAACGTGGTCATCAACAACACACACAGCTACTCCAGCCGCTACCAACGGATACACACCTTCCCCGACGACCGCGAGCGGGAGGGAGGAGAGGGCGAATACCAGGAACCCACCGCCCTGCTGCGACCACGGGACCACCGAGACAGCACCGGTAAGGACACACACACACGACCACACACACAGTGGTCAAAATGTACTTAAAGGAAACACTTTCCTGAGGTTTTTATGTGGGTGATATGAGTTTTAAGATATTTTAGTATTTCCAAGGATACTGGGCTCACTTACATCCTGGACTACATGTTGTCTCAGTAAGACAGCCCTCCCCCCTATCCACAAGGAGGAGCAGTGCACCAAAGCATTATGGGAATTGTAGTCTAAAAACACATATTTCCCACATAAAAACCCCCAGGAAAGTGTTTCTTGTCTCCCGAACATCATTAAAATAAGATCTGGTTGCAAAAGGGGTGAAGTGTCCCTTTTAAGAACGGATAGCGTAAGTAGGATTGACTACACACAGACAGATGTGTGTACATGCTGTATTATGTAAGATCGCTTCGTATTGTCTTGTCCTTGATTTGCTGACTGCAACTGAGTCAGCAAATCACACATGGTTTTCAGTAGCGTGACAGTCTCTACAACATCATGCAAAGTTACTGTAAATCCTCCACATGTCAATTTGCACCGCAGAATCAGCACTTACTTTGACTTGTCGTGAGAGAACGCAACCTTAAACTGTGTACAGAAGAGTATCCGCCGCGGTTCCTCCACTGACACATTGTTTGCGTGTTTGTTTGCGCCGGGGGTATTAGGGGGGGATCAAAAAATGATGGGAGCGGAAGAAAATGTGGCATGCATGTGAAGAAAGAGGTGGTGTGCGAGAAAGAGAATGCAGATTGCGCTGAGCTTAAAAGGACATAGAAGACCCATTGTTCTCCAGGAGAGGGCAAGAGAGAGAGAGAGAGAGTGTGTGTGTGTGTGTGTGTGTGTGTGTGTGTGTGTGTGTGTGTGTGCGTGCGTGCGGGGGGCGTGGGGCATGCTGTCTTTACCAGGCGCCTGTGATAGTTTGAAATAACAAAAGTCACTCACACATCATTCCATCCATTGAGATTCGTTGTTATGTTTTTTGGCCTGAGTTGTTGTGTTAACTTTGCCTGTTCCTTGCTATGCTCTCCTGTTCTGTTGTATGTGATCTGTGCTCCGTGTGTTCTCTGTTGTACTGTGATGGATTTGCTATTGCTAACATTGTCTTGCTGATGACGGTTGTGTTTTTGTGTTGTGATGTCGTTGTGTCGTTTGAATTGTGTTGTGTTGTTGCCATGTACCGTGTTGTGTTGTTGTGCCATGCTGCATTATGTACTGTGTTGCATTGCATTGTGCCTTATTCGCCGCCTTGTATGCTGCGTGAATAAACCATATCATCTGTGTGTGTGCCTGTACAATGCCTGGTGCCTTGTGTGTCCGTGCTTTGTCGTGTGTTGTGCGTGTGTATGTGTGTGTACCCTCCCAGCCTTGCTGTTAAACAACCCAGCCTATCACCTGCTCCTGTCAGATCACAGACAAGGCGCGTGGCCCATAGCCCTCCCCAGCACCGCTCAGGAAAAGAGACTCAATGTGCCCCAGGGTAAGACACCTCCGGCTGGGGGAAAGCAGTCAGGCTGGGCTCCTGAACCTAGCAGGGATGCACAAAGTAAACGCCTGTGGAATTGATTATTGCAATTTAGTTTCCAGCAATTGATTATCAACTTAATTATTATGAAAACATTAAAGTTTGTGTATAAGTCTCTCTCTACAAAAGCTGCATTCACGGTGCGCAATATGATGTGGATATTTTAATTTACACATTGAATACATTTAAACTATTGGCATATTGTCATTCCACTGAAGTCAGAATGTCTGCTTAGTTGGAAATAATCCAAACGTTGATGCAAAACATGAAAGAGACTAGCTTTGTTCCCCAAACATCAAACAATCCAGCAAGATAATGATAGTTCTTTCCCATAATCGTGTAGCCATTGTGCTTATTAGCAACCAAGTGCTGCAAGACAACATAATTCCTAGTCTAGTTAAGTGTGGAGCGGCAGAGATAGTGACGTCGTAACAGTTTCATTTGTGCATGCGTATGACTTTCACCACAACCCCTCCTGTCACTCATGTTACTTAACGAGCTCACCTCACTCACCATCTCCAGATAACTACTGTTTTGTTTTAAGACACTAAATCCATTGGCAGTAGCGGTCTGCCCGACAGTGTGGGATGAGATAGTCTCACATTTACAAGACAGCTTTAGAGAAAGCAGATGGTTATTTCAATTTGTTTATTTTTTCCACCGTCTGTCAAACTAACCTTTAATCTTGCCCCCTCTCTCTCTCTCTTTCTGTCGGTCTCTCTCTATCTCTCTTTCTCCTCATCAATCTTCTCTCCATCTGTCTCTCTCTCTCTCCCCATGTCCTCCATTACCCTGCACCTCCCTTCCCTCTGTTCTGTTCACCCACTCCCACCCTCCTTCTTCACCAATTTTCTCATCTCTTCTTCGGACCCTGCCACCTGTCTCTCCATCTCTTCTCTCTCTCTCTCTCTCTCTCCTCCCTTCCTCCTGGTGCAGCCTGCGGTGTGGACAGAGACCTGGAGAAGAGCTTCCCCCTGGCGCACCAGGAGGAGCCTCCCCCGTACCCGGGTGCCCCTCCCTACCCCTCGCTGTCCCCCCCCAGCGTGCCACACTACGCCGAGGCCGACATCGTGAGCCTCCAGGGGGTGAGCGGAAACAACACGTACGCCGTGCCCGCTGCCGCCGCCGCCGCCAACTGTTCCTCCACCTCGTCCAGCCCCGTGGCGGACTCGTCGGCCGCCGGCCCCCCACTTCCCGAGCTGCCCCGGCACAGACTGGTCTTCAAGGAGAAGCTGGGAGAGGGCCAGTTTGGAGAGGTGTGTGTGTGTGTGTGTGTGTGTGTGTGTGACTGTGTGTGTGTGTGTGTGTGTGTGTGCGTGTGCGTGTGCGTGTGCGTGCATCCACATGTTGTTGCAGTATAACAGCGTCTATTATCTGCCCGTTAAAGGTACACCTGTGTGAAATCGAGAATCCTCAGGACCTGCCCAACCTGGAGTTTCCCTTCAATGTCAGGAAAGGTCGCCCCCTGCTGGTGGCTGTGAAGATACTGCGCCCAGACGCTTCAAAGAATGCCAGGTCTGTAGTGCCAACGTGTGTGTGTGTGTGTGTGTGTGTGTGTGTGTGTGTGTGTGTGTGTGTGTGTGTGTGTGTGTGTGTGTGTGTGTGTGTGTGTGTGTGTGTGTGTGTGTGTGTGTGTGTGTGTGTGTGTGTGTTACAGCCCAATATATACCATTGTTTTTATCACTATCTTTGGTTCTGGACGTATTCCAAGTGCAGCATTAGTGGGATGTGGGTCTGACTCTGCATGTTCTCACAAGCCGTAGTCAGCTACGTCATTTAGAAGTGATAGAACTGCTTGTTCATGTTGTTTCCATCAAACGTGATCTGTCCAGCTGCTTTGTTCTAGAAGGGGGGGGGGGCGTTCTCTCTCTTTCACTCATTCACCCTCCCTTACTTTGTCCTGCATTCAGTAAAACCTCACGTCTGTCTGAATTCTCCTTACTTTTAAGCAGACCACTAGTGTTAATATGGAAGCTGAGAGGGAGAGAATTGGCCAGTTTTCAAGGCAATTAAGAACCAATTCAGCCAGTGATTTGACTCATGTTTGTCCACTTCAAGAAGTCCTACTATCTTCCCTGACTAAGACCAATTTTGGCGAATTAATATGTGCATCCAAATGCGTTGCCAACTAATTCTCCATGAAGGAACAAGTGATTGATCGGTGATAGTGAACAAGAGAAGCACCTGAGACATGAAATGTGAGTGAGCCCGGGATGTGAGCAAGCTTCACCCGGCTGATGGCTGCTCAGATGGTCATGGTGGGTGCTGCTAGGGGTTAAGAGTCTTGCTCAGGGACACAGGGACATGGGAGGCGAACCAGTGATCTTCACATTACCAGACGGCCAGTGCTGTAGCCTGGGGGGGGGGGGGGGGGGTTCAGACTGTACAGTATACCATAATTATTCCCTGTGTGACATGCACACGTATAGGCTACACGCTCGCACGTGGTCAGTGGATGAAATGGTTAGCAGACGGTATATGCTTTTTCCCCCAAAAAACCTTCAGCACAGCATACATACTACGTACTGTATATAGCGTGTAACGGTAGACTACAGTCACTAGCCACTGAACTACAGCCGTCCCCAGCACACTCTTGTGTGAAGTTACTAAGTTTCTGATATGCATGAAGTTTGAGCGATTGTCTTTGTTGATGGATTCTCTCACTCTCTCTCTCTCACTCTCTCTCTCTCACACACACACTCTCTCTCTCACACTCTCTCTCTCTCTGTCTCAGGAATGACTTCCTGAAGGAGGTGAAGATCCTGTCTCGTCTGAAGGATCCTAACATCATCCGTCTGCTGGGTGTGTGTGTGAGCAGCGACCCTCTGTGCATGGTCACAGAGTACATGGAGTGTGGAGACCTCAACCAGTACCTTTCCCACCGCGTGCTGCTGGACAAGAGCGGTCCATCGCACAACACCCCCACTATCAGGTACCATGGGACACACGCAAAACAATGTGCACTCGTATGAACAGAAATTAGTTATTTATTTACGGTTATGATGGTGACCATGTCAGTATCATGTCAGTATCATGGTCAGTATCATGGTTAGTCAGTATCATGTCAGTATCATGGTCAGTATCATGTCAGAATCGTGGTCAGTCAGAATCGTGGTCAGTCAGTATCGTGGTCAGTCAGAATCGTGGTCAGTCAGAATCGTGGTCAGTCAGTATCGTGGTCAGTCAGTATCGTGTCAGTATCATGGTCAGTATCATGGTCAGTATCATGGTCAGTATCATGGTCAGTATCATGGTCAGTATTATGTCAGTATCATGGTCAGTATCATGGTCAGTATCATGTCAGTATCATGTCAGAATCGTGGTCAGTCAGAATCGTGGTCAGTCAGTATCGTGTCAGTATCATGGTCAGTATCATGGTCAGTATCATGTCAGTATCATGGTCAGTATCATGGTCAGTATCATGGTCAGTATCATGGTCAGTATTATGTCAGTATCATGGTCAGTATCATGGTCAGTATCATGTCAGTATCATGGTCAGTATCATGGTCAGTATCATGTCAGTATCATGGTCAGTATCATGGTCAGTATCATGGTCAGTATTATGTCAGTATCATGGTCAGTATCATGGTCAGTATCATGTCAGTATCATGGTCAGTATCATGGTCAGTATCATGTCAGTATCATGGTCAGTATCATGGTCAGTATCATGGTCAGTATCATGGTCAGTATCATGGTCAGTATCATGGTCAGTATCATGGTCAGTATCATGGTCAGTATCATGGTCAGTATTATGTCAGTATCATGGTCAGTATCATGGTCAGTATCATGGTCAGTATCATGGTCAGTATTATGTCAGTATCATGGTCAGTATCATGGTCAGTATCATGGTCAGTATTATGTCAGTATCATGGTCAGTATCATGGTCAGTATCATGGTCAGTATTATGTCAGTATCATGGTCAGTATCATGGTCAGTATCATGGTCAGTATTATGTCAGTATCATGGTCAGTAAGAAGCACCATGTCTGTATTTCAAAAGTGTAGTGAGCTCTACAGCAGAGGTTCCCAACCATCGGTACGCACACCGGTGCCGGTCCGCGGGACATACAGTATACCACCGCTATGTGAGAAGGGAATCCCAAGTTTTCCTGACCATGAATCTATAATCTTGCGTCACCAGGAAGTTAAGATACAAGGATTCATCAGCGACTTCGAGCCCGTGTTACTTCCGTGTTGCATCACTGTCGAATCCTTGGTATCTTTACAATTTACAATTTAGGCATTTAGCAGACGCTCTTAATCCAGAGCGATTTACATTAAGCAATAACAAAAAGCATGGCATACATCACATATATAAAAAGTAGTTATCATGAAACATGCGTAAGCTAAGAACGTAACTATAAAGTGCTATGACTACATAAAATGCAATTCTAGTGCTGTCTACGTAACATGCTATAAGTCTGTTTAAAATACTATCTAAGTCTACATAAAGTGCTATATTTAAAATACTATCTAAGTCTACATGAAGTGCTATCTAAGGGGCTAGTGCTACGGGCCATGGTGGAGTCTGAAGAGGTGGGTTTTCAGACTACGGTGGAAGATTGGGAGTGAGGCTGCAGTTCTGATTGTGATGGGAAGTGCATTCCATAGTTTTGGAGCCAGAAGGTAGAAGAGTTTGGGACGTGTGGAGCGTTGTCCCGGCGTTTTTAGTGAAGGTACTTCCAGCTTCCCTGCGTTGGCTGATCTGAGTGTGCGGGAGGGTTTGTAGGGTACGATCATACTTGTAAGATATGGGGGAGCCATGCCTTTGGTTGCTTTGAATGCCAGCATCAGAGTTTTGTATTCTGTGCGGGCAGCGACCGGGAGCCAATGGAGGGAGCGGAGAAGGGGGGAGAATTTTGGCTGGTTGAAGACCAAGCGAGCTGTGGCATTTTGGATCAGTTGGAGGGGCTTAAGTGCACATGCCGGTAGGCCAGTAAGGAGGGAGTTACAATAGTCAAGTTTTGACAAGACTGTTGTATGGGTTAAGAGCTGGGCTGACTCCTGATCGAGTGACAGCTGTGATTTGTGTTTTGAGCGAGAGCTGACTGTCCAGGACAACACCAAGGTTCCTGGCTGTCGGGACAGACTTTACCAGGGCGTTGTTTTTTATTCATAGTTCATACTATCTTGTTGATATAATGCCTTTTAGGTCAATAATATAACATTATGTTGCGATATAATAATATAGCAGCGAGTAGGCTACTTGAGGCCAGTCTAGTGTCTTCGGAGTTTTTGGAACGATGATGCACCGCCAAATACTACCACCATACTATAGTATGTCGTTTTTCATGGTTTTCGCGCACACACACACACACACGCACACACGCACGCACACACACACACACACACGCACGCACGCACGCACGCACGCACGCACGCACGCACGCACGCACGCACACGCAAACACACACACACACACACACACACACACACACACACACACACACACCCCTTACCTAAATGGCCCCTCCATTTATTTTATAGTAATCCACAGTATTCTCCCACTGCCCCTTCCTCCCGGCGTTCCTTCCTTCCTTCCCTTGCTCCGTCTCTCTCACAGCTACCCGGCTCTCATCGCCATGGCGAGTCAGATCGCGTCGGGGATGAAGTTCCTGTCCTCGCTCAACTTCGTCCATCGGGACCTGGCCACCCGTAACTGCCTGGTGGGCGGCGAGCGGGGGGAGAGCAACGAGGACCGGGGCGGCGAGCGGCCCATCAAGATCGCAGACTTCGGGATGAGCAGGAACCTCTACGCTGGAGACTACTACAGGATCCAGGGCAGAGCGGTGCTGCCCATACGATGGATGGCCTGGGAGTGTATACTGATGGTGAGACAGAAGTGTGTGTGTGAGTGTGAGTGTGAGTGTGCGTGCGAGTGTGTTTTGCCATGCTGATATTCGGAAGCCTGGGCCATGTGCATAAACTGACCATGAGTGGCCTAAGAATAGCTGGCATGACAAAGAGCAAAGCCAAACAACTTGCCAAATTACTGTTCCGTTTCGGCTGTTATAGGCGGTGCCAATTGTGTATCCTTGAGTGAACATGAACTGTCGACCCCGTCATATTTGTTTCCTTGTCAAATTAATTGCAATTTGTGGATTTGAAATAAAGAACTAAAATGTGTGTGCGTGCGTGCGTGCTGTCAGTGATGATGATGATGAATAGTGATGATCATACAGTGTGTGTGTGTGTGTGTGTGTGTGTGTGTGTGTGTGTGTGTGTGTGTGTGTGTGTGTGTGTGTGTGTGTGTGTGTGTGTGTGTGTGTGTGTGTGTGTGTGTGTGTGTGTGTGTGTGTGTGTGTGTGTGTGTGTGTGTGTTACAGGGTAAGTTCACCACAGCCAGTGACGTGTGGGCGTTTGGTGTGACTCTGTGGGAGATGCTCAGCGTGTGTCAGGAGCAGCCGTACTCCAACCTGACAGATGAGCAGGTCATAGACAACGCTGGGGAGTTCTTCAGGGACCACGGCAGACAGGTACGTACACCACACCAGAGGATTCGTTTAAACGTTTTAATTTCAAGGACCCCCAGTTCGGTATGCATAAGTTTGGAAGTGTACAAATGGACACGTAAGGGTTCATTTGGTTCCATTTGTAGTACACTCCCAGAGTTACAGACTTAAAGGCTCCATTCGGTTCCATTTGTAACAGTAACAGGCCGGCTGTAAGGGTGCATTTTGTTCACTCTCTGAGTTACAGACCTGTAAGGGTGCATTTTGTTCACTCTCTGAGTTACAGACCTGTAAGGGTCCCTAACTATGAGAAATGTAGCTGTGGACTCACCAGAAACCCACACACAATCCTGCCTAGGGGTGGAGCTTGAAACCCGAAAAAACCTGATAACAAACTGATTGAGTACCCGTTATCAATACGCTTTGGGCTTATCAAGCCTGTTATCGAGCATAGCGCCCATGACGTCATGTTTAAACAACGAAGACGAGACACTTTTAAAGTGACGGTAAACACATTAACCAGTTAACAGTTTTTTCAATATTATTTTTCAAAAGTCAAAATGTCAAATGCCTTCAGTCTGTTAGAAAAGTACTGTATTTGATATTTTATACCCTATTTTATACGTTGCCATACGATGCTGTCACGTGATGAACATGAATAAATAGGGACACCAAGTAAAAATAAATGTAAGTAACGTGTCCCCTACTCTGTCTGTCTGTCCTCTAGGTGTATCTGAGTCGTCCAGCGGTGTGTCCTCAGGGTCTCTATGAGCTCATGTTGAGCTGCTGGAACCGGGACTGCAAGCTCCGCCCCTCCTTCGTACACATCCACTCCTTTCTCACCGAGGACGCCATGAACATGGTGTAGCGATAGACACAGGGAAAGAGAGGGAATATAATAAAGAAGAGAAGAGGACAGGCTATGTAGAGAGGTGGAGATGGGGGCTACAGGTGGCGGTGGTGTACAGCAGTACAGGCGGAGAGGGGCTGGGAGCAGGTTTGCTTGCTTGTATATTTTTGTATCTCCTGGGGCGGACAGGGCTAAGACGCCGCTGGCTCGGTTTTCGATAGTCCCCTAACCCCACCCCCAAACCTAACGCTTCATGTTGTACTACATTGTACGACAATGTCCCTTGCACACGAAAAATAACATGTAAATGTATTTTTGACAGGGGACACCTTTGCCTTGTTAAGCTTAAATAAATTAAGCTTAACCACACCCCCACTTCCTTTAACCCTTAATAGTGGAGCTACGTTTGGTAATGAATGAGACACAATGGTAGGTGGTGGGCTGCAGTCTGCGTAGTAGGCATTCTAGTTTCTTATTTTTCCACATAAGCTGACTTAACACGTACGACTAACATTAAATGCTGTAAAATGTGTGTTAGAGGGCTTAACAGATGCTGCAGATGAAAGCAAAAAAGGATGGGAATTTCTTGTACTTTGATGTATAATAATAGAAGATTAAGAGTTTGTAAAACTATGTGGATGACCTGCAAAACATTTGAAATGCAAACGATAAGGGTTTTTTATTTTTTACAGGTGATGGTGTAACTTTATATATGTATACATTTCTGTTGCCTCGTGCATTTCATGTAACACCTTGCCATCTAGTGGGGACAGTGCACATACAGTACAAGAGTGTGTTGTCTTAGTATTTACAGTATGAGTAGGCATACTGTGCACAGTTTGCTGTATACTATTATTATTCCCATCTCCAACAATTTCCCCTCCACTTCCCCCCATGCTCAACAACATTTTAGCATGGTTTCCCTGTAGCTACTTAAAGGAGCATCCAATACCACAGTTATAACTGTATGCTTATAGCAGAGTGTGGATAGGGTAACTGGTTCAGTCCCTTGCTCCTGTGTTGAAGAAGCATCCCTGAGAGAATGTCACAGAGCCAAGACAAGTTGCTTTTGCAAAAGAGCCAAGTGGTTAAAATGTAAATGTATGATGATGACCAGAATACATTAGACTCCTTCTTTCTGTGAAGGGGTTGTGGTGTTTGTTGTCTCATTCAAGCTGAAGAGGAATCAACTACACTATATTAACACTACAGCCATTTTAAACCAGACTACTCCCTGCACATGGTCTGAGAGCTGCACAAAGAAAAAAGGGAAAAAAAGACCAGATCTCCGATGACCTTTATTGTTGTGAGCCCTAACTCTGAGCCACAGCCCACAGAGAGAACTGTCTTTCTGGTGCCAAAACAGTGGGCCACACACCTGAGAACTGACCCTGAAACTGAACAGAGATCTGCTGGTGCTACTGCCACTGGCGATAATATGACCAGCAAACTGGAACGACTCTCTCCCCCGAAACAGAGACAATACTGCCCCCTAGGGCAGACGAAAGGACAGACATTAGGAGATGCACCTGCTCAGATGTAAGATGTGAGTTTTGGAAATGCATGAATCTGGCCATGACCCAGACACAGGGATAAATGTTAAAATTCCACTACCAGCTGCACTTTAAAATCCTGTATCCCTGGCCGAGCTGAATAATTCTTCTCTGGTATGTAACATGCCTGTCAATGTGGAATTGAATTTGCTTGTGCTGAACATGTTTCAGAGCTAAACATCTTCTTCAACAAAGCATTTTCAAACAAATGGATGTAAATGTTTTTTTCTTGTTTTGTTTTACTTCCATGACATCTTTTCATCATTTGATTGTATGAAACCATTATGCTCTTAAATCAGCGACAGCATTGAGGTGTTGACTCATAACTATAATCTAATTTTGTTCATTCAAATCTATTACTGTATTAAAAACATTTTTATTTTTGTTCTTATAAAGTTGTAGCATTGGTTAACTAATACATATTGGGAGTCGTAACTCTCCTAAGTTTGGTTAAATGGTGGCCACTGGTGGAAGAAGTTATCCTTTTTTTTTACTTTAGTAAAAGTATCAATACTGCATAGTAGAAAGTAAAAGTCTGGTATTCAAACTACTAAACTTTAGTAGTAGTACACAAAGTATTGGCATGAAAATATACTTAAAAATACAAAAAGTTAAAATAAATAAATAATAATAATAAAAGAAACATTATGCAGAATGTCTCATTCCATAACTTTTCAAAATGAAAATACTCCAATCAAGTAAAAAAATTAAATACCTGAAACTTTCACTTAAGTACAGTACTTGAGTACATGTACTTCCCACCACTGAAAATGGCAACACAAAACTCTTTATGAAACCATCTAATCAATAAACTGACCACAGTAGAACCAATCTTACTGACTACAGAAATGCTAATAAGTCCACAATGAGTTTTACAAATTATCAAGTAATCAATGTTTACTGATTGAATGAGTGGGAATGGCCTGTGCCATTTCAATAAAGTATGCTTCTCAATTGATCATTTTTGATACACTGTACTTCAGATGAACCCATATCTTTATGAATATACTGTATGTACTTAGACACTCCTTGATGTCTGTTATTTTGTCTTTTTGTGTCTTTGAAAAGCTGAACCCAATGATGTGTACATATTTTTTAAATGACAGAATTGTTCTTTTCCTTCACTAATATATGGAAAACTCTTTGTTACATTTTGGGGGTCTCTTGTTTCTTTGTAGAAAAGCTTGCTACCTTGATGCCATTGTAATTCATTGTGTTGTCTATTTTTGTAGTTGTTTTAATAAAGTTAACCTTTTCAAATACAAAGCCATGTCGTGCACACATACATCAAAGGGGGCTAGCTAAAGCCCCTGCCATTTTGACTGTCTGTAAAAAGAAATGTGAAGCTCAGACGGAGCTCTTGATTATCCCTTTGAACTTCACACGGCTCCATGAAAAATGACATGTATGTCGTTTTTCATGGTTTTGCCGATAAATAAAAAAGATGAAAATCGTGAAAAAACGACATACTATAGTGTTTTTCATGATTTTCACCTTTTTTTTATCGTCACACCATGAAAAACTACATAGCCTATGTATGTTGATGATTTTCATTTATTTTATCGGCAAAAAACATGAAAAACTACATTTTATCGTTTATCGTTTTCAACGATAAAAAAGTGATGATAAATGTCATTGTCATGCCTAGTCATTTTCCATTTTTCCAGTTGATTTTCAAAAAAATGTAACCATGAAAAACGACATAGGCATACGTATACTACTCACTGTTTGTCAAAAACCATGAAGATAGTTATGTCATTGAAAAGCATGATTTTCATCACTTTTTTATAGTTGAAAACCATGAAAATGGACACTGACTGTACTATAACAAACCCTGCATTGACTTTTTTTAGCCAGTAGGGCCCTCATTTATCAATCGAGTGTAAAATCTGCCACAGATTCGAGTGCAGGTTTCGTAGTACACCCACGTCGCCACGGCATTTATAAAGTGATCGCAAACAGCTGATCCTTCCTTAATTTTGTTCTCACGTTAATAAATGTCACGGCTGAATTTGATCTGGCACGCCCTAAGAAATCAAGCCTCGCCCTCGTTTTTGCGACATGAACAACGGCAATACGTTTCCTGAAACCATGGTTACATGAAAAAATAGGTTTCTCCCGTGCCTTGCTGCCCGCCTCTCCCCCTCTCTCATACACACGCACAGCACGCACACGCAACTTGCAAGCCCAACTAACTGGTGTGTTGTTAAACAAATAAAGAACGAACACCTGCATGAATTAAATAAAGCGTGCGTGCGGGGGGTGAGGCGGGCAGCAAGGGAAGCGAAGCGAGAGGAGAAACAGACAACTAAATAAAGTTGTAGGCCTACCCTGTGACCAACTTTATTTAATTCATGCAGGGTCCCTGTCTGTTTCCCTCTCACCTCGCTTGCCTTGCTGTCATGCACGCACGCACCTACATGACACATTAAATAAAGCTGTCTGTTTCTCCTCTCGCTTCGCTTCCCCCTCACCCCCCGCACGCACGCACGCACATATCGCTATTTGCAACTTTAACTGTGTGTTGTTAGTTGTATATTAAATTATTAAAGTATTTTTAATTTAATATACAACAAGATATATTAGTGAACGAAAACCTGAACCTGTGAACCATAATTAAATAACAAATAGGCACACTGACACACACGCTGCTGTTTTACAGGTGCTCCTCCTGTCCTGTCTGTCTGTCTGTCTGTCTCTCTCTATCACAGTGGTCCGTCCGTGACCAACTGACCATGCACGTTCCGACGTTCGCCAGTCTATTTAGATTGCCTCGCAGTCGTTAGTCACTGTTATATGAATGTGCAGCCAAAACCATAGCCTCATGTGGCTGGTGCATGGGCTGGCTGGGTAATATACCTATATATCCGATGCAGTTCCCACTTGCGCTGGGAGCCTGGCACGGTACATTTGGCATTCGAGCGACGCGTCGGGTTTATTATATTGCACATACCGTAAGAAAGACATCGGCCTTCATGCTGTAGATTAGGCTACAGTAGGCTATACCTGCACGTTGGGACTCCGCAGCTGAGCTGCAGCAGCTGCTGCACTATACTCTCCAACGTCCCGTCATGGAAATATTTCAGCACAGACAGCCCAAATCCTCGCATGTACGTATGCGCTCATGCAAAACACTGTTTAAATGGCTTAAGCATCTCTTGCAACATTGTTTTTAATTGCGCGATTTTATCTCCTACTAATTTCATATGACACATATGTATTCCTTAACATTTTTATTTATTTATTTTTTACATGTAGCCCATATACATTATACATACCTTTTATATAAACATTTTAGGAGTGAATACATATATGTTTTGATGCCTGTGACAGCCTCTCAGCAGTTCAGACAAGGCTGCTCCGCTTGTCTAAAACAGAAAAACAGCGTACGCCAGCTCGCGACCAGACGTGACTATTTTGTCCTACTCAAGTTCAATTTCAAGCTTTGCCGGAAATGTTAAATGCCGAAAATGTCGGTAATTTCGGCGTGCGCCCATATTTTGGCGTACGCACGGTTGATAAATGAGGGCCTATAGTGCTTTCAAATTTGAGACATTTAACATGGGGCTCAATGGCAGCTCTATAGGCACGTCAAAAGTCACTTTCACCTAGAAACTCCATTCACACTTTTTATTATTCAGCTTACTGTGGAGACACATGCTGGATTTTTTTTTATTTTTATGTTTTGTAGTTTATGAGTTATTTAACTTAAACGCACAATGCATTCTCTATGGCAATAGCACAAACTTTGGCATGCTACTAGTCCTACATACTTACACCTAGCAACCCCATTCTAGCCTACTTAGGTTCATCTTACGGTGGACATGTTTGCCTGAAAAGGAATATTTGAAATGTTTCATAGTTTTAGAAATATAGTGCTTTCAAATTTGAGACATTTAACATGGGGCTCAATGGCAGCTCTATAGGCACGTCAAAAGTCACTTTCACCTAGAAACTCCATTCACACTTTTTATTATTCAGCTTACTGTGGAGACACATGCTGGAACTTTTTTTTATTTTCATGTTTTGTAGTTTATGAGTTATTTAACTTAAACGCCCAATGCATTCTCTATGGCAATAGCACAACATTTGGCATGCTACTAGTCCTACATGCTTACACCTAGCAACCCCATTCTAGCCTACTTAGGTTCATCTTACGGTGGACATGTTTGCCTGAAAAGGAATCTTTGAAATGTTTCATAGTTTTAGAAATATAGTGCTTTCAAATTTGAGACATTTAACATGGGGCTCAATGGCAGCTCTATAGGCACGTCAAAAGTCACTTTCACCTAGAAACTCCATTCACACTTTTTATTATTCAGCTTACTGTGGAGACACATGCTGGATCTTTTTTTTATTTTTATGTTTTGTAGTTTATGAGTTATTTAACTTAAACGCCCAATGCATTCTCTATGGCAATAGCACAAAATTTGGCATGCTACTAGTCCTACATACTTACACCTAGCAACCCCATTCTAGCCTACTTAGGTTCATCTTACGGTGGACATGTTTGCCTGAAAAGGAATCTTTGAAATGATTCATAGTTTTAGAAATATAGTGCTTTCAAATTTGAGACATTTAACATGGGGCTCAATGGCAGCTCTATAGGCACGTCAAAAGTCACTTTCACCTAGAAACTCCATTCACACTTTTTATTATTCAGCTTACTGTGGAGACACATGCTGGAACTTTTTTTTATTTTTATGTTTTGTAGTTTATGAGTTATTTAACTTAAACGCCCAATGCATTCTCTATGACTATAGCACAAAATTTGGCATGCTACTAGTCCTACATACTTACACCTAGCAACCCCATTCTAGCCTACTTAGGTTCATCTTACGGTGGACATGTTTGCCTGAAAAGGAATATTTGAAATGTTTCATAGTTTTAGAAATATAGTGCTTTCAAATTTACAATGGGGCTCAATGGCAAAAATGATGAAAAACGGCGTGCTATAGTATGCCGTACGATATGGTCCAAAATGATGAAAAACGAGGTTAAAAAAAAATCAAAAAACGATGGGCTATAACCCATCGTTTTTTAATTTTTTTTTTTTTCTTCAAATCCTCAAAAATGATGAAAAACGGCGTGCTATAGTATGCCGTACGATATGGGCTATAGCCCATGGTCCAAAATGATGAAAAACGAGGATATTTATTTTTTTCAAAAAACGATGGGCTATAACCCATCTTTTTTTTGTTTTTGTTTTTTTATCCTCAAAAATGATGAGAAATGGCGTGCTATAGTATGCCGTACGATATGTGCTATAGCCCATGGTCCAATATGATGAAAAACGAGGATTAAAAAAAAATCAAAAATTCAAAAAACGATGGGCTATAACCCATCGTTTTTTAATTTTAATTTTTTTCTTCAAATCCTCAAAAATGATGAAAAACGGCGTGCTATAGTATGCCGTACGATATGGGCTATAGCCCATGGTCCAAAATGATGAAAAACGAGGATATTTTTTTTTCAAAAATTAAAAAAAAACAATGGGCTATAACCCATCGTTTTTTAATTTTAATTTTTTTCTTCAAATCCTCAAAAATGATGAAAAACGGCGTGCTATAGTATGCCGTACGATATGGGCTATAGCCCATGGTCCAAAATGATGAAAAACGAGGATATTTTTTTTTTCAAAAAACGATGGGCTATAACCCATCTTTTTTTTTTTTTTTTTAATCCTCAAAAATGATGAAAAACGGCGTGCTATAGTATGCCGTACGATATGGGCTATAGCCCATGGTCCAAAATGATGAAAAACGAGGATATTTATTTTTTTCAAAAAACGATGGGCTATAACCCATCTTTTTTTTTTTTTTTTTTTTTTTATCCTCAAAAATGATGAAAAATGGGGTGCTATAGTATGCCGTACGATATGGGCTATAGCCCATGGTCCAAAATGATGAAAAACGAGGATATTTTTTTTTCAAAAATTAAAAAAAACAATGGGCTATAACCCATCGTTTTTTTCATTTTTTAACTTTTTCAAAATCCTCAAAAATGATGAAAAACGGCGTGCTACAGTATAGTATGCCGTACGATATGGGCTATAGCCCATATCCTTGCGTGTATAGTGGTGCATGAGAATGGGTGTTGCGGAGGATGAGAGCATTCTTCTCATCCTCCGCAACACAATGCATTCTCTATGGCAATAGCACAAACTTTGGCATGCTACTAGTCCTACATACCTACCAACCCCATTCTAGCCTACTTAGGTTCATCTTACGGTGGACATGTTTGCCTGAAAAGGAATCTTTGAAATGTTTCATAGTTTTAGAAATATAGTGCTTTCAAATTTGAGACATTTAACATGGGGCTCAATGGCAGCTCTATAGGCACGTCAAAAGTCACTTTCACCTAGAAACTCCATTCACACTTTTTATTATTCAGCTTACTGTGGAGACACATGCTGGAACTTTTTTTTATTTTCATGTTTTGTAGTTTATGAGTTATTTAACTTAAACGCCCAATGCATTCTCTATGGCAATAGCACAAAATTTGGCATGCTACTAGTCCTACATACTTAAACCTACCAACCCCATTCTAGCCTACTTAGGTTCATCTTACGGTGGACATGTTTGCCTGAAAAGGAATCTTTGAAATGTTTCATAGTTTTAGAAATATAGTGCTTTCAAATTTGAGACATTTAACATGGGGCTCAATGGCAGCTTTATAGGCACGTCAAAAGTCACTTTCACCTAGAAACTCCATTCACACTTTTTATTATTCAGCTTACTGTGGAGACACATGCTGGATCTTTTTTTTATTTTTATGTTTTGTAGTTTATGAGTTATTTAACTTAAACGCCCAATGCATTCTCTATGGCAATAGCACAAACTTTGGCATGCTACTAGTCCTACATACTTACACCTAGCAACCCCATTCTAGCCTACTTAGGTTCATCTTACGGTGGACATGTTTGCCTGAAAAGGAATATTTGAAATGTTTCATAGTTTTAGAAATATAGTGCTTTCAAATTTGAGACATTTAACATGGGGCTCAATGGCAGCTCTATAGGCACGTCAAAAGTCACTTTCACCTAGAAACTCCATTCACACTTTTTATTATTCAGCTTACTGTGGAGACACATGCTGGAACTTTTTTTTATTTTTATGTTTTGTAGTTTATGAGTTATTTAACTTAAACGCCCAATGCATTCTCTATGGCAATAGCACAAAATTTGGCATGCTACTAGTCCTACATACTTACACCTAGCAACCCCATTCTAGCCTACTTAGGTTCATCTTACGGTGGACATGTTTGCCTGAAAAGGAATCTTTGAAATGTTTCATAGTTTTAGAAATATAGTGCTTTCAAATTTGAGACATTTAACATGGGGCTCAATGGCAGCTTTATAGGCACGTCAAAAGTCACTTTCACCTAGAAACTCCATTCACACTTTTTATTATTCAGCTTACTGTGGAGACACATGCTGGATCTTTTTTTTATTTTTATGTTTTGTAGTTTATGAGTTATTTAACTTAAACGCCCAATGCATTCTCTATGGCAATAGCACAAAATTTGGCATGCTACTAGTCCTACATACTTACACCTAGCAACCCCATTCTAGCCTACTTAGGTTCATCTTACGGTGGACATGTTTGCCTGAAAAGGAATCTTTGAAATGTTTCATAGTTTTAGAAATATAGTGCTTTCAAATTTGAGACATTTAACATGGGGCTCAATGGCAGCTCTATAGGCACGTCAAAAGTCACTTTCACCTAGAAACTCCATTCACACTTTTTATTATTCAGCTTACTGTGGAGACACATGCTGGATCTTTTTTTTATTTTTATGTTTTGTAGTTTATGAGTTATTTAACTTAAACGCACAATGCATTCTCTATGGCAATAGCACAAACTTTGGCATGCTACTAGTCCTACATACTTACACCTAGCAACCCCATTCTAGCCTACTTAGGTTCATCTTACGGTGGACATGTTTGCCTGAAAAGGAATCTTTGAAATGTTTCATAGTTTTAGAAATATAGTGCTTTCAAATTTGAGACATTTAACATGGGGCTCAATGGCAGCTCTATAGGCACGTCAAAAGTCACTTTCACCTAGAAACTCCATTCACACTTTTTATTATTCAGCTTACTGTGGAGACACATGCTGGAACTTTTTTTTATTTTCATGTTTTGTAGTTTATGAGTTATTTAACTTAAACGCCCAATGCATTCTCTATGGCAATAGCACAAAATTTGGCATGCTACTAGTCCTACATGCTTACACCTAGCAACCCCATTCTAGCCTACTTAGGTTCATCTTACGGTGGACATGTTTGCCTGAAAAGGAATCTTTGAAATGTTTCATAGTTTTAGAAATATAGTGCTTTCAAATTTGAGACATTTAACATGGGGCTCAATGGCAGCTTTATAGGCACGTCAAAAGTCACTTTCACCTAGAAACTCCATTCACACTTTTTATTATTCAGCTTACTGTGGAGACACATGCTGGATCTTTTTTTTATTTTTATGTTTTGTAGTTTATGAGTTATTTAACTTAAACGCCCAATGCATTCTCTATGGCAATAGCACAAACTTTGGCATGCTACTAGTCCTACATACTTACACCTAGCAACCCCATTCTAGCCTACTTAGGTTCATCTTACGGTGGACATGTTTGCCTGAAAAGGAATATTTGAAATGTTTCATAGTTTTAGAAATATAGTGCTTTCAAATTTGAGACATTTAACATGGGGCTCAATGGCAGCTCTATAGGCACGTCAAAAGTCACTTTCACCTAGAAACTCCATTCACACTTTTTATTATTCAGCTTACTGTGGAGACACATGCTGGAACTTTTTTTTATTTTTATGTTTTGTAGTTTATGAGTTATTTAACTTAAACGCCCAATGCATTCTCTATGGCAATAGCACAAAATTTGGCATGCTACTAGTCCTACATACTTACACCTAGCAACCCCATTCTAGCCTACTTAGGTTCATCTTACGGTGGACATGTTTGCCTGAAAAGGAATATTTGAAATGTTTCATAGTTTTAGAAATATAGTGCTTTCAAATTTGAGACATTTAACATGGGGCTCAATGGCAGCTCTATAGGCACGTCAAAAGTCACTTTCACCTAGAAACTCCATTCACACTTTTTATTATTCAGCTTACTGTGGAGACACATGCTGGATCTTTTTTTTATTTTTATGTTTTGTAGTTTATGAGTTATTTAACTTAAACGCACAATGCATTCTCTATGACAATAGCACAAAATTTGGCATGCTACTAGTCCTACATACTTACACCTAGCAACCCCATTCTAGCCTACTTAGGTTCATCTTACGGTGGACATGTTTGCCTGAAAAGGAATCTTTGAAATGTTTCATAGTTTTAGAAATATAGTGCTTTCAAATTTGAGACATTTAACATGGGGCTCAATGGCAGCTTTATAGGCACGTCAAAAGTCACTTTCACCTAGAAACTCCATTCACACTTTTTATTATTCAGCTTACTGTGGAGACACATGCTGGATCTTTTTTTTATTTTTATGTTTTGTAGTTTATGAGTTATTTAACTTAAACGCCCAATGCATTCTCTATGGCAATAGCACAAAATTTGGCATGCTACTAGTCCTACATACTTACACCTAGCAACCCCATTCTAGCCTACTTAGGTTCATCTTACGGTGGACATGTTTGCCTGAAAAGGAATCTTTGAAATGTTTCATAGTTTTAGAAATATAGTGCTTTCAAATTTGAGACATTTAACATGGGGCTCAATGGCAGCTCTATAGGCACGTCAAAAGTCACTTTCACCTAGAAACTCCATTCACACTTTTTATTATTCAGCTTACTGTGGAGACACATGCTGGATCTTTTTTTTATTTTTATGTTTTGTAGTTTATGAGTTATTTAACTTAAACGCACAATGCATTCTCTATGGCAATAGCACAAACTTTGGCATGCTACTAGTCCTACATACTTACACCTAGCAACCCCATTCTAGCCTACTTAGGTTCATCTTACGGTGGACATGTTTGCCTGAAAAGGAATCTTTGAAATGTTTCATAGTTTTAGAAATATAGTGCTTTCAAATTTGAGACATTTAACATGGGGCTCAATGGCAGCTCTATAGGCACGTCAAAAGTCACTTTCACCTAGAAACTCCATTCACACTTTTTATTATTCAGCTTACTGTGGAGACACATGCTGGAACTTTTTTTTATTTTCATGTTTTGTAGTTTATGAGTTATTTAACTTAAACGCCCAATGCATTCTCTATGGCAATAGCACAACATTTGGCATGCTACTAGTCCTACATGCTTACACCTAGCAACCCCATTCTAGCCTACTTAGGTTCATCTTACGGTGGACATGTTTGCCTGAAAAGGAATCTTTGAAATGTTTCATAGTTTTAGAAATATAGTGCTTTCAAATTTGAGACATTTAACATGGGGCTCAATGGCAGCTCTATAGGCACGTCAAAAGTCACTTTCACCTAGAAACTCCATTCACACTTTTTATTATTCAGCTTACTGTGGAGACACATGCTGGATCTTTTTTTTATTTTTATGTTTTGTAGTTTATGAGTTATTTAACTTAAACGCCCAATGCATTCTCTATGGCAATAGCACAAAATTTGGCATGCTACTAGTCCTACATACTTACACCTAGCAACCCCATTCTAGCCTACTTAGGTTCATCTTACGGTGGACATGTTTGCCTGAAAAGGAATCTTTGAAATGATTCATAGTTTTAGAAATATAGTGCTTTCAAATTTGAGACATTTAACATGGGGCTCAATGGCAGCTCTATAGGCACGTCAAAAGTCACTTTCACCTAGAAACTCCATTCACACTTTTTATTATTCAGCTTACTGTGGAGACACATGCTGGAACTTTTTTTTATTTTTATGTTTTGTAGTTTATGAGTTATTTAACTTAAACGCCCAATGCATTCTCTATGACTATAGCACAAAATTTGGCATGCTACTAGTCCTACATACTTACACCTAGCAACCCCATTCTAGCCTACTTAGGTTCATCTTACGGTGGACATGTTTGCCTGAAAAGGAATATTTGAAATGTTTCATAGTTTTAGAAATATAGTGCTTTCAAATTTACAATGGGGCTCAATGGCAAAAATGATGAAAAACGGCGTGCTATAGTATGCCGTACGATATGGTCCAAAATGATGAAAAACGAGGTTAAAAAAAAATCAAAAAACGATGGGCTATAACCCATCGTTTTTTAATTTTTTTTTTTTTCTTCAAATCCTCAAAAATGATGAAAAACGGCGTGCTATAGTATGCCGTACGATATGGGCTATAGCCCATGGTCCAAAATGATGAAAAACGAGGATATTTATTTTTTTCAAAAAACGATGGGCTATAACCCATCTTTTTTTTGTTTTTGTTTTTTTATCCTCAAAAATGATGAAAAATGGCGTGCTATAGTATGCCGTACGATATGTGCTATAGCCCATGGTCCAATATGATGAAAAACGAGGATTAAAAAAAAATCAAAAATTCAAAAAACGATGGGCTATAACCCATCGTTTTTTAATTTTTATTTTTTTCTTCAAATCCTCAAAAATGATGAAAAACGACGTGCTATAGTATGCCGTACGATATGGGCTATAGCCCATGGTCCAAAATGATGAAAAACGAGGATATTTTTTTTTCAAAAATTAAAAAAAAACAATGGGCTATAACCCATCGTTTTTTAATTTTAATTTTTTTCTTCAAATCCTCAAAAATGATGAAAAACGGCGTGCTATAGTATGCCGTACGATATGGGCTATAGCCCATGGTCCAAAATGATGAAAAACGAGGATATTTAAAAAAAAAAAAAAAAAAAAAAACAATGGGCTATAACCCATCGTTTTTTTCATTTTTTAACTTTTTCAAAATCCTCAAAAATGATGAAAAACGGCGTGCTACAGTATAGTATGCCGTACGATATGGGCTATAGCCCATATCCTTGCGTGTATAGTGGTGCATGAGAATGGGTGTTGCGGAGGATGAGAGCATTCTTCTCATCCTCCGCAACACAATGCATTCTCTATGGCAATAGCACAAACTTTGGCATGCTACTAGTCCTACATACTTACACCTAGCAACCCCATTCTAGCCTACTTAGGTTCATCTTACGGTGGACATGTTTGCCTGAAAAGGAATCTTTGAAATGTTTCATAGTTTTAGAAATATAGTGCTTTCAAATTTGAGACATTTAACATGGGGCTCAATGGCAGCTCTATAGGCACGTCAAAAGTCACTTTCACCTAGAAACTCCATTCACACTTTTTATTATTCAGCTTACTGTGGAGACACATGCTGGAACTTTTTTTTATTTTCATGTTTTGTAGTTTATGAGTTATTTAACTTAAACGCCCAATGCATTCTCTATGGCAATAGCACAAAATTTGGCATGCTACTAGTCCTACATACTTAAACCTACCAACCCCATTCTAGCCTACTTAGGTTCATCTTACGGTGGACATGTTTGCCTGAAAAGGAATCTTTGAAATGTTTCATAGTTTTAGAAATATAGTGCTTTCAAATTTGAGACATTTAACATGGGGCTCAATGGCAGCTTTATAGGCACGTCAAAAGTCACTTTCACCTAGAAACTCCATTCACACTTTTTATTATTCAGCTTACTGTGGAGACACATGCTGGATCTTTTTTTTATTTTTATGTTTTGTAGTTTATGAGTTATTTAACTTAAACGCCCAATGCATTCTCTATGGCAATAGCACAAAATTTGGCATGCTACTAGTCCTACATACTTACACCTAGCAACCCCATTCTAGCCTACTTAGGTTCATCTTACGGTGGACATGTTTGCCTGAAAAGGAATATTTGAAATGTTTCATAGTTTTAGAAATATAGTGCTTTCAAATTTGAGACATTTAACATGGGGCTCAATGGCAGCTCTATAGGCACGTCAAAAGTCACTTTCACCTAGAAACTCCATTCACACTTTTTATTATTCAGCTTACTGTGGAGACACATGCTGGAACTTTTTTTTATTTTTATGTTTTGTAGTTTATGAGTTATTTAACTTAAACGCCCAATGCATTCTCTATGGCAATAGCACAAACTTTGGCATGCTACTAGTCCTACATACTTACACCTAGCAACCCCATTCTAGCCTACTTAGGTTCATCTTACGGTGGACATGTTTGCCTGAAAAGGAATATTTGAAATGTTTCATAGTTTTAGAAATATAGTGCTTTCAAATTTGAGACATTTAACATGGGGCTCAATGGCAGCTCTATAGGCACGTCAAAAGTCACTTTCACCTAGAAACTCCATTCACACTTTTTATTATTCAGCTTACTGTGGAGACACATGCTGGATCTTTTTTTTATTTTTATGTTTTGTAGTTTATGAGTTATTTAACTTAAACGCACAATGCATTCTCTATGGCAATAGCACAAACTTTGGCATGCTACTAGTCCTACATACTTACACCTAGCAACCCCATTCTAGCCTACTTAGGTTCATCTTACGGTGGACATGTTTGCCTGAAAAGGAATCTTTGAAATGTTTCATAGTTTTAGAAATATAGTGCTTTCAAATTTGAGACATTTAACATGGGGCTCAATGGCAGCTCTATAGGCACGTCAAAAGTCACTTTCACCTAGAAACTCCATTCACACTTTTTATTATTCAGCTTACTGTGGAGACACATGCTGGAACTTTTTTTTATTTTTATGTTTTGTAGTTTATGAGTTATTTAACTTAAACGCCCAATGCATTCTCTATGGCAATAGCACAAACTTTGGCATGCTACTAGTCCTACATACTTACACCTAGCAACCCCATTCTAGCCTACTTAGGTTCATCTTACGGTGGACATGTTTGCCTGAAAAGGAATATTTGAAATGTTTCATAGTTTTAGAAATATAGTGCTTTCAAATTTGAGACATTTAACATGGGGCTCAATGGCAGCTCTATAGGCACGTCAAAAGTCACTTTCACCTAGAAACTCCATTCACACTTTTTATTATTCAGCTTACTGTGGAGACACATGCTGGATCTTTTTTTTATTTTTATGTTTTGTAGTTTATGAGTTATTTAACTTAAACGCACAATGCATTCTCTATGGCAATAGCACAAACTTTGGCATGCTACTAGTCCTACATACTTACACCTAGCAACCCCATTCTAGCCTACTTAGGTTCATCTTACGGTGGACATGTTTGCCTGAAAAGGAATCTTTGAAATGTTTCATAGTTTTAGAAATATAGTGCTTTCAAATTTGAGACATTTAACATGGGGCTCAATGGCAGCTTTATAGGCACGTCAAAAGTCACTTTCACCTAGAAACTCCATTCACACTTTTTATTATTCAGCTTACTGTGGAGACACATGCTGGATCTTTTTTTTATTTTTATGTTTTGTAGTTTATGAGTTATTTAACTTAAACGCCCAATGCATTCTCTATGGCAATAGCACAAAATTTGGCATGCTACTAGTCCTACATACTTACACCTAGCAACCCCATTCTAGCCTACTTAGGTTCATCTTACGGTGGACATGTTTGCCTGAAAAGGAATCTTTGAAATGTTTCATAGTTTTAGAAATATAGTGCTTTCAAATTTGAGACATTTAACATGGGGCTCAATGGCAGCTCTATAGGCACGTCAAAAGTCACTTTCACCTAGAAACTCCATTCACACTTTTTATTATTCAGCTTACTGTGGAGACACATGCTGGATCTTTTTTTTATTTTTATGTTTTGTAGTTTATGAGTTATTTAACTTAAACGCACAATGCATTCTCTATGGCAATAGCACAAACTTTGGCATGCTACTAGTCCTACATACTTACACCTAGCAACCCCATTCTAGCCTACTTAGGTTCATCTTACGGTGGACATGTTTGCCTGAAAAGGAATCTTTGAAATGTTTCATAGTTTTAGAAATATAGTGCTTTCAAATTTGAGACATTTAACATGGGGCTCAATGGCAGCTCTATAGGCACGTCAAAAGTCACTTTCACCTAGAAACTCCATTCACACTTTTTATTATTCAGCTTACTGTGGAGACACATGCTGGAACTTTTTTTTATTTTCATGTTTTGTAGTTTATGAGTTATTTAACTTAAACGCCCAATGCATTCTCTATGGCAATAGCACAACATTTGGCATGCTACTAGTCCTACATGCTTACACCTAGCAACCCCATTCTAGCCTACTTAGGTTCATCTTACGGTGGACATGTTTGCCTGAAAAGGAATCTTTGAAATGTTTCATAGTTTTAGAAATATAGTGCTTTCAAATTTGAGACATTTAACATGGGGCTCAATGGCAGCTCTATAGGCACGTCAAAAGTCACTTTCACCTAGAAACTCCATTCACACTTTTTATTATTCAGCTTACTGTGGAGACACATGCTGGATCTTTTTTTTATTTTTATGTTTTGTAGTTTATGAGTTATTTAACTTAAACGCCCAATGCATTCTCTATGGCAATAGCACAAAATTTGGCATGCTACTAGTCCTACATACTTACACCTAGCAACCCCATTCTAGCCTACTTAGGTTCATCTTACGGTGGACATGTTTGCCTGAAAAGGAATCTTTGAAATGATTCATAGTTTTAGAAATATAGTGCTTTCAAATTTGAGACATTTAACATGGGGCTCAATGGCAGCTCTATAGGCACGTCAAAAGTCACTTTCACCTAGAAACTCCATTCACACTTTTTATTATTCAGCTTACTGTGGAGACACATGCTGGAACTTTTTTTTATTTTTATGTTTTGTAGTTTATGAGTTATTTAACTTAAACGCCCAATGCATTCTCTATGACTATAGCACAAAATTTGGCATGCTACTAGTCCTACATACTTACACCTAGCAACCCCATTCTAGCCTACTTAGGTTCATCTTACGGTGGACATGTTTGCCTGAAAAGGAATATTTGAAATGTTTCATAGTTTTAGAAATATAGTGCTTTCAAATTTACAATGGGGCTCAATGGCAAAAATGATGAAAAACGGCGTGCTATAGTATGCCGTACGATATGGTCCAAAATGATGAAAAACGAGGTTAAAAAAAAATCAAAAAACGATGGGCTATAACCCATCGTTTTTTAATTTTATTTTTTTTCTTCAAATCCTCAAAAATGATGAAAAACGGCGTGCTATAGTATGCCGTACGATATGGGCTATAGCCCATGGTCCAAAATGATGAAAAACGAGGATATTTATTTTTTTCAAAAAACGATGGGCTATAACCCATCTTTTTTTTGTTTTTGTTTTTTTATCCTCAAAAATGATGAAAAATGGCGTGCTATAGTATGCCGTACGATATGTGCTATAGCCCATGGTCCAATATGATGAAAAACGAGGATTAAAAAAAAATCAAAAATTCAAAAAACGATGGGCTATAACCCATCGTTTTTAAATTTTTATTTTTTTCTTCAAATCCTCAAAAATGATGAAAAACGGCGTGCTATAGTATGCCGTACGATATGGGCTATAGCCCATGGTCCAAAATGATGAAAAACGAGGATATTTTTTTTTCAAAAATTAAAAAAAAACAATGGGCTATAACCCATCGTTTTTTAATTTTAATTTTTTTCTTCAAATCCTCAAAAATGATGAAAAACGGCGTGCTATAGTATGCCGTACGATATGGGCTATAGCCCATGGTCCAAAATGATGAAAAACGAGGATATTTTTTTTTCAAAAATTAAAAAAAAACAATGGGCTATAACCCATCGTTTCTTTCATTTTTTAACTTTTTCAAAATCCTCAAAAATGATGAAAAACGGCGTGCTACAGTATAGTATGCCGTACGATATGGGCTATAGCCCATATCCTTGCGTGTATAGTGGTGCATGAGAATGGGTGTTGCGGAGGATGAGAGCATTCTTCTCATCCTCCGCAACACAATGCATTCTCTATGGCAATAGCACAAACTTTGGCATGCTACTAGTCCTACATACTTACACCTAGCAACCCCATTCTAGCCTACTTAGGTTCATCTTACGGTGGACATGTTTGCCTGAAAAGGAATCTTTGAAATGTTTCATAGTTTTAGAAATATAGTGCTTTCAAATTTGAGACATTTAACATGGGGCTCAATGGCAGCTCTATAGGCACGTCAAAAGTCACTTTCACCTAGAAACTCCATTCACACTTTTTATTATTCAGCTTACTGTGGAGACACATGCTGGAACTTTTTTTTATTTTCATGTTTTGTAGTTTATGAGTTATTTAACTTAAACGCCCAATGCATTCTCTATGGCAATAGCACAACATTTGGCATGCTACTAGTCCTACATGCTTACACCTAGCAACCCCATTCTAGCCTACTTAGGTTCATCTTACGGTGGACATGTTTGCCTGAAAAGGAATCTTTGAAATGTTTCATAGTTTTAGAAATATAGTGCTTTCAAATTTGAGACATTTAACATGGGGCTCAATGGCAGCTCTATAGGCACGTCAAAAGTCACTTTCACCTAGAAACTCCATTCACACTTTTTATTATTCAGCTTACTGTGGAGACACATGCTGGATCTTTTTTTTATTTTTATGTTTTGTAGTTTATGAGTTATTTAACTTAAACGCCCAATGCATTCTCTATGGCAATAGCACAAAATTTGGCATGCTACTAGTCCTACATACTTACACCTAGCAACCCCATTCTAGCCTACTTAGGTTCATCTTACGGTGGACATGTTTGCCTGAAAAGGAATCTTTGAAATGATTCATAGTTTTAGAAATATAGTGCTTTCAAATTTGAGACATTTAACATGGGGCTCAATGGCAGCTCTATAGGCACGTCAAAAGTCACTTTCACCTAGAAACTCCATTCACACTTTTTATTATTCAGCTTACTGTGGAGACACATGCTGGAACTTTTTTTTATTTTTATGTTTTGTAGTTTATGAGTTATTTAACTTAAACGCCCAATGCATTCTCTATGACTATAGCACAAAATTTGGCATGCTACTAGTCCTACATACTTACACCTAGCAACCCCATTCTAGCCTACTTAGGTTCATCTTACGGTGGACATGTTTGCCTGAAAAGGAATATTTGAAATGTTTCATAGTTTTAGAAATATAGTGCTTTCAAATTTACAATGGGGCTCAATGGCAAAAATGATGAAAAACGGCGTGCTATAGTATGCCGTACGATATGGTCCAAAATGATGAAAAACGAGGTTAAAAAAAAATCAAAAAACGATGGGCTATAACCCATCGTTTTTTAATTTTATTTTTTTTCTTCAAATCCTCAAAAATGATGAAAAACGGCGTGCTATAGTATGCCGTACGATATGGGCTATAGCCCATGGTCCAAAATGATGAAAAACGAGGATATTTATTTTTTTCAAAAAACGATGGGCTATAACCCATCTTTTTTTTGTTTTTGTTTTTTTATCCTCAAAAATGATGAAAAATGGCGTGCTATAGTATGCCGTACGATATGTGCTATAGCCCATGGTCCAATATGATGAAAAACGAGGATTAAAAAAAAATCAAAAATTCAAAAAACGATGGGCTATAACCCATCGTTTTTAAATTTTTATTTTTTTCTTCAAATCCTCAAAAATGATGAAAAACGGCGTGCTATAGTATGCCGTACGATATGGGCTATAGCCCATGGTCCAAAATGATGAAAAACGAGGATATTTTTTTTTCAAAAATTAAAAAAAAACAATGGGCTATAACCCATCGTTTTTTAATTTTAATTTTTTTCTTCAAATCCTCAAAAATGATGAAAAACGGCGTGCTATAGTATGCCGTACGATATGGGCTATAGCCCATGGTCCAAAATGATGAAAAACGAGGATATTTTTTTTTCAAAAATTAAAAAAAAACAATGGGCTATAACCCATCGTTTCTTTCATTTTTTAACTTTTTCAAAATCCTCAAAAATGATGAAAAACGGCGTGCTACAGTATAGTATGCCGTACGATATGGGCTATAGCCCATATCCTTGCGTGTATAGTGGTGCATGAGAATGGGTGTTGCGGAGGATGAGAGCATTCTTCTCATCCTCCGCAACACAATGCATTCTCTATGGCAATAGCACAAACTTTGGCATGCTACTAGTCCTACATACTTACACCTAGCAACCCCATTCTAGCCTACTTAGGTTCATCTTACGGTGGACATGTTTGCCTGAAAAGGAATCTTTGAAATGTTTCATAGTTTTAGAAATATAGTGCTTTCAAATTTGAGACATTTAACATGGGGCTCAATGGCAGCTCTATAGGCACGTCAAAAGTCACTTTCACCTAGAAACTCCATTCACACTTTTTATTATTCAGCTTACTGTGGAGACACATGCTGGAACTTTTTTTTATTTTCATGTTTTGTAGTTTATGAGTTATTTAACTTAAACGCCCAATGCATTCTCTATGGCAATAGCACAAAATTTGGCATGCTACTAGTCCTACATACTTAAACCTACCAACCCCATTCTAGCCTACTTAGGTTCATCTTACGGTGGACATGTTTGCCTGAAAAGGAATCTTTGAAATGTTTCATAGTTTTAGAAATATAGTGCTTTCAAATTTGAGACATTTAACATGGGGCTCAATGGCAGCTTTATAGGCACGTCAAAAGTCACTTTCACCTAGAAACTCCATTCACACTTTTTATTATTCAGCTTACTGTGGAGACACATGCTGGATCTTTTTTTTATTTTTATGTTTTGTAGTTTATGAGTTATTTAACTTAAACGCCCAATGCATTCTCTATGGCAATAGCACAAAATTTGGCATGCTACTAGTCCTACATACTTACACCTAGCAACCCCATTCTAGCCTACTTAGGTTCATCTTACGGTGGACATGTTTGCCTGAAAAGGAATATTTGAAATGTTTCATAGTTTTAGAAATATAGTGCTTTCAAATTTGAGACATTTAACATGGGGCTCAATGGCAGCTCTATAGGCACGTCAAAAGTCACTTTCACCTAGAAACTCCATTCACACTTTTTATTATTCAGCTTACTGTGGAGACACATGCTGGAACTTTTTTTTATTTTTATGTTTTGTAGTTTATGAGTTATTGTGGGCTCGCCACAGCGAGCACACACTAGTTACTCTCAGTTTATATTTATTATTATTATTCCAATTTCCGCCTTTTTTTTTCGGTTTCCTACTACTTCCACATACTTTATGCTAGAAATTTAGTTCAAACTTCAAACTGTTCAGCTCTTTGCAGTTATTATTGCTCCAATTAGAATTTTTACAAAGTTTTATACTTTTTATACTTTTTAACTTTTTAACTTTTTTTTACATTCTTTATAGTGAGAGTCGATGGAAGAAATGTCCCATTTTTCACAGTTAACTTTTTTGAGCTCTTATTACTCCGTCATACTTTCACTTTGAAACTTCATTCAAACTTTATAATGTTCATCTATCTTTGAACTTTCATTGGTGAAAAAGTTGTTTTGAAAAAGTTTATACTTTTTAAAATATTTAACTTTATTTATAGTTTTTTCCTCCCATTGACAATGTATGGGATTTATCTCTAAATCAACCTCACTTTTGCAGCCTCATTACTCTGGCATACTTTGTCGTAGAAACGTGATTTAAACTTTAGAAAGCTCACACGACTCTGGACTTTTTCGTGGTTCAAACCGTATTCGAATACGTTAAACGGTTTTTCCGAAATCGCAGTTCAATCGCAGGCCGTTTCGCCTAATTAGTGCCAAGTTAGAGTGCAGGGCTTCTTTCACTAGAGTGTGTGAACAGAAAATCTTTCCTTGAAAATCTACCAAACAAATTGCCGTCCCGGCCAAAATATTCACTTTACACGCATGTCCTTTGGTCATTTTGTAGCCACACATGTCCTCTTTCACACAATGTGACCACCAAAACACAGAGACATACAGAATGTGAACTACGGCCTTTTAAGTGACACAAATACAGTCAATCTGCTCATTGACCTCAATTGTAAAATCCTTACGAGGAAATTATCGCGATGACAATTCTTAACTCGCTCTTATAACCACATTTTCGATCGTACCAACACCAGAATCGCACATGGTGTACCTCAATATCTCAGGCCACTCACAGCGAAAAAATTATTTGCATTCGACTTTTACTTTTTGCGATAGAGCAATTTGTTCGGGCATAGTTTCCCCCCATTCAGAACCATTGTAAAATAAGAGATCAAGTTGCGCGCCACTTGTTTGTCTTTTACACTTCCACAGCTGAGACATATAAGGGCTTAATTACAGGGCTGAAATTAAAGTTACAAGATCTCAATGAGTTGCTCTGCGATACCTTGTGGGCTTGTAGGTCTGCTATTTGTGCAATTGGATGGCCTTTACACAGCTTTACACATGCACGCACGCACACACACACCCTGTCTTCCTATTGGCTGGCCTTTACACAGCTCTCGCAAGTGCACGCACGCACGCACGCACGCACGCACGCACGCACGCACACACACACACACACGTTTATAAAAAAATATTTTCAAAAAAAATAAAAAAAAATAAAAAAAATAAAAAAACTTAAAAAAAATTAAAAAAATAAAAAAACTTAAAAAAAAATAAAAAAAAATAAAAAAATTAAAAAAATTAAAAAAAATGAAAAAATTGAAAAAAAATGAAAAAAATGAAAAAAATGAAAAAAATGAAAAAAATGAAAACTTAAATTTTTTTTTTTCTTTTTTACTTAAAAAGAAAAAACTCAATTTTTTAGATTTTTTTTTTTTTTTTACATTTAAAGAAAAACTTTAAAAACACTTCTACAACTTCCACATACTTTATTCTGCTTAAACTATAGTTTTTACACATTTTCATACTTTTTTTAACTTTTACTTCAGCTTTAATGCATTTTCTACTTTTCTTTACAATATGCTACAGTCCCGAAATTTTGATTATAGATTTAGAACACCAATGGTAACACCATTACTTATTAAAATTGGATTTCTTTTTTTAAAATTAAAAAATTAAAAACTTTAACTTTTTTTTTAAACTTAAAAAGAAAAAACTTTTAATAAGAAACTTAATATTATTATTTTTTTACATTTAAAGAAAAATCTTAGACCATTATGAATAATCATTGTGTTTATGCTTTTAAAGATAGGCCTATATGCTATTTGCACCTTCTTTTACATGTAAAAGTATGCTATTTCTGTTAAGCTCATGAATGCTTTTATATGTATACTCCATTGGATTTACTCTTTTTTTTCTTTTTCTTTTTTACCTTTTCTTAATTCATCAAGAATACATTGTAAAGCATTATTCATACATTACAAATAATTAGTAGACAGTAATACTTTACTTACTTTATTCTGCCACTTTTTGGGCATCGTACTACTTCCACATACTTTATTCCGCTTTATGCAGTTATTTATGCTTATTCTTTTTACCAATTTTTATACATTATTTTTTAAACTTTTCTTTCAGCTTTAATACATTTTCTACTGTACATTATATACATTGCGTCTTTTGGCGAGCCCACGCAGTTTCTGCAGGGAACTGCTTTCTAGTTTAACTTAAACGCCCAATGCATTCTCTATGACAATAGCACAAAATTTGGCATGCTACTAGTCCTACATACTTACACCTAGCAACCCCATTCTAGCCTACTTAGGTTCATCTTACGGTGGACATGTTTGCCTGAAAAGGAATATTTGAAATGTTTCATAGTTTTAGAAATATAGTGCTTTCAAATTTGAGACATTTAACATGGGGCTCAATGGCAGCTCTATAGGCACGTCAAAAGTCACTTTCACCTAGAAACTCCATTCACACTTTTTATTATTCAGCTTACTGTGGAGACACATGCTGGAACTTTTTTTTATTTTTATGTTTTGTAGTTTATGAGTTATTTAACTTAAACGCCCAATGCATTCTCTATGACAATAGCACAAAATTTGGCATGCTACTAGTCCTACATACTTACACCTAGCAACCCCATTCTAGCCTACTTAGGTTCATCTTACGGTGGACATGTTTGCCTGAAAAGGAATATTTGAAATGTTTCATAGTTTTAGAAATATAGTGCTTTCAAATTTACAATGGGGCTCAATGGCAAAAATGATGAAAAACGGCGTGCTATAGTATGCCGTACGATATGGGCTATAGCCCATGGTCCAAAATGATGAAAAACGAGGATATTTATTTTTTTCAAAAAACGATGGGCTATAACCCATCTTTTTTTTTTCTTTTTTAATCCTCAAAAATGATGAAAAACGGCGTGCTATAGTATGCCGTACGATATGGGCTATAGCCCATGGTCCAAAATGATGAAAAACGAGGATATTTATTTTTTTCAAAAAACGATGGGCTATAACCCATCTTTTTTTTTTTTTTTTTTTTTTTATCCTCAAAAATGATGAAAAATGGCGTGCTATAGTATGCCGTACGATATGGGCTATAGCCCATGGTCCAATATGATGAAAAACGAGGATTAAAAAAAATCAAAAATTCAAAAAACGATGGGCTATAACCCATCGTTTTTTAATTTTTAATTTTTTCTTCAAATCCTCAAAAATGATGAAAAACGGCGTGCTATAGTATGCCGTACGATATGGGCTATAGCCCATGGTCCAAAATGATGAAAAACGAGGATATTTTTTTTTCAAAAATTAAAAAAAAACAATGGGCTATAACCCATCGTTTCTTTCATTTTTTAACTTTTTCAAAATCCTCAAAAATGATGAAAAACGGCGTGCTACAGTATAGTATGCCGTACGATATGGGCTATAGCCCATATCCTTGCGTGTATAGTGGTGCATGAGAATGGGTGTTGCGGAGGATGAGAGCATTCTTCTCATCCTCCGCAACACAATGCATTCTCTATGGCAATAGCACAAACTTTGGCATGCTACTAGTCCTACATACTTACACCTAGCAACCCCATTCTAGCCTACTTAGGTTCATCTTACGGTGGACATGTTTGCCTGAAAAGGAATCTTTGAAATGTTTCATAGTTTTAGAAATATAGTGCTTTCAAATTTGAGACATTTAACATGGGGCTCAATGGCAGCTCTATAGGCACGTCAAAAGTCACTTTCACCTAGAAACTCCATTCACACTTTTTATTATTCAGCTTACTGTGGAGACACATGCTGGAACTTTTTTTTATTTTCATGTTTTGTAGTTTATGAGTTATTTAACTTAAACGCCCAATGCATTCTCTATGGCAATAGCACAAAATTTGGCATGCTACTAGTCCTACATACTTAAACCTACCAACCCCATTCTAGCCTACTTAGGTTCATCTTACGGTGGACATGTTTGCCTGAAAAGGAATCTTTGAAATGTTTCATAGTTTTAGAAATATAGTGCTTTCAAATTTGAGACATTTAACATGGGGCTCAATGGCAGCTTTATAGGCACGTCAAAAGTCACTTTCACCTAGAAACTCCATTCACACTTTTTATTATTCAGCTTACTGTGGAGACACATGCTGGATCTTTTTTTTATTTTTATGTTTTGTAGTTTATGAGTTATTTAACTTAAACGCCCAATGCATTCTCTATGGCAATAGCACAAAATTTGGCATGCTACTAGTCCTACATACTTACACCTAGCAACCCCATTCTAGCCTACTTAGGTTCATCTTACGGTGGACATGTTTGCCTGAAAAGGAATATTTGAAATGTTTCATAGTTTTAGAAATATAGTGCTTTCAAATTTGAGACATTTAACATGGGGCTCAATGGCAGCTCTATAGGCACGTCAAAAGTCACTTTCACCTAGAAACTCCATTCACACTTTTTATTATTCAGCTTACTGTGGAGACACATGCTGGAACTTTTTTTTATTTTTATGTTTTGTAGTTTATGAGTTATTTAACTTAAACGCCCAATGCATTCTCTATGACAATAGCACAAAATTTGGCATGCTACTAGTCCTACATACTTACACCTAGCAACCCCATTCTAGCCTACTTAGGTTCATCTTACGGTGGACATGTTTGCCTGAAAAGGAATATTTGAAATGTTTCATAGTTTTAGAAATATAGTGCTTTCAAATTTGAGACATTTAACATGGGGCTCAATGGCAGCTCTATAGGCACGTCAAAAGTCACTTTCACCTAGAAACTCCATTCACACTTTTTATTATTCAGCTTACTGTGGAGACACATGCTGGAACTTTTTTTTATTTTTATGTTTTGTAGTTTATGAGTTATTTAACTTAAACGCCCAATGCATTCTCTATGACAATAGCACAAAATTTGGCATGCTACTAGTCCTACATACTTACACCTAGCAACCCCATTCTAGCCTACTTAGGTTCATCTTACGGTGGACATGTTTGCCTGAAAAGGAATATTTGAAATGTTTCATAGTTTTAGAAATATAGTGCTTTCAAATTTACAATGGGGCTCAATGGCAAAAATGATGAAAAACGGCGTGCTATAGTATGCCGTACGATATGGGCTATAGCCCATGGTCCAAAATGATGAAAAACGAGGATATTTATTTTTTTCAAAAAACGATGGGCTATAACCCATCTTTTTTTTTTCTTTTTTAATCCTCAAAAATGATGAAAAACGGCGTGCTATAGTATGCCGTACGATATGGGCTATAGCCCATGGTCCAAAATGATGAAAAACGAGGATATTTATTTTTTTCAAAAAACGATGGGCTATAACCCATCTTTTTTTTTTTTTTTTTTTTTTTATCCTCAAAAATGATGAAAAATGGCGTGCTATAGTATGCCGTACGATATGGGCTATAGCCCATGGTCCAATATGATGAAAAACGAGGATTAAAAAAAATCAAAAATTCAAAAAACGATGGGCTATAACCCATCGTTTTTTAATTTTTAATTTTTTCTTCAAATCCTCAAAAATGATGAAAAACGGCGTGCTATAGTATGCCGTACGATATGGGCTATAGCCCATGGTCCAAAATGATGAAAAACGAGGATATTTTTTTTTCAAAAATTAAAAAAAACAATGGGCTATAACCCATCGTTTTTTTCATTTTTTAACTTTTTCAAAATCCTCAAAAATGATGAAAAACGGCGTGCTACAGTATAGTATGCCGTACGATATGGGCTATAGCCCATATCCTTGCGTGTATAGTGGTGCATGAGAATGGGTGTTGCGGAGGATGAGAGCATTCTTCTCATCCTCCGCAACACAATGCATTCTCTATGGCAATAGCACAAACTTTGGCATGCTACTAGTCCTACATACTTAAACCTACCAACCCCATTCTAGCCTACTTAGGTTCATCTTACGGTGGACACGTTTGCCTGAAAAGGAATCTTTGAAATGTTTCATAGTTTTAGAAATATAGTGCTTTCAAATTTGAGACATTTAACATGGGGCTCAATGGCAGCTTTATAGGCACGTCAAAAGTCACTTTCACCTAGAAACTCCATTCACACTTTTTATTATTCAGCTTACTGTGGAGACACATGCTGGATCTTTTTTTTATTTTTATGTTTTGTAGTTTATGAGTTATTTAACTTAAACGCCCAATGCATTCTCTATGGCAATAGCACAAAATTTGGCATGCTACTAGTCCTACATACTTACACCTAGCAACCCCATTCTAGCCTACTTAGGTTCATCTTACGGTGGACATGTTTGCCTGAAAAGGAATCTTTGAAATGTTTCATAGTTTTAGAAATATAGTGCTTTCAAATTTGAGACATTTAACATGGGGCTCAATGGCAGCTCTATAGGCACGTCAAAAGTCACTTTCACCTAGAAACTCCATTCACACTTTTTATTATTCAGCTTACTGTGGAGACACATGCTGGAACTTTTTTTTATTTTTATGTTTTGTAGTTTATGAGTTATTTAACTTAAACGCCCAATGCATTCTCTATGACAATAGCACAAAATTTGGCATGCTACTAGTCCTACATACTTACACCTAGCAACCCCATTCTAGCCTACTTAGGTTCATCTTACGGTGGACATGTTTGCCTGAAAAGGAATATTTGAAATGTTTCATAGTTTTAGAAATATAGGCCTAGTGCTTTCAAATTTGAGACATTTAACATGGGGCTCAATGGCAGCTCTATAGGCACGTCAAAAGTCACTTTCACCTAGAAACTCCATTCACACTTTTTATTATTCAGCTTACTGTGGAGACACATGCTGGAACTTTTTTTTATTTTTATGTTTTGTAGTTTATGAGTTATTTAACTTAAACGCCCAATGCATTCTCTATGACAATAGCACAAAATTTGGCATGCTACTAGTCCTACATACTTACACCTAGCAACCCCATTCTAGCCTACTTAGGTTCATCTTACGGTGGACATGTTTGCCTGAAAAGGAATATTTGAAATGTTTCATAGTTTTAGAAATATAGTGCTTTCAAATTTGAGACATTTAAAATGGGGCTCAATGGCAGCTCTATAGGCACGTCAAAAGTCACTTTCACCTAGAAACTCCATTCACACTTTTTATTATTCAGCTTACTGTGGAGACACATGCTGGAACTTTTTTTTATTTTTATGTTTTGTAGTTTATGAGTTATTGTGGGCTCGCCACAGCGAGCACACACTAGTTACTCTCAGTTTATATTTATTATTATTCCAATTTCCGCCTTTTTTTCGGTTTCCTACTACTTCCACATACTTTATGCTAGAAATTTAGTTCAAACTTCAAACTGTTCAGCTCTTTGCAGTTATTATTGCTCCAATTAGAATTTTTACAAAGTTTTATACTTTTTATACTTTTTAACTTTTTAACTTTTTTTTACATTCTTTATAATGAGAGTCGATGGAAGAAAGGTCCCATTTTTCACAGTTAACTTTTTTGAGCTCTTATTACTCCGTCATACTTTCACTTTGAAACTTCATTCAAACTTTATAATGTTCATCTATCTTTGAACTTTCATTGGTGAAAAAGTTGTTTTGAAAAAGTTTATACTTTTTAAAATATTTAACTTTATTTATAGTTTTTTCCTCCCATTGACAATGTATGGGATTTATCTCTAAATCAACCTCACTTTTGCAGCCTCATTACTCTGCCATACTTTGTCGTAGAAACGTGATTTAAACTTTAGAAAGCTCACACGACTCTGGACTTTTTCGTGGTTCAAACCGTATTCGAAAACGTTAAACGGTTTTTCCGAAATCGCAGTTCAATCGCAGGCCGTTTCGCCTAATTAGTGCCAAGTTAGAGTGCAGGGCTTCTTTCACTAGAGTGCGTGAACAGAAAATCTTTCCTTGAAAATTTACCAAACAAATTGCCGTCCCGGCCAAAATATTCACTTTACACGCATGTCCTTTGGTCATTTTGTAGCCACACATGTCCTCTTTCACACAATGTGACCACCAAAACACAGAGACATACAGAATGTGAACTACGGCCTTTTAAGTGACACAAATACAGTCAATCTGCTCATTGACATCCATTGTAGAAATCTTACGAGGAAATTATCGCGATGACAATTCTTAACTCGCTCTTATAACCACATTTTCGATCGTACCAACACCACAATCGCACATGGTGTACCTCAATATCTCAGGCCACTCACAGCGAAATAATTATTTGCATTCGACTTTTACTTTTTGCGATAGAGCAATTTGTTCGGGCATAGTTTCCCCCCATTCAAGACCATTCAAGACCATTCAAGATCAAGACCTTCAAGTTGCGCGCCACTTGTTTGTCTTTTACACTTCCACAGCTGAGACATATAAGAGCTTAATTACAGGGCTGAAATTAAAGTTACAAGATCTCAATGAGTTGCTCTGCGATACCTTGTGGGCTTGTAGGTCTGCTATTTGTGCAATTGGATGGCCTTTACACAGCTCTCGCAAGAGCACGCACGCACGCATGCACGCACGCACACACACACCCTGTCTTCCTATTGGCTGGCCTTTACACAGCTCTCGCAAGTGCACGCACGCACGCACGCACGCACGCACGCACACACACACACACACACGTTTATAAAAAAAAATTAAAAAAAAAAAAAAGAAAAAAAAAATTAAAAAGAAAAATTAAAAAAAAAAAAAAAAAAAAAAAAATTAAAAAAAATGAAAAAAATGAAAAAAATGAAAAAAAATGAAAAAAATGAAAAAAATGAAAAAAATGAAAACTTAAAAATATATTTTTTTCTTTTTTACTTAAAAAGAAAACACTTCAATTTTTTAGATTTTTTTATATGTATACTCCATTGGATTTACTCTTTTTTTTCTTTTTCTTTTTTACCTTTTCTTAATTCATCAAGAATACATTGTAAAGCATTATTCATACATTACAAATAATTAGTAGACAGTAATACTTTACTTACTTTATTCTGCCACTTTTTGGGCATCGTACTACTTCCACATACTTTATTCCGCTTTATGCAGTTATTTATGCTTATTCTTTTTACCAATTTTTATACATTCTTTTTTAAACTTTTCTTTTAGCTTTAATACATTTTCTACTGTACATTATATACATTGCGTCTTTTGGCGAGCCCACGCAGTTTCTGCAGGGAACTGCTTTCTAGTTTAACTTAAACGCCCAATGCATTCTCTATGACAATAGCACAAAATTTGGCATGCTACTAGTCCTACATACTTACACCTAGCAACCCCATTCTAGCCTACTTAGGTTCATCTTACGGTGGACATGTTTGCCTGAAAAGGAATATTTGAAATGTTTCATAGTTTTAGAAATATAGTGCTTTCAAATTTACAATGGGGCTCAATGGCAAAAATGATGAAAAACGGCGTGCTATAGTATGCCGTACGATATGGTCCAAAATGATGAAAAACGAGGTTAAAAAAAAATCAAAAAACGATGGGCTATAACCCATCGTTTTTTAATTTTAATATTTTTCTTCAAATCCTCAAAAATGATGAAAAACGGCGTGCTATAGTATGCCGTACGATATGGGCTATAGCCCATGGTCCAAAATGATGAAAAACGAGGATATTTATTTTTTTCAAAAAACGATGGGCTATAACCCATCTTTTTTTTTTTTTTTTTAATCCTCAAAAATGATGAAAAACGGCGTGCTATAGTATGCCGTACGATATGGGCTATAGCCCATGGTCCAAAATGATGAAAAACGAGGATATTTATTTCTTTCAAAAAACGATGGGCTATAACCCATCTTTTTTTTTTTTTTTTTTTATCCTCAAAAATGATGAAAAACGGCGTGCTATAGTATGCCGTACGATATGGGCTATAGCCCATGGTCCAAAATGATGAAAAACGAGGATATTTATTTTTTTCAAAAAACGATGGGCTATAACCCATCTTTTTTTTTTTTTTTTTTTTTTATCCTCAAAAATGATGAAAAATGGCGTGCTATAGTATGCCGTACGATATGGGCTATAGCCCATGGTCCAATATGATGAAAAACGAGGATTAAAAAAAAATCAAAAATTCAAAAAACGATGGGCTATAACCCATCGTTTTTTAATTTTTAATTTTTTCTTCAAATCCTCAAAAATGATGAAAAACGGCGTGCTATAGTATGCCGTACGATATGGGCTATAGCCCATGGTCCAAAATGATGAAAAACGAGGATATTTTTTTTTCAAAAATTAAAAAAAACAATGGGCTATAACCCATCGTTTTTTTCATTTTTTAACTTTTTCAAAATCCTCAAAAATGATGAAAAACGGCGTGCTACAGTATAGTATGCCGTACGATATGGGCTATAGCCCATATCCTTGCGTGTATAGTGGTGCATGAGAATGGGTGTTGCGGAGGATGAGAGCATTCTTCTCATCCTCCACAACACAATGCATTCTCTATGGCAATAGCACAAACTTTGGCATGCTACTAGTCCTACATACTTACACCTAGCAACCCCATTCTAGCCTACTTAGGTTCATCTTACGGTGGACATGTTTGCCTGAAAAGGAATCTTTGAAATGTTTCATAGTTTTAGAAATATAGTGCTTTCAAATTTGAGACATTTAACATGGGGCTCAATGGCAGCTCTATAGGCACGTCAAAAGTCACTTTCACCTAGAAACTCCATTCACACTTTTTATTATTCAGCTTACTGTGGAGACACATGCTGGAACTTTTTTTTATTTTCATGTTTTGTAGTTTATGAGTTATTTAACTTAAACGCCCAATGCATTCTCTATGGCAATAGCACAAAATTTGGCATGCTACTAGTCCTACATACTTAAACCTACCAACCCCATTCTAGCCTACTTAGGTTCATCTTACGGTGGACATGTTTGCCTGAAAAGGAATCTTTGAAATGTTTCATAGTTTTAGAAATATAGTGCTTTCAAATTTGAGACATTTAACATGGGGCTCAATGGCAGCTTTATAGGCACGTCAAAAGTCACTTTCACCTAGAAACTCCATTCACACTTTTTATTATTCAGCTTACTGTGGAGACACATGCTGGATCTTTTTTTTATTTTTATGTTTTGTAGTTTATGAGTTATTTAACTTAAACGCCCAATGCATTCTCTATGGCAATAGCACAAAATTTGGCATGCTACTAGTCCTACATACTTACACCTAGCAACCCCATTCTAGCCTACTTAGGTTCATCTTACGGTGGACATGTTTGCCTGAAAAGGAATCTTTGAAATGTTTCATAGTTTTAGAAATATAGTGCTTTCAAATTTGAGACATTTAACATGGGGCTCAATGGCAGCTCTATAGGCACGTCAAAAGTCACTTTCACCTAGAAACTCCATTCACACTTTTTATTATTCAGCTTACTGTGGAGACACATGCTGGAACTTTTTTTTATTTTTATGTTTTGTAGTTTATGAGTTATTTAACTTAAACGCCCAATGCATTCTCTATGACAATAGCACAAAATTTGGCATGCTACTAGTCCTACATACTTACACCTAGCAACCCCATTCTAGCCTACTTAGGTTCATCTTACGGTGGACATGTTTGCCTGAAAAGGAATATTTGAAATGTTTCATAGTTTTAGAAATATAGTGCTTTCAAATTTGAGACATTTAACATGGGGCTCAATGGCAGCTCTATAGGCACGTCAAAAGTCACTTTCACCTAGAAACTCCATTCACACTTTTTATTATTCAGCTTACTGTGGAGACACATGCTGGAACTTTTTTTTATTTTTATGTTTTGTAGTTTATGAGTTATTTAACTTAAACGCCCAATGCATTCTCTATGACAATAGCACAAAATTTGGCATGCTACTAGTCCTACATACTTACACCTAGCAACCCCATTCTAGCCTACTTAGGTTCATCTTACGGTGGACATGTTTGCCTGAAAAGGAATATTTGAAATGTTTCATAGTTTTAGAAATATAGTGCTTTCAAATTTGAGACATTTAACATGGGGCTCAATGGCAGCTCTATAGGCACGTCAAAAGTCACTTTCACCTAGAAACTCCATTCACACTTTTTATTATTCAGCTTACTGTGGAGACACATGCTGGAACTTTTTTTTATTTTTATGTTTTGTAGTTTATGAGTTATTTAACTTAAACGCCCAATGCATTCTCTATGACAATAGCACAAAATTTGGCATGCTACTAGTCCTACATACTTACACCTAGCAACCCCATTCTAGCCTACTTAGGTTCATCTTACGGTGGACATGTTTGCCTGAAAAGGAATATTTGAAATGTTTCATAGTTTTAGAAATATAGTGCTTTCAAATTTACAATGGGGCTCAATGGCAAAAATGATGAAAAACGGCGTGCTATAGTATGCCGTACGATATGGTCCAAAATGATGAAAAACGAGGTTAAAAAAAAATCAAAAAACGATGGGCTATAACCCATCGTTTTTTAATTTTAATTTTTTTCTTCAAATCCTCAAAAATGATGAAAAACGGCGTGCTATAGTATGCCGTACGATATGGGCTATAGCCCATGGTCCAAAATGATGAAAAACGAGGATATTTATTTTTTTCAAAAAACGATGGGCTATAACCCATCTTTTTTTTTTCTTTTTTAATCCTCAAAAATGATGAAAAACGGCGTGCTATAGTATGCCGTACGATATGGGCTATAGCCCATGGTCCAAAATGATGAAAAACGAGGATATTTATTTTTTTCAAAAAACGATGGGCTATAACCCATCGTTTTTTTCATTTTTTAACTTTTTCAAAATCCTCAAAAATGATGAAAAACGGCGTGCTACAGTATAGTATGCCGTACGATATGGGCTATAGCCCATATCCTTGCGTGTATAGTGGTGCATGAGAATGGGTGTTGCGGAGGATGAGAGCATTCTTCTCATCCTCCGCAACACAATGCATTCTCTATGGCAATAGCACAAACTTTGGCATGCTACTAGTCCTACATACTTAAACCTACCAACCCCATTCTAGCCTACTTAGGTTCATCTTACGGTGGACACGTTTGCCTGAAAAGGAATCTTTGAAATGTTTCATAGTTTTAGAAATATAGTGCTTTCAAATTTGAGACATTTAACATGGGGCTCAATGGCAGCTTTATAGGCACGTCAAAAGTCACTTTCACCTAGAAACTCCATTCACACTTTTTATTATTCAGCTTACTGTGGAGACACATGCTGGATCTTTTTTTTATTTTTATGTTTTGTAGTTTATGAGTTATTTAACTTAAACGCCCAATGCATTCTCTATGGCAATAGCACAAAATTTGGCATGCTACTAGTCCTACATACTTACACCTAGCAACCCCATTCTAGCCTACTTAGGTTCATCTTACGGTGGACATGTTTGCCTGAAAAGGAATATTTGAAATGTTTCATAGTTTTAGAAATATAGTGCTTTCAAATTTGAGACATTTAACATGGGGCTCAATGGCAGCTCTATAGGCACGTCAAAAGTCACTTTCACCTAGAAACTCCATTCACACTTTTTATTATTCAGCTTACTGTGGAGACACATGCTGGATCTTTTTTTTATTTTTATGTTTTGTAGTTTATGAGTTATTTAACTTAAACGCCCAATGCATTCTCTATGGCAATAGCACAAAATTTGGCATGCTACTAGTCCTACATACTTACACCTAGCAACCCCATTCTAGCCTACTTAGGTTCATCTTACGGTGGACATGTTTGCCTGAAAAGGAATCTTTGAAATGTTTCATAGTTTTAGAAATATAGTGCTTTCAAATTTGAGACATTTAACATGGGGCTCAATGGCAGCTCTATAGGCACGTCAAAAGTCACTTTCACCTAGAAACTCCATTCACACTTTTTATTATTCAGCTTACTGTGGAGACACATGCTGGAACTTTTTTTTATTTTTATGTTTTGTAGTTTATGAGTTATTTAACTTAAACGCCCAATGCATTCTCTATGACAATAGCACAAAATTTGGCATGCTACTAGTCCTACATACTTACACCTAGCAACCCCATTCTAGCCTACTTAGGTTCATCTTACGGTGGACATGTTTGCCTGAAAAGGAATATTTGAAATGTTTCATAGTTTTAGAAATATAGTGCTTTCAAATTTGAGACATTTAACATGGGGCTCAATGGCAGCTCTATAGGCACGTCAAAAGTCACTTTCACCTAGAAACTCCATTCACACTTTTTATTATTCAGCTTACTGTGGAGACACATGCTGGAACTTTTTTTTATTTTTATGTTTTGTAGTTTATGAGTTATTTAACTTAAACGCCCAATGCATTCTCTATGACAATAGCACAAAATTTGGCATGCTACTAGTCCTACATACTTACACCTAGCAACCCCATTCTAGCCTACTTAGGTTCATCTTACGGTGGACATGTTTGCCTGAAAAGGAATATTTGAAATGTTTCATAGTTTTAGAAATATAGTGCTTTCAAATTTGAGACATTTAACATGGGGCTCAATGGCAGCTCTATAGGCACGTCAAAAGTCACTTTCACCTAGAAACTCCATTCACACTTTTTATTATTCAGCTTACTGTGGAGACACATGCTGGAACTTTTTTTTATTTTTATGTTTTGTAGTTTATGAGTTATTTAACTTAAACGCCCAATGCATTCTCTATGACAATAGCACAAAATTTGGCATGCTACTAGTCCTACATACTTACACCTAGCAACCCCATTCTAGCCTACTTAGGTTCATCTTACGGTGGACATGTTTGCCTGAAAAGGAATATTTGAAATGTTTCATAGTTTTAGAAATATAGTGCTTTCAAATTTACAATGGGGCTCAATGGCAAAAATGATGAAAAACGGCGTGCTATAGTATGCCGTACGATATGGTCCAAAATGATGAAAAACGAGGTTTAAAAAAAATCAAAAAACGATGGGCTATAACCCATCGTTTTTTAATTTTAATTTTTTTCTTCAAATCCTCAAAAATGATGAAAAACGGCGTGCTATAGTATGCCGTACGATATGGGCTATAGCCCATGGTCCAAAATGATGAAAAACGAGGATATTTATTTTTTTCAAAAAACGATGGGCTATAACCCATCTTTTTTTTTTCTTTTTTAATCCTCAAAAATGATGAAAAACGGCGTGCTATAGTATGCCGTACGATATGGGCTATAGCCCATGGTCCAAAATGATGAAAAACGAGGATATTTATTTTTTTCAAAAAACGATGGGCTATAACCCATCGTTTTTTTCATTTTTTAACTTTTTCAAAATCCTCAAAAATGATGAAAAACGGCGTGCTACAGTATAGTATGCCGTACGATATGGGCTATAGCCCATATCCTTGCGTGTATAGTGGTGCATGAGAATGGGTGTTGCGGAGGATGAGAGCATTCTTCTCATCCTCCGCAACACAATGCATTCTCTATGGCAATAGCACAAACTTTGGCATGCTACTAGTCCTACATACTTACACCTAGCAACCCCATTCTAGCCTACTTAGGTTCATCTTACGGTGGACATGTTTGCCTGAAAAGGAATCTTTGAAATGTTTCATAGTTTTAGAAATATAGTGCTTTCAAATTTGAGACATTTAACATGGGGCTCAATGGCAGCTCTATAGGCACGTCAAAAGTCACTTTCACCTAGAAACTCCATTCACACTTTTTATTATTCAGCTTACTGTGGAGACACATGCTGGAACCTTTTTTTATTTTCATGTTTTGTAGTTTATGAGTTATTTAACTTAAACGCCCAATGCATTCTCTATGGCAATAGCACAAAATTTGGCATGCTACTAGTCCTACATACTTAAACCTACCAACCCCATTCTAGCCTACTTAGGTTCATCTTACGGTGGACACGTTTGCCTGAAAAGGAATCTTTGAAATGATTCATAGTTTTAGAAATATAGTGCTTTCAAATTTGAGACATTTAACATGGGGCTCAATGGCAGCTCTATAGGCACGTCAAAAGTCACTTTCACCTAGAAACTCCATTCACACTTTTTATTATTCAGCTTACTGTGGAGACACATGCTGGAACTTTTTTTTATTTTTATGTTTTGTAGTTTATGAGTTATTTAACTTAAACGCCCAATGCATTCTCTATGACTATAGCACAAAATTTGGCATGCTACTAGTCCTACATACTTACACCTAGCAACCCCATTCTAGCCTACTTAGGTTCATCTTACGGTGGACATGTTTGCCTGAAAAGGAATATTTGAAATGTTTCATAGTTTTAGAAATATAGTGCTTTCAAATTTACAATGGGGCTCAATGGCAAAAATGATGAAAAACGGCGTGCTATAGTATGCCGTACGATATGGTCCAAAATGATGAAAAACGAGGTTAAAAAAAAATCAAAAAACGATGGGCTATAACCCATCGTTTTTTAATTTTTTTTTTTTTCTTCAAATCCTCAAAAATGATGAAAAACGGCGTGCTATAGTATGCCGTACGATATGGGCTATAGCCCATGGTCCAAAATGATGAAAAACGAGGATATTTATTTTTTTCAAAAAACGATGGGCTATAACCCATCTTTTTTTTTTTTTTTTTAATCCTCAAAAATGATGAAAAACGGCGTGCTATAGTATGCCGTACGATATGGGCTATAGCCCATGGTCCAAAATGATGAAAAACGAGGATATTTATTTTTTTCAAAAAACGATGGGCTATAACCCATCTTTTTTTTTTTTTTTTTTTTTTTATCCTCAAAAATGATGAAAAATGGCGTGCTATAGTATGCCGTACGATATGGGCTATAGCCCATGGTCCAATATGATGAAAAACGAGGATTTAAAAAAAATCAAAAATTCAAAAAACGATGGGCTATAACCCATCGTTTTTTATTTTTTTTTTTTTTTTTTAATCCTCAAAAATGATGAAAAACGGCGTGCTATAGTATGCCGTACGATATGGGCTATAGCCCATGGTCCAAAATGATGAAAAACGAGGATATTAATTTTTTTCAAAAAACGATGGGCTATAACCCATCTTTTTTTTTTTTTTTTAATCCTCAAAAATGATGAAAAACGGCGTGCTATAGTATGCCGTACGATATGGGCTATAGCCCATGGTCCAAAATGATGAAAAACGAGGATATTTATTTTTTTCAAAAAACGATGGGCTATAACCCATCTTTTTTTTTTTTTTTTTAATCCTCAAAAATGATGAAAAACGGCGTGCTATAGTATGCCGTACGATATGGGCTATAGCCCATGGTCCAAAATGATGAAAAACGAGGATATTTATTTTTTTCAAAAAACGATGGGCTATAACCCATCTTTTTTTTTTTTTTTTTTTTTTTATCCTCAAAAATGATGAAAAATGGGGTGCTATAGTATGCCGTACGATATGGGCTATAGCCCATGGTCCAAAATGATGAAAAACGAGGATATTTTTTTTTCAAAAATTAAAAAAAACAATGGGCTATAACCCATCGTTTTTTTCATTTTTTAACTTTTTCAAAATCCTCAAAAATGATGAAAAACGGCGTGCTACAGTATAGTATGCCGTACGATATGGGCTATAGCCCATATCCTTGCGTGTATAGTGGTGCATGAGAATGGGTGTTGCGGAGGATGAGAGCATTCTTCTCATCCTCCGCAACACAATGCATTCTCTATGGCAATAGCACAAACTTTGGCATGCTACTAGTCCTACATACTTACACCTAGCAACCCCATTCTAGCCTACTTAGGTTCATCTTACGGTGGACATGTTTGCCTGAAAAGGAATCTTTGAAATGTTTCATAGTTTTAGAAATATAGTGCTTTCAAATTTGAGACATTTAACATGGGGCTCAATGGCAGCTCTATAGGCACGTCAAAAGTCACTTTCACCTAGAAACTCCATTCACACTTTTTATTATTCAGCTTACTGTGGAGACACATGCTGGAACTTTTTTTTATTTTCATGTTTTGTAGTTTATGAGTTATTTAACTTAAACGCCCAATGCATTCTCTATGGCAATAGCACAAAATTTGGCATGCTACTAGTCATACATACTTAAACCTACCAACCCCATTCTAGCCTACTTAGGTTCATCTTACGGTGGACATGTTTGCCTGAAAAGGAATCTTTGAAATGTTTCATAGTTTTAGAAATATAGTGCTTTCAAATTTGAGACATTTAACATGGGGCTCAATGGCAGCTTTATAGGCACGTCAAAAGTCACTTTCACCTAGAAACTCCATTCACACTTTTTATTATTCAGCTTACTGTGGAGACACATGCTGGATCTTTTTTTTATTTTTATGTTTTGTAGTTTATGAGTTTTTTAACTTAAACGCCCAATGCATTCTCTATGGCAGGGATGTCAAACTCAAATACACGGTGGGCCAAAATGAAGACATTGGTACAAGTCGAGGGCCGGACTGTGTTTCACACTGCTGATCAATAGTGAAGAGAAGACGCATGCTTGCGCTTGCGGGCCCTCGATAAACGTGTGACAATGCACTCACAGTGCATTGTGGGACTTGTAGTATTATGGTGGTCCGTGCAATATACCAGAGGGCCAGTTCTAATAGTAATTAAATATCATCCCGCGGGCCAAAGATAATTCATTCACGGGCCTGATTTGGCCCCCGGGCCTTGAGTTTGACATATATGCTCTATGGCAATAGCACAAAATTTGGCATGCTACTAGTCCTACATACTTACACCTAGCAACCCCATTCTAGCCTACTTAGGTTCATCTTACGGTGGACATGTTTGCCTGAAAAGGAATCTTTGAAATGATTCATAGTTTTAGAAATATAGTGCTTTCAAATTTGAGACATTTAACATGGGGCTCAATGGCAGCTCTATAGGCATGTCAAAAGTCACTTTCACCTAGAAACTCCATTCACACTTTTTATTATTCAGCTTACTGTGGAGACACATGCTGGAACTTTTTTCTATTTTTATGTTTTGTAGTTTATGAGTTATTTAACTTAAACGCCCAATGCATTCTCTATGACAATAGCACAAAATTTGGCATGCTACTAGTCCTACATACTTACACCTAGCAACCCCATTCTAGCCTACTTAGGTTCATCTTACGGTGGACATGTTTGCCTGAAAAGGAATATTTGAAATGTTTCATAGTTTTAGAAATATAGTGCTTTCAAATTTACAATGGGGCTCAATGGCAAAAATGATGAAAAACGGCGTGCTATAGTATGCCGTACGATATGGTCCAAAATGATGAAAAACGAGGTTAAAAAAAAAATCAAAAAACGATGGGCTATAACCCATCGTTTTTTAATTTTAATTTTTTTCTTCAAATCCTCAAAAATGATGAAAAACGGCGTGCTATAGTATGCCGTACGATATGGGCTATAGCCCATGGTCCAAAATGATGAAAAACGAGGATATTTATTTTTTTCAAAAAACGATGGGCTATAACCCATCTTTTTTCTATTTTTTTTTAATCCTCAAAAATGATGAAAAATGGCGTGCTATAGTATGCCGTACGATATGGGCTATAGCCCATGGTCCAATATGATGAAAAACGAGGATTAAAAAAAAATCAAAAATTCAAAAAACGATGGGCTATAACCCATCGTTTTTTAATTTTTAATTTTTTCTTCAAATCCTCAAAAATGATGAAAAACGGCGTGCTACAGTATAGTATGCCGTACGATATGGGCTATAGCCCATATCCTCGCGTGTATAGTGGTGTATGAGAATGGGTGTTGCGGAGGATGAGAGCATTCCTCTCATCCTCCGCAACACAATGCATTCTCTATTATATAGGGGAAGGGTGACCCCAGATCACTGGGAGTCTCCAGACACCACTTGAGAACCAATGTGATCACACAGAACGGAGATATCATTCAACAATGTACTCAAATGTTTTGCTTAAGTAAAAGTATCAATAACTTATTGTCAAAAGAATGGTCTGTTACAGACCGTTTTACGTTTTATGATGTTGGCCTACAAAGCAACCAAAGGTATGGCACACCCATATCTTCAAAGTCTGACCCACCCCTAGATCTTTTGGGGTGGGTAACAATGAAAAACACCACAGAGAACATCAGATTTTAAAGTTTATTGTCCACATAGACTTGCAATAAATTCTTTTGCGTTACACAAAATCAGTCAATTAGCCTACAATTACACTACAGTAATTACATAACATACTGAACAACTTTTATAAGGGTAGGCTAAAGGAAATAATATACATTGTTTGCTTATAAAACTGGTTAGTCAAACTGATTAGGAAACATAGAAAAGAGGAAGCGGTTAGATTTGGATTTTACCCAAACCCCTGGACAATGACAGTCCATGGCTCGCCAGAAAGTTGGAACAGATCACTAGACTCTCACACGCAGACTATAACCCATATCAGAGAAAACCAGATTTTTAACCAACATTTATGTTGTGATTTGAGGCTTTGACTTATCCAGGCACTTGGCGGTAGGTAACAAAATGCACAGGCAATGCAGCCTGCAAACTTTGGGTTGTTGGTCAGAGAGAGACAGACAGTACATGCAAAACGCCAAAACAAACTTGAAGCAGAAAGCGAATTAAAAACTGGGAGTTGAGTCGGCACTAGCAAACTTTCCACTTTCTTACAACCTTCAGGACTTCAAAGACAGTGTAGTCAATTAGTGCAGTCAATTTCAAACAAACCCATTTTCTCGTTGCCCACCACAAACATTTTTCTCTGCTCTGTGCAAGAAAACCCCGTTCCCACCTCCCACTTTCTTTCCCCTCTCCTCACTGTAATGTTCAGAAGAAAGCCATCCACGCCACAGACTTCATTTCTTGTGGGCTACCCCCTATGATGTTAAAACTGGCCAATCTGGAAAATTAACAATTACAAGCATGCTTTAGGGTGCACACATTTACACCAATAACCTTAAGTTGACCCGTAGCGTTAGTAGTAGCGTTAAAAGCGATTACAGACATGCAACTTGCCAGTTCAACTGTATAAATTACTGACCTAGGCAATGATATGCAGAAAAGTCCCCAAACTATATAAAAGAAAATAGGGACAAAGATGTCAAAAGAGCTGCGACTGAAAAATGCAAGACACTGAAAATAAAAGTTCCATATGAACTACAACTGATTTATTGTTCATATGAAAACTAGATATACATGACTTTCTATAATAGTAAAAAGATTGAATGTCAGTTCACAGACCCAGACCCTCTTTAAGAGGTAAAATGACTGATCAGAAAAATAAACAAAATAATAAAAAGATCACATCTTAGAAATACGAGTAAAAAAATGGCACCGACAACAGCTTTCCACCCCTGCTAGTCAAAGTGACTCTGGCTCTCCTATGTTACAGTAGGTCTAAGTAGGTTGAAAAAGCAGCCCTACTGAGGCAAAATGCACTAACTGTATACACAGAATGTATAAATGAAGAATAATTCCTACACCATTCCATCTCACCCTCTACATGCGATACTTTTTGGTGGAACCCAAATGTACCTACTCTGCTAAGTTACTGCCTTTTGGCCGAGTAGGGCAGAATTTTACTTCTGGACTTTTAACACTGAACATAGAATGAGAGAACACTACAGACCACTCGAAGCGATATGATTAGAACAACTAGGAAAGCTAGAATATCCCATTTGTAAGTGACTGAAGACTGAACAAATAAAAGCATGAAATATCATCCCTGGTGGATCGAGGTGAGGGGAGCAGCAAGGAGCCACGACGGCCCATTGTGTCAACGCAATCAACATGCACACACACACAGAGACACACACGCAGCAGCACTATGGTCACGGTGAAAAGCCTGTAGATATAGTGGTTATAGGCACTGGAGAGGGGGTGTGGGGGGGTGGTGCACGTGGTAGATGCCTCTCCTCTCGGTTCTCTTAGTGCGCCTTCTCAGACGGTTCTCAGACGGTTCTTCTGTGGATGAAACGAGGAGAGAATGTGAGCGTTTACACTTGGCTGAATCTCTCTGGATCAGAAGTTCAGAACACTAGTCAAGACGACAGTAGGGTTGTCGCAATCATTACATAATCGTCTAATCGCAATTATTTTGTGATAATCGTGTCCATGTTGAAACATTTTCATAAATAAATAAGCAGAAATAGCAGATCTACAAAGTTTACAACGCATCACTTCGTGACATGTTGTAAGCTTGTAGATCGAAGAGGTTTCTTTAGAAACCAAGGTTTTGTAAGTAGAGTGAGCGAAATACTTCACTCTATGGGATGTTTCCCTTTGCGGAGCAAAAGGGCAGAAACTTCATTCATGAACTCCCCAGGGCATATGCTCCTAAAATATGCCCTGTGGGTTTAAGAGCGATGACGTAGATGCCCTGCTTCTCGAAGCATCTAGGCTGCGTCTACGTCACAGCGCGCTCATTCGAACACTTTTCCTTCTGCCGGGCCAAGACAGAAGGGTGTTTCGAGTGAAGTATTTCGCTCACTCTACTTACAAAACCTTGGTTTCTAAAGAAACCTCTTCGTTTTGTTAAGTATTCGTTCACGAAATACTTCACTCTATGGGACCTTATGAACTCCCGTGTCTTGAAAATAGTCAAGTGTGTTCAGGGCTATATAAAGTAACCTAATGAGGGCTGGGCAACCTCTGGTTGATAGCCCGGTCCCGGTGGAGAATGGTAGTAGCCTCGGGCTGATATACATTCTCAGTGTAGATGCTTCATGTAGGCCTGGTATATCCAGGGCATCTAGACTTATGTGATTACACATGGTTTAATGGCCTAATAGGTCCATTATGGTGCGGCAGCCCCCAACACTGCGTGCGCCACAGAGGGCGCTGCCACGTCTAGGTTATAGTATGTGGCAAATGTTGAGGGAGAGGACCAGCTCGCTGCGGTACAGACCTCTTGGATTGGGACACCCTTACAGAGTGCCCAGGATGCTGCCATGCCTCTTGTGGAGTGAGCCCTCAGCGCCTGTGGGGGCTCCACTCCCTGACTAGTATAAGCCAGGCGGATGGTCTGCACTATCCAATTGGAGATGCTGACCGTTGTGACAGGCTTTCCTTTGGTCCTGGTACCCCAGGATACGAATAGTTGATTCCCTATCCTGAAGGGGGCCGTCCTGTCCACGTATGCTCGTAAAGCTCTCACTGGACAGAGACAGTTTAACCTCCTGTCTTCATTAGAAGCAAAAGGAGGGGGGTGGAAAGCCTGTAGGTCCACTGGAACGCACACGGAGAGAGCGTTCTTGGGGATGAAGGCTGGGTTGGGCTTGATAGTGACCTTGGTTGACCTGTCATCGAACCTCATGCACTCTGGCGAGGTCGAGAGGGTGTGTAGGTCGCTGACCCTTTTAGCAGTTGTCAAGGCAACTAGGAGGGCTACCTTCAGTGTCAGGTTCTTCAAACTAACTGTCGTCAGTGGTTCGAAGGGATCCTTGGTTAAGGCCTCCAGGACTAGGGTTAGATCCCAGGAGGGGACCAGGGATCTGTTGATCCTGTGTTCCCTTCGTACGCCCTTAACGAACTGCCTAACTAGGGGGTGTTTCCATACCGTCTCGTTTTCAAACCCCACATGGCAGACTGAGATTGCTGCCAAGTTGTTTTTGACCGAGGAGAGACCTAGTCCCCTGTCTAGGAACTCTTGTAGGAAAGTCAAAATGTCCACTACTGACGCTCGGTAGGGGACCACTTGAGTAGGCCGTGTTGAGCACCACTGCTCAAAGACGTGCCATGCCGTATCATAGCGGGCCCTTGTTGATGGAGCCCTTGCCCTCTGAATTGTGGCTATAACATTCGGAGGGAGGCCTACGTCGGACAACATCACCCTCTCACGGGCCAAACCCATAGGTCTAGGTCCTGGGGGCGAGGGTGAAAAATCTCCCGACCTGCTTGAGTGAGGAGATCCACTCGTAGAGGGAGTTGCCAAGGTTGGTCGTAGAGGAGGTGAGTTATCTCCGACCTCCAGACCCCCCAGGCTGGGGCTACTAGTAGCATTGTCAGACCCTGAGTCCTCACTCTGTCCAGAGTGGGGGGAATGAGGGTCAGTGGGGGAAATGCGTAGAGTAGGCCTTTGGGCCATCGGTGTGACAGGGCGTCTAGTCCCAGCGTCGATGGCCCCTCTATCGAGAAGAAGAGGGGGCACGTCGTGTTCCCTTCTGTGGCGAATAGGTCCACTTCGGGTGTCCCGTACTTGCTCCAGATCTGTGTGACCACCTGTGGGTGTAGAGACCAGTCTGAGTAGCGGAGAGGTCCTCTGGACAGCAGGTCTGCTCCTGTGTTCAGAATACCGGGGACGTGACATGCTGTGATGGACAGAAGCCGAGAGTCGCTCCATAGAATGAGCTCTCGAGCTAACTGATGAAGACGGGGGGACCTGAGACCGCCTTGTTTGTTTATGTAACACATCGTCGTTGTGTTGTCTGTTCTCACCAGCACGTGACAACCCTGTATGAGCGGTTCGAATTGCCTCAGAGCGAGGAAAACCGCCATCAGTTCCAAATAGTTGATGTGGGAGGAGCGTAGGTGCTCTGACCACATCCCCCTGGCTGTGGCACCCTCCAGCGTGGCTCCCCAGCCTGTCATGCTTGCGTCTGTGGTGACCACTTTCCTGATCAGAGGTCTCCCCATGGGGACTCCTTCTGAAAGGATCCGTCTGTTTATCCACCATTGTAGGGCTAGTATGCAGTGTGACGTCACTTCTACCCGTTGGTGGCGACGGTACATAGGTACACGCAGAGAGTTCATCCATAGCTGGAATGGTCTCATGTGTAGCCTGGCCAGGCGGATTAAATGGATTGAGGAAGCCATTAGCCCCGCCATCCTGAGACATATGTGGAAAGGAATCGAGCGTCCTTTCTTGAAAGACGTTGCCGATTGTATCATTGCGTCTATTCTCTCTCGGCTCAGGCGAGCTCTGTAAGAGACTGAGTCTAGCGTTATACCGATGAAGTCTATTGACTGTGTCGGCGTTAACATGCTCTTCTCGTAATTGATTTGAAATCCGAGAGAGCGGAGGTGGCTGAGCACTATGTGTGTGTGTGACAGCGCCTCTTGTTGAGAGTCTGCGGATAGGAGCCAATCGTCTATATAGGTTGCTAGACGAAGACCCTGTTGTCGCAGTGGCGCTATCGCCGCTGCTGTACATTTCACAAAGACTCTCGGACTCAGGGACATTCCGAAGGGAAGTACTGTGTATTCGTATACTTTCCCCTTGAACCCGAAGCGCAGAAATTTTCTGTGCGGTGGGTATATTGGAACGTGAAAATATGCGTCCTGTAAGTCTATTGACGTGAACCAGTCCCCTCTGCGGATTGATCGCAGTAGGACTGGTGGCGTCAACATTTTGAAGCGGAAGGTTTTTAAATAGCGGTTGAGAGCTCTGAGATCCAAAATGGGTCTGAGCCCTCCGCCTTTCTTTTTCACCAGGAAGTAGCGGGAGTAAAACCCGTTCATTGCCTGGTTGTGAGAAACCTCCGTGATGGCACCTTTTTGCAGGAGGGATCTGATCTCCTCCTGTAAGATGTCTGCTTCCTGTCCCCTCGCTTGAGAGAATAAGATCCTCTCGAAAGTGGGCGGTTTCGACACGAACTGGAGCCTGTATCCGGTCGCTATAGTGCGCATGATCCATGATGATGCTTTGCACTCCCGCCATTTTGACAGATGACGTGACAGGGGATTCCCCGTGTGTGGGGGGAGACCCGCCTGTATTGTGACGTCTCTCTGTGGCCTGTGGGTACATGAAGACGGTTTGCCTAGGGGAAGACTCACCTTGTGTGGAATGTCTCCCTCTAGTGGATTCTTCGGGTAGTGAAGAAAATTTTTGGCGTGGTGGTCCCGGCCTGTAACAGCTTGTGCTGTTACAGTATGGGTTATCTCTCCCATGGCTGGGCTTGTGCCCTTCAGAGTTCGTTGTGTTGTTTTTTGTGTTTTTTTGTTTTTTTGAAACTTTATTGAAGTAAAAACATTGACACTTTGTGAATTGCACATAACAACATTTTGGTACGTGTGTACACTGCTGCCCGTGGCAGTCTGTACACTCGTCCTTAAGCGCTTTAACGCCGGCTCGGAGGCGAGGTCCGTGACCACTGCCTCCGGCCTTGAACTCTGTGGGAGAGAACGGGGGGGTGAGGCTAGGACCCCCCTCTGGGACCTGCCATGTAGGTCACTTCCGCTTCCCAGCGCCTCGGCCTCTGGACGCTCCTCCTCTGGGCTTGTAGGGCGGGGGGGAGCGGCGATGGTCGGTGCGTGGACCCTGCGGTGGACGCTGTCTGTCCCCGGAGTAGTCCCTCGGGGGCCCGGGTGGGTCCTTGCTGGACGTCCTGGGCTTCCATGGGGCACGCTTGCCCTTGCCGCGGCCCGGTGGAGCCTTGGCAGCCAGTGGCTGAAGAGCCTTCATCGTTTTGGTGGAGGTCTCTGCCTGCTGGATGGAGACAGACATGTCTTCGAGAACCCCATGGAAGAGGCTCTCGTGTGATATGTTCTTCCCCACCATGTCCCTCTTCACTGAATCGGGGAGAGGGGGGAGGTTCACCCACCTCATCCGCTCCTGGAGGATGGAGGCCACCAGAGCTGCTCCAGTGTGCTTGGTGACATCATACTGGAGCTGGGCCAGCTCGTGTACGAGGCGGCGCATCTCAGCCAGTTCTTCTGGGGTGGGTGTGTTGCCCATTTCTAGCAGGAGAGCCCTCATGGATCCATGCAGAAGGCTTCCTGCGTTGAGCCCCCTGGCGACGTAGGTCATGTGGTCATACAGCCACCTGTTGACCTTAGACCCTTCTTTATCTGCCGCACTGGAGAAGACTGGGTCTTTGTCCTGTGGGATCACAGTTGGGGCTTGGGGGTTAGCCAGGTAGGAGGCCATGGCTCTGTCCATGGAGGGCATTTTGAGCAGGTTGAGCTTCTCCATGCCCTTCATTTCGGTGGCTGACCTTTTGCCACGGCGGTGGATGGCCTCTATCTTGGGTACAGGGTCGGTCCAGGCTTTGCTGAGCAAGGTCTCAAAGCCTGAGGCCTGAGGAATGGCCTGCTTCTTTGGTACAGGAGGGGGGACGTACTCATCACTGCGTCCATCCCATTTCACCGTCTCGCTGGGGGTCTCCTCCCAGGCGTGGTCAAGGCGGATAGCAGCCCTTTTGTAGATCTCCATCAGGGTTGAATTATCCTTGGGGAGAACAAAGCAAGGCTGAGGTGGGGGTGTTACCTGTCTGTCGACGGGGGGAGGAACTTCCTCTACCTCGTCGTCTTCACTATCCTGGAAAGGGCGGCGAGTGTACTCGTCTGCCTCTGACGAGTCGTCTTGATAGTTGCCCTCGTCTAAGACTTCATAGCGCTCGTCGCCTCTCTCCTGGAAGGAGGGGAGTTCGTCGTAGTCGATTTCCCCTTCTTCAGCGTCAGCCCAGTCCTTAATGGGGGCCTTGCTGCGTGGTGGAGAGGCTTCTAGGCGAGCTGCCAAGGTAGTAGAGACCGCAGTGCGGAGACGAGGCTTTGCTATCGGCCTGGCGGAGCGCTCCTCCATGGTAGCCGGGATCTCGCGGCCGCGAGGCCCGGTTGCTGGTGTACTCACTTGACGAGGTATCAGAGGGCGAGAGCCGCTCTTAGGTCTGGCTCCGTCAGCTTCGTAGCGGGCCGCGGAGGCCCTGTCTGCCGCTGCTTGGGAGGAGACCGTGGCTGTAGCGCGGCTACGGGGGGCCGGTATAGGCCGCTCCTGTCGCTCTTGAGTGGAGCCTCTGGCTGTGCGAGGCGGAGCTGGGGTATAGTCCAGCTTCTGCCTCGGTCCATAGTGCTCGTGCTCGCGGTCGTCGAGTGTGTACTGCTTGTAGAACTCATCGACGCGCCTCAGCCTGCCTCGTAGGTAGGCGAAGTCCATACTTCTGCATTTTTCGCAACCAAATAGGTCGTCGTAATTGAGAAGCGCATTGCGTGCATGATCCACGCCGAGGCAGTACAGACATACTTCGTGTCTGTCGGAGCCGGACATCTTGTTGCCGCATCCCGCCACAGTGCACTTCTTCTGTGGCTCGGGAATGATGCCTCTTCGGCGTCGTCTAGCTGCGGCGGCGGTCTCCCTCACCGGGGAAGACATGCTTGTAGCTTTCCGTCGAGAGGGGGACCAGGAATTAGCTAACTTTGTGAAAGGGCTTCGTGGCCACGAACGTGAAGAAAGCTAATTTGCTACGGGCTTCCAGGCCGTGTAGCTTAGGTGAAAGCTAGACTAGCGAGAAACGGGCTTACCGGCCTCGTAAAACACCAGGTAGCTTATCGTATAGTCTCTAGGTGAAAAAACTAGACTAGCGAAAACTGGCTTACAGGCCCCGTACAACACCGGCTAGTTTAACGTTGAAGGTGCTATGCTAGCGCTAAGCTAGTGAGTAACAGGCTACGAGAGCGAGCTAGCTCGCTAGAAAAGATAGCACCTTGAACCTTCGTTGAGACTGAGGCTATGCTAACCGTAGCGGGCTTGTTAGCCCCGAGACGAGAAAGATAGCACAATAGAAGGTAGCGCCTTGCTAAGCTAACCGCTAAGCGGCGCTAGCTGTAAGCTAGTTGTTACCCTTCTACTTTTGGCGGTCTTTTCGAAATGTTCTGATAATAGAACTTACGAACCGTTTAGGAGCTTTGTTTCTGCAGAGTTTTTGCGAAAGATTCTGTCGGAAGAAAAGTCCAAGTATCAGGGAACCTCACGGTACTCGAGTTGCACTCTTGTCCGATTTTTAAGGTATTAATTGCCCTAAACACTTGACTTAGTAACAGAAGTCTGTCCTTTCAGCTCGGCAGAAGAAAAGCGAATGAGCGCGCTGTGACGTAGACGCAGCCTAGATGCTTCGAGAAGCAGGGCATCTACGTCATCGCTCTTAAACCCACAGGGCATATTTTAGGAGCATATGCCCTGGGGAGTTCATGAATGAAGTTTCTGCCCTTTTGCTCCGCAAAGGGAAACATCCCATAGAGTGAAGTATTTCGTGAACGAATACTTAACAAAACCACGATTTTCACTATTGTATAGTTTATTAATAATGCAGGTAAAAATAGAAATTGTAATGTTTTTTTGTGGCTTTCGCCTTTATTTTATATGCAGGTAATTTCTTGATATATTTCAGTTATTTGTTATTTGTGCATGTAGGAGCCATTAGAAGAGAGGCATTATTTGTATTATTATTTACAGTATTATCTTTGACCACTTGGTGGCGGGCTTGAGAAGCACAGCTTCTAGAAGGTGTGTGCACTTTATAAGGTGAAACAGGTGCACTGAGAAGGAACTAGACACAGGGAACCAGGGAGCAAACCGTTCTTACCAGTAGCAGCAGCACAGCAGCAGCAGAACAGAGACAAACAATAACATCACTGGTATGTTCATGTTATAAACTGCTCACTTTGACTTTGACTAAATAACACTCAAACTGGATCAAAGACTACACTTTTAAAAGTGTAACGGTGACAGCCCTAGACGACGGTTATCTTACCGCTGTGACCTGTGAGATGCTGACACCGGTCAGTTGCTCCACGGCAGCGGGCAGCCGGGTCATGATGTCCAGGACCTCTCCTGCCAGCTTGGCCGCTCCCACCTCTGATCCACCACTGGAGATCATAGTAATCTTCTGGGCCATACACAGTGGCCTACTGATCTCCTCTGCCATCTAGTGGAGGTGAATGGGTGCAGAAAATGGGGACATAAATAATTTAAAAAAAAGGCACTGATGTGTGTAAGAGGAAATCTTTAGGAATTGTACACACGAAACAGAAACATGAGATAATACAGTCCATGCATAAAACCTCATAATTGTGATTGTCAAGAGAATCTTTATGTGCATCTTTAAGGCTCTGGGTAACCGAAAGCAGTGCTACAGTCACTTCATCCTACTGCAATAATTAATTAACTACTGCTATAACAAGCTCAGCAGTCTACTGTTGTACAATATTATATAATTAATTGGATAATGGGAGGGCCACCAGACCTCGCTGACAAAAATAAACAACCGGTATACACTCACGGCACACGCACGCACGTACGTAATGTATATTTATTCATCATAAACATTTCATTTTGATTATATAGTTTTAAATCATTGAACATTTTACTATATGTCCACTTCAGTGTAGCGCACCTGTCACGCCAACCTCAGAGACTAATTTAATGTATGTGAAAACATGCAGTATGTGGCAATAACAATAATTCTGATTGAACCACCCATCCATCCATCTATGAGTGGCTGTACTGACCAGAGGCAGTTTCTCTAGCAGCATGTCAACCATGGCTCCTTCCTCGTACTGCTTGAAGGCCTCAGCCTTCTTCACCATCTGCTCTGCCTCAGCACGACCTTTAGCCTCCACGGCAAACGCCTCAGCCTCACCCTTCATCTGTATGGACGGACACACACACACGCCATTTAAATGCTGTGCAAGAGTTTACAGTAAAACACAGGTAGGACGTGTGCTTATGAAAACGTAAACCAAAATAAAAACGTAAGCGAATACAGAAGCGCAACGAGAGGATAAAAGGAAACATTCAATGTCCAGTTTGCTAATTCACAACCACTACTACTTTGGTGGTGAAACTTTGAATTTCTCTAACTATTATAAACTTTCACGACAGCGGAAGTACAAATATAATTTATGAAAAGACTACTACAGTGAATTCGGTTCACGGAAGTTGTTGTAGGCCTAGGCTATGTGGGGATTATCTGACACATGTCTCTTGCGTTGACCCCCCGCCCCTCCCACTCCGGGAGGAAAAACGGACAAGCAGGTAGTACTGGTAAGAGGAACTGATGAACAGACAAACTTATCTCAAACAATCTGCCCTTGTTTGCTATAAAGGCTGTTCCCTCTTTTTTGTAACTATGAGTTCCCGGATCTCCCATTGTTTCATCCGATGTCTTATTGCGTCTGATCCAGTAGGAACTTTTACTATTTTAACTTTACTGACGTCTCCGGTGAGCACTTGGTTGTCTCATTCTCTCTGCCTTTGTTTGTTTTGAGGACACACATACTGTAGATGTACAGTTACAGAATAGACCTGCAAAGTCACGCTCTTTTTTATCATCTTATTTTTTACTATTTTGTTTATTTTACTGCTTTCCAGCAGTCTAAAACATAATTCAACAAACAGCAGCAGAGAAAGAATAACAGAGACAAACAGAGTGCCTGACAGGCAACAAACCAACAGGAAACAAAGTGGGGTCAAGGTCAGACAATGACTAACTGTCAGAGGGGCGAAGAGAGACATGCTGGGAAATATCATCTACAAGAGAGAGAGGGGGGAGCTGTGTTGTGTGCATGTCTGTGGTGTAGGGAGGGAGGGAGTTAACAGGAAGTGGTTGAGGGAGAGTGTAAACCGAACAGAGAAAGAGAGACGTGACAGAGGAGGAACAAGACTCACTCTGATGGATTCAGCTTCGGCCTCGGCCTCCATGATGAGCTGCAGACTGAAGATGAAACAGAGAAACTTTATTTTTCACAAAGCTGGGGTTGCATCCTCAAATGTGCTGTATAGCATATCTTTAGTGCTTTCGGTGCTTGAAGTGCATTTACTAAACAAGTAATGCAATCAATGGAAATAAACATTAAATTTTAGTCAATCTTTTGTATTCACTTCAGCGCATCTTGCAGTCCACATCAATGCAACTCCTTGCAACATGCAAGTTGCGACTAGTTGCATTGGTCAGATCCCCATTCTGGGGGGAATGTTTACACCAACACTCTTTGCCAATAATATCCAATAATTATATATAAAATAATCTATAATTCTTTGGCAGAGTGAAAAAAGAGCATACAGAGTACAGTACAATACAACGTATGAAGTATAGAGGGGGCTTAAAGTGGTTAAAAGGTATTGGCACACAGGCGTCCAGGCGGGGACCTACCGCATAGCCTCAGCCAGTTTCTCCAGCCGGTATCTCTCAGCGTCGGCTGGCTTCTTCACCTTGGCCTCCAGCTCCTTCTCCCTGCGGGTGATCTCCTGCTCCTGCAGCATGATCTGCTGGCTGCGTTCCACCACCTGTACCTGCATCTTCTCCTCCTCGATGCGCTGCTTGGTCTTAGCCACCTGGTGGAAGGAGGGGAGGTTTAACATTACATGGCCTGAAAACTGCAATTAAAGAGGTGTCACAGAGTTTTAAGGAAGATTCACACCGAGTCTGTGTGATTCAAACTGTTCCCCGCTGGCCATGATTCATATTGGCCTTGATTCTTCCGCACCCGAGTACACTTCAATCAACTGTATCAATGCTTTCACATTGCATCGATCCATAACAGAGTACACTTAAATCGGTCCCGAGACCACCTCCATGCGGTCCCGGGAACAGTTGGGTGATCTACTCCGGGGAAGCAGCATTCACACTACCACAACATTTCCCAAGTGGCCCTGAGTGTGCACCCAGGACCATAGTGTGAATCTGCCTTTAGAGCAAGCTGGTACAGCCCCCGTACCTATCCTACTGGAGACAAGTGTTGCATTGTCCTTTCCCTTTCTTTTCCTGTCTCACCAACATCCCATCTAAAGAAAATATTGTCTTTGAGAAAATGAATACACGCGTGTGACCTACAAATACATGGACAAGGTATAGTACTGCACCTGGAGCTGGTAGGCCATCTCTGACTCGGCCTTCTTGGTGTTCACCTCCATGTCATATACTGCCTTCTTGAGCTCAAAGTCTCTCTGGGCCTTCGCCATCTCAATCTCGTTCTTGTACTGTGCAGACACCTTCTCCTGCATGGCATGAGCCTCCTGCACACAAGACAAGACAAGGCAAGCAGGAGGGGAGAGAAAATAGACAAATTTGAGCTTATACACATTTTGGACGTGTGGTGGGGGAAACAACCATTTATATGTTGTGATTTATTTGGTTTTCAGCCATATATATATATATATATATATATATATATATATATATATATATAATGTATGATGTGGTATGTTCCATATGAATACACAACAGATGAGAAGTAGGATAGGAGGGCAGTAACTGTACCCTGATGACAGCGTCCCGTTTGTACTGTGCCTCTCCGATCCTGGCATCCTTCTGTACCTGGGCTGTCCTGGCCTTACCCAGAGAGTGCAGGTAGTCCTGGGAGATGGACGAGAGAGAAAAGGGCCATATTAGAGACAAAAGGTCCATATTAGAGAGAGAGAGGAGGGGGGTGGAGAGGATGAGAGAGACAATTAGAGTCATTAGTATAATTGGCTTAATATCTTAAGCCAATTAGTCACTACTGGGGATACTGATATCAGCCATCTAATGTACCACACTGGTAATAAAGGACATCACAATAAAAGGAGGAATCTCCTGGAATCTCCTTTCACTGGCTGAAAGGAGATAGTCAAAGTGTGGCTTCCGTTCATATTTCTGACATCACGTTTGATAGTCATTTTGATTCCCAACATACATGGGTTTAAATTATGGCATTGATCGGTCCAGTGGTTTATCTCCGGACACATGCACAGGCGCACACCCCCCTAGATGGCTCGCCCCCTGGGAGTAGGAGCCACACTATCAAATGAAAAGTGATGGGATAGGAAAAGAGACGAGACCAGTCTCATCGATGATCCCTAAACAATGGTAATGGAGAAAACAATATGGTGGCGTTTAACACGGAGAAACGAGGAACACGAAGGTTTAAATTAGTACCCTAGCCTGCCAAACCCGAGGTTTTGAGGGTTTGTATTGTTTAATCAATTTTTTTATCCGATCGTAATGCTAGCTGATGTCGCTACCCGCAACAACACATAGTGGGACACTGGCCGTGGCCATTTTGAACATGCGCGCGCATCCACTTCCAGTCTAAGCCTACCATTCACAGCTCTGTATCTCAGAAACGGGGGCCGTTTCTGGTGAATACAAGGGTTTTCAACGGGCTGTAGCAGGCGGGCTGACACTCGCGGTCGCCTTTTTCCACCACCGACCGACACAACATCCGGGCATGAAAACACATATAGCAGTTTGTCATATTAACATGCGATTACGGATATTTGGCTCTTCCAAAGTAAGTGTTATGCGCGATAAAACCTTGGCAATACGCTATAGAGGGATTAATTAATGCTGGCGATGCAAATTGAGTTAAGTGGGGCACATGTTGCTCCTCCTCTAGTCTACAGCCATCTGTTTTGTTCATAAATAACCTTGTGTCAACCACCTCTCATTATAAGGACGTACCTGGTCATCATGGACGTCTTTGAGCGTGTAGCTGACCACTCCGATCCCCATGTTCACCAGGTCAGAGGATGCCACCTTGAACACCTGCTCGGAGAACTTCTTACGATCCTGGTAGATCTCCTACACATGCGGACAGAGTAGACGCAAGCCAATATGACACTATTGCTGGGAAATATGTTGAGTTCTCCAATAGGATAGATCTAATTTAGTGACATGTCATGAAAAAGTATAAACAGTAAACATGTTACTTTAAACTTGAGCCTGTGCAGTGACAATGTGAGTATAATTACAACAGCTCTGACCTTGCTCACATTGTGATTGTTTGAGAGGAATTCTAATATCTCCGGTTCAAACATTACAATCACTTTTACATTCGTTTTTTTTAGTCAATCAGTTCATTTGCACTTATTGTCAAATTGTGTAATGAAGGATGTGTTGAGAAAATTTACATAATAGCAAATAGCTGTAGCATGATCAAAAGAGCCAATTTGGCTGATTATGCTAAATTGGGACAAACGCTCAAACAGAGGGGGGGTGAGAGAGTTTGGTCAGAACTTTTATTAATCCCCTGACTCTGCGAAGTCTCTTCCTTAGAATGCAAGCAACAGGATACAAAGTAACATCTGCTGATGTTATCAGCCCTCACCCCTAAGTGAACTAATAATTTGCCCCGTTTAAAGCACACGCACAAAACTGCAAACCCATACACACAGCAGGAAGCATCACTGAATACTACACGCACTGGCAGTAAGTGTCAACACTTTACAAGACATATTGTGTGTGGGGCGGGGGTGTGTGTGTTTATTTTAGCATAAGGAATGTCCAGCGACAGGAACCAGGCCTACTTCAAAGGGAAGGTCTGGAAAAGTGCTTGTCGCGGTGTTGTTTTAAATTTCAATAGCACGCTAGAAGGTGGGGGCATTTCTTTTGGAGAACAAAGGAAACGCCCGCCAAAGATACAGATATATATCTATGCGTTTTCCCCTCCTCTTTCTCTTTTTCAACGGCAAGCCGACCGAAAGGTCGTTGTTACACCATCTCTCCTGCCAAGACTTTAAGTCAATTCCTCGCGGACTTAGAGAAATACTCGTGGACCTAAGAGAACCACACGCAAGAGTTTCTCTGAGATATCCGTGTTTTCAAAGCTTGAATTAGCTTTTGCGTTTGCTATTTACACGCAATTAAGAGGAGAAGAAAACCATCTTGTTTTCCCCGGTATCCTGTTACCTAGGAGATCACCGAGCCGTTCGGGCAGCAACAAGCAGGTTGGTTTGGGCGAATGAATTCATCACCGTCATTATGACTGGTCTCCTTATTAATAACGCAAAGCTAAAACGAGAGCTCCCTCTTCCGCCAGAATAGAGCATAGGACCCTAGCCTCCGATTCTAGTCCAGAGAGAGAGAGGCACGCTAGAAACCTTATACTTTCCTTCTACCCTACTCTACTTTCTCCTATCTTTACCTTTTCTCATTATTGTTTTCTTCACGAATGCACCCTTACCATCCCAGATGGACTGTATTTGATAGGCTCCTTTGAAATGTGTTACTCACCGTAGCTATTAAATATTCGTATTTGGTAGCTGTTGTGGATATCATATTTACAGCCATCGAATAGCTTGGTTCATATGAGATGACGCCCTAAACCATAGCACAGCCCATTAACTGTGTGTAGTTTAAGGACGTGCGCGTTCAAGCAAATATGTTTTGTAATTAAAGCAATACCCACCAGTAATTGTTGTATCTGTAGTCATCAGATTCAATTTTGAATCTTTCTCGCTGTTTGGTAACGGACAAAACCCGGTCGAGCGGTTACCAAAGCAGCAAGGAGATCATATCTGATCAATGCAGATCGGCACATTCGTTTGCTAATAATCTTCACGTTTGACTCATGCTCAAACAGGTGGGTTACTAGACAAAGGGTATTGCTATGTATTGTGTGTTGTAATCATTTGTAAACCAGTAATCGATATAATAAAAATACCCACAATTGTTATACCATTATCAATTTGTTCAATTGCATTTATTTCGATGTACGATTATTGTGTTCAGTTTAGATGTATACTGTGGAGTTTCGTGCAACCATTTACCAACATTAATTCAAAGACTCACGTCCTCTCAAGAGAGACGTTTATTTTAATGCAAGGCGATAAGCAAGAATAACGAGGTTATTGCGAACTTACAATGTATAAGTTTCCAATAAGCTTAATTGACTGTTTATGACCAGCCAATATTTCTGCTAAGAATCTGACTACATTATGGTGCCCCCCAAGTGAGTTATTGACGGTAATATGGTTGTTGAGATTCCATTTTGTACATTTATTTCAGATCACGTGATCGGCATATCGCGCTATATGTAATCTGAACGTTTAAACTCCTATTTTGCTGGCAAAACAGGGGTGGACGCGTTAAAGCCACGCATCTCTAACAATCACTAAAGTACTGGCCCGCTGCAGAGGACAGTTTTGTGTGAAGAGAAAAAAAAAAAAAAAAAAAACGGGTTATACTTCTAAGTGTTCCTAAGGCCCGGTCGCATTTAAACCACGGGCGTAAGCTGTCCGGGTATTAACCAGCGACGAACTGTATGTCAATCGCTTTCTATTTTTGGCATTTTGGTGTGTCATACTGAAACGAGATTGGAACCTGTGTCGTGAGACGATAGACAATTTAATAAGTACATATAGGGATAGGACAGAAAAATGCTTCGGTTTAGTATGACCTTTTAACTTAAATGGTTCCCGTAGAGTGCTATTGTTGTACTGTTGTTAGCCAAAACAGGAGTGAACATACTTAGCAGTTCAGCTGCTAGGGCCTGTGTGCTGTTTATTTCAGTATACGCCATTTTGAGTGTTGGAAAATAGTCACGTGACTTAACCCAACGCCACAACCTTCTGTCGGTGCCCTGACGAAAGGTTGCGTTCTCTTACGAGACCGCCATTGTTGTTTGGCAGACTCGGACCTCCTCTAAATAGGAGGATCCAAGCCGTGACGTACGTGTCTGTACGTGCACCGCGGCCAACCCCCTTACATAGAACGCAGTCTAGCGCCCCATCTAGTGGCTGTGTTAGCATGTTAGCTTGCATGTGTTAACAAAACGTTGCACGCTGTGTTTAGGTTTGAGCTGTTTTATTATACCACTCGGTGGATATAATAGCATACATTGCTTTATATGGTTTTAGCACCATAAGTAGCTGCATCGTGTTATTGGGTTCTTTGGTATATGGTAATACTGGAGACAACACTGTGCTGCTGGTTGATCGTTTTCACCCGGAGTGACTGATTGGGTTACTGCCGTCTCTTTTGTGCTGTTATTTGAGTGAAGGTGGAACAGTTTCTGCCGTGTGTGCGAGCGACCGAGACATTTGTTTAAGGGAATAAACTTTTATTAATTTAGACCTGCCTGGGCTTAGTTACTGCAATACATTTAATTGCGCTATCTAATCTCGGCTGGGTCCACACAAATTCAATTCTAAACTGTTTGGATATACCTAGGTGGTCGTGTGATTAGACCTCCACAGATCATAACCACTCGACCATTAAAACGGTTATATTTTAAGCCGACTCTATTTTCAGTTGCAGGGTGATTTGATGTTTAATGTTTCTCGTTGCTTGGTCGTTGACGTTTTGACAAGGCAGTTTTGATTGGGCGATGGGATATACCTCATGGTTTAATTTAACTCTGTTTTGGCAGGAGGCCATTGATTAGGTGAGGTGTGACTTGCTCAATTGATCCGATTCCAAGGAATCATTGCATGCAACTTTGAATGAGTTTTAATTCAGTATTGTTTGATTAAACCTCGTTGATTGATTTATTTTGAGAAAGATAAAAAAAAAAAATTTTAAGAAACAATTGAATAATTTTTTTGATTTAAATTTGGAATTTTTTTTTTTTTTCACTTTCTCAAACTCGAATTTTAATTAATTGGAATCTTAACTTTTAATTTTTTTTTATTATTATAATTTTTTTTTTTTCAAAAAAAAAAAAAAAAAAAAGTTTTTTTTTTGCCTTCCAGGCTACAATTTTAATTTGGTTATATTTTGAATTTAGAAAATTGCTTAAGTTACAATTTGGATTTAACGTTTGTTTTGTGTTATTGTTGGTTCGGCCCTCATACCTTTAATTTTATTTGCTCTCTTTCTTCCTTTTCAAATTATCATTGGATTATTTGATAAGCAGTAAGGGAGTAAATAAGAGGGGGGTTAAGTACGAGACAATAATTACAGAACAAACAGAAGATAAAAACAGAAAGATATATTTTTCCCTTTGTCTCATTCGTGCGCATTCAGGGGTACAATACTGTTTCTACTTGACTGATAGTAGAGAGACGCTGTTTTCCAACCTTTGCCTCCCGTGGCCAGAACTATGAGACGGACAGCGGTGTGGTGTTTTTGAGTATTGTTATATTGCTAAAGGATTTTCAGGCGGAATGGATTCAATCATAAGCCTGATACGAGTCGTACAGGCAACGACTGGTCTGACTATAGACGATACCCCGTCCACTACCAAAATGAGTGCTGCCAAAACTCACTCTAATATCCAAACGATAGCTGCAGCACACGCAGAATCACGTGGTTACTCTAAAACCGAAAAAGAACTGCTAGCTGGGCAATTTCTGGGAAGTTTAATTCGTTTGCGGGTCCTTGATTTGGCGTCAAATGAAACACTCCGCCAACAGGTACAGATCGTAACTGATAACAGCCAAGTCGTACAAACTAAATTAGAAGAAGCCCTCGGACAAAACTCTAGTTTAATAAGGACCCAAACTGAAGTAGAATGTCAAAGGCTACAAATGCAAAGCAAGCTCGCACAACTCCAATCCCAGCTCACGCAATCGGAAGAACAGCTGAAACTAGCAAAAACAGAAATAAGCAGCTTAAAAGCCGAACACTCCCCAGAGGTCATGGATGCGTTGAAAGGGGAAAATGAGGGTTTAAAGCAGAATATAAACCAAGCAAACATTAAAATCGATCAAATATCGGCAGAACAACTTACGCAACATGACGAATTAACTAAGCTAACTGATTGGCATGCGAATAAAACCGTAGCTATCGATGAATTGAATGCGACCGTCGCTGAACTAACTAAGACCAAGACGGAGTTGTTAGACGTAGTAGGTTCAAAAAACGACGAGTTAGCACGAAAAGCGCATATTATTGGTGAACAAACGGAGCTAATAAATAGACACGCAGAGGAGAAGATTGTTTGGGAAAATCGAGGGAGAGACCAGACGAGGGAAACCGAGTCGTGGAGAACAGCTTATAAAACGGCTGAACATGAGGCACGGAGCCTAAAAATAGATGGAATTATGGCCGCACACGAAGCAAAACGTGAAAATGGCTACAACCATGGGCTCCCAGTCACCACAGGACCGACAGGGTTGGCTCCTGTTCCTCCTCCAACCACGATTTTCCCACCCAATCCTAACCTTAACCCCTATTCACCCCCCCAGGCCGTAATACCAGGGGGGGCTAAAAGTGGCGCTGCCAGTTCCCCATATGCACAGTCATATGTAGCACCGCTAACTAGTAACTTCGTTAATGGACAGTCATATGTAGCTCCACCAACTACCGCGAACGGCACAAGACGCCGAGAGCAACGTCTAGAAGATGAAGCTATCCGTAAAATTGCTAGATTTATGGACCGCTTTGATCCAAATAAATGTCCAGATACACATACGTACTTAGAAGAAATAGACTACCATCTGAGATCGTACGAACCTGTATCGACTGACACTAAAGTGAGCTTAATATGCTTTACGGCAACTCGCGAGGTAAGCAGTTTTCTGAAACGCCAACCCCTCGAAACGATGCAAGATTGGCATACGGTACGGTTGGCAATGATCGAAGAATTTGCGGATCACCAAGTCTTAGGCGGCGTCGTAGCGGCTATGGACATACGACAATTTAAGACAGAAACCGTGAACGTGTTCTATACTCGGCTGCGTAGAGCTTACTTCGGCGACAGTAACTTACCCGATATGGAAGAAGACACACATTTCAAAGCCCTGTTCATGACTAATCTGCATACTTCTATTAAGAAACAATTTCCGCTGGGCGTCGATCCTACGCGTGTTAAAATAACCGAACTTCGGCGCTTGGCACGCGAAGCGTTTGAGAGAGAGCGTGTTAAACCGAAGGCCCATGACATTTGCAGCATGGAACTTGAAGGTGGTCACCCACGAGAAAACGAAACTAGAAATAGTAAAAACGTGATTTCCCGCCAGGACGATAACCGCCAGGGCCGCAGTAACCAATCGGATCACACAAGACGTCGCGAGAGGTCTCCTTCCTTTGAAAGGGGCGAACAGAAGCGATCCAACATAAGAGATGACTCTCCTTGGCAAAATCGCCGGTCCTCTTCCCGTGAAAGGGGACAGGACACGCGTGAACGGTACCGGCCCCATGAACCTTCAAACACTTCATGGAGCCGAAACCGGTCACCTTCTGTTGACCGCCATCACGACGACAGGGGTCGGAACAATGATGCGAAAAATAAACCTTTTGCAAATATTCGCGACAAAACCCCGCCCCCTTTCAGGGCACGGGAGCGCAGTCCGAGTCCATTTCGTACAATACGTTTCAAAGACGATAAATCGGATGACCCACAATCCCTCCGGGTACTAGAGTCGGAAACACGGAAAACTAGTCAACCATCAGGCGCTGTGGGTGGTACAGATCAAAGCATTGCTAATATCACCGATAAATTGTCTGAGTTACTAGTTGCAGTTCAAAAGAACATGAACATGAATAAAAACAGAAAGGGTCAAAAGGGTAAATCAAAGAAAAATGCCACTAAATCAGGGGTAAATCAGACAACCGACGAAAAATCAAAGGACGTCCTGAGTTTATCGTTAGCAACAACGGTAATTAAACAATACCCACTTCCCCAGACCAAACCACCCAGCCCCTCACCAGAGGGGAATTCCACTCTGCTATTCGATATGGTAGTGGAACAAAACCAGGGGATAACCCAGGCCGATGAGGCAGGGCACAACTATTCGGGCGCAACCACGCCCGAAAATAATGAAGTCCAGTATGACCCCTCCCTAGAGAACCAGGATTGGGAAGTCCTGACTATACAACAAGAATCGAGCTCACATGACGAGACTGAAAGCCCACGAGAACCAAGGTCAGCCCCTGGTTTTCGTCAGGTTTTAGCCAAAATCATAAAAAAAGGAGCTCGACGAAAGTTGTACTTATCAGTGACACTCGAACAGGCTGTGACACACGACGCGTTATTAGACACGGCGGCAGATGTCACCCTGATGTCAGAAGACCTGTTTCGCATACTACAGGGTCGAGCGCTACAAAACCGGCGGGACATTAAATTGTGTCATCACCCCATAGTGGTTAGGCCATATGCCTTGTCCACCACTAAGCTAGACAAGGTGGCTCTTTGTCAAGTTCAGATTGGCCCCTGGTCCATGATCCACCCCATATATGTCTCGCCAGTAAGCCATGTCCCACTACTAGTGGGACGCGATTTACTGGAGAGACTGGAACCAAGGATAGATTATGCAGATCTAACAATCTCCACTGAGTTACGAGAACCGATGCCTCTGGATAGTGAGGAATTTCCAGAGATTAATAGCCTAGACGCAAACACGGGAGCGTCTCATGCGACTCCGACAACGCTTGTCGGTGGTCGTGGAGACCTTCACCAACAGCGACAGAACTTCTTGTGCATCCTTGGTCCCTCACTACGTGATGACCAGTACTGTCCGCGAATTCCGGCTGGAATCGCACTCAACGGCAGACACATACGAGAGGTGGGCTTGGCGTTGTGGTCGGAATGGTCTGCTATTAGTACAGATACTTTCTCCCAACTCCAGAGTGCTACTCCTGCACTCACACTAAACCAGAAAAGTTTCCGATTTCCCCTGGGCACCCCTAAACCCACAAACCTTGTGGCTACGGGCGTGTGCGCTTTGACGCTCACCCTGGGGAACCGTACGTTACATCAGGCTTTCTTAGTGGTCCCTGGACTCAAACAGGAAGCCCTGCTAGGGGCTGATTTAGCAATCAGGTTGGCAGTGACAGTAGACACTCTCAACAACGTGCTTTGGGCATTAACACCTCTCCTGAGAGACGACACCATGCTTTCAGACACACAGATCGTAGCGGGTCAGACTATGCCACAAGTGTGTGGAGTTCTCAGTGAACATGATATTGTTGTCCCATCACGTATGGCGGAGGTGGCAGTCAGATTGAATATCAAACCCGGTCACGAGTTACACCAGAATCTAGTTTTCTTCCAGCCCTCCATCAGTTTCACTAACAAGGGACTGACCTTCCAAGGCACGCCCATGTTGGACGTGGAGGGCAGGTCTGCATACTTACTGGTAACTAACCAATTGAACACTGACGTCATTTTACGTAAGGGTACAGATTTGGGTTTGTTGATCAGTACCGAATTCTATGATTTCAGCCTGATCATTCCTGTAATCGGAAAAATTCCGGCGCTGCTAAAACGAGACTCCCGTTTCCCTGACTCAACCACCTCACTACCTACTGGCGCCATCTCTCTAGTTTCCCAACTACCCATTGACAGCGAATCAGTGGGCAGGGTAGAATTAGACGATAAAGACCACATGCTGGTTTACAATATCTCACGAGAGGGCATGCCTGCAGTAAGAGACCTACGCACGGTGGACCCCATTGACACCTCAGTGTCTGGACCCCCGTCACGGCCGGAACCCTATGATGGTTTCGACGCCGATTTAACTCAAGCTTTGGCCTTGGGAGACGCAACCGCTGATCCGGCGTTTCACGCCGAGTTTAGACATGTGTTGTACAAACACAGATCGGTTTTCGCCAAGAACTCTCTTGACTGCGGTCTCACCAACATTCACACCGTACGTATACCGACTAAACCTGGCGCGCCGCCATCATATGTGCGTCAATACAAAATTCCCCTAGCTTCCTATGACGAAGTCCAGCAAACAGTCACAGCCATGCTAGAAAAGGGTATCATACGTTTATGTAACAGTGTCTACAATTCTCCTCTCTGGCCGGTTTTGAAAAAGAATGGGGCTTGGAGGCCAACTATTGATTACAGACAGCTGAATAAACTGACTCCTTTGTCTAGATGGCCCATGACCCAGTTAGAACAAGAGCTGCCACGCGTCAGAGACGCTACGGTTTTTAGCACAATTGATATTGCCTCAGGGTTCTGGACTTTGCCAATTGATCCCCGCGATCAACATAAGTTAGCATTCACGTTCGCCAATAGACAATACACTTTCTGCCGGTTGCCTTTTGGTTTTTGTAATTCGCCCGCCGAGTTCAACATCTTTTTGAACAAAGCATGCCCAGACGCAGCGGCTCGGGGCTCGGTAATCTTTGTGGACGATATACTTATCCGAAGCAAGACCTTATCGGCCCACTTACAAGAGGTAGACCACGTTTTAGGCCAGCTATCCGCCGCAGGAGCAAAGATTGTGCTCTCAAAGGCCCAGTGGCTGCGAAAGAAAGTGAATTATGTCGGATTATTGGTGGGACCTTGTGGTGTCGAACCACAAGTTAGCCGCATACAGGGTATGCAAAACCTAAAAACCCCCACAGACGTGTCAGAACTTCGTAGCTTCCTAGGTGTCTGCAATTACAGCCGACAGTTTATCGAAGGCTATGCAGAAATCGCCCGACCACTTAACGAACTCCTCAAGAAGGATGTCTCATTTACTTGGGGCAAGGCACAGGACACTGCCCTGTCCACACTGAAGAGAGCTCTCTGCTCCGCTCCATGTTTAGCCTACCCTGATTCCTCCAGGAAGTTCTACCTGGAAGCGGGTTTCTCCCCACGGAGTATTTCCGCTGGTTTGTACCAAATCCACGATACAGACAGGAGAGTGGTCGCTTATGCTAGCAAAGGCCTTAGCGACGTTGAACAGAGGTTCACCGAATGCGAAAAAGCACTGCTGGCCACCGTTTGGGCGGTTAGCCATTTCGCCAACTATGTGGGGGGGCAGAAGGTTATAGTAGAGACATGCCATCAGCCAGTGACTTTCCTTAACAGCCAACGCCTACGCGAAGGTGCCGTTACCAACTCTCGCATTGCCAAATGGCTTATGACCTTTCAGAGCCACAATGTCGAGGTAAAGTACGCACAGAACCATAAAATGCCTCTTGGGTCAGGACTAGCCATATGTCAGAAGTGCACGCAGGATCCCCTTGACCCAGACGTAACGCTTCATGACATATCCCCACCTCTACCCACTCGTCACCATTACTTTGACGAAAATATCTGCAAAACCATGCCCACGGTATATGTTGACGGTTGCTCTTACACCCAACCCACTAGACAAGCAGGGGCGGGCATTGTATGGTTAGATGACACGCCTAGTGAACCTCAGAGCCTAAAACTGGGACCACAAACCTCGCAATACGCGGAGATAGCGGCCACCCTTATCGCATTACGAGATGCGGCTGATAACGGCATCAAAGAGCTAGTCCTCTGTACTGATTCGAATTATGCCAGGCTTAGTTTCACGTGCCACCTTCCAAACTGGCGCAGAAATAACTTTCTGACTGCTGGACGTAAACCAGTAAAACACAAAGATTTGATCATAGCATGCGACCACGTGGTTAACACCCACGATATGCAGGTCTATTGGAAAAAGGTCAGAGGACATTCCACAATACCAGGTAGCGACAAACAGTTCAATGACCAGACTGATACTTTAGCTAAAGCAGGTGCCGTGGATGGCATTCCTTGGGAGCTTCTCCCGGAATGGCTGCCCACGGAACCACCAGCAATGGTTTACGCAATCACAAGGGCAACGAGTCGCAACCAAAGGGATGCGCCACAGGGTTGTGCCGTTCACTTGACACCTGAGCAGAGGGACACAGACCTGGTCTCATTGCAAGCAAGTGACCCGGCGCTAGCACACATAGTGACACTGCTTATGGGCGGCACACCGACGCCTATTCCTGATACAGACAAGGACTCAGCCGAGTACTTGACTCAACTACTGTTAGCAAAAGATCGCATGTCATTAATGGATGGCCTATTGGTATATGCTGCTGACATATATACCGCGCCGCGCTTGGTCATACCTCAGCACCACAGGGGGGTGTTACTAGGCTATGCTCATGACTCTCCCACCGCTGGACACAGAGGTGTCCAAGCAACCTGTGACGAGTTGTGTCAAGTCGCTTTCTGGCCCAAAATGCTCAAAGACGTAGCTGATTATGTAAAGGGGTGTTTAATTTGTTGCCAGTTCCAGCCGTCAAGCCCAACCCACAGAGCACCTTTGCAGAAGAGGGGAATTACATTTCCCTGGGCTGACATTCAGATTGACTGGGTGGGGCCATTTCTAAAATCAAGCAGAGGCAACCGTTATTTCCTAGCCATTACTTGTGCATTCACGAAATGGCTAGAATGTTTGCCAGCAGCAAACAATAATGCAGAAACAACTGCGCTTTTACTCTTAAACCACGTGTTCTCACGCTTCGGGTTACCCACGCGACTGATTAATTCAGATCGTGGGACACACTTCACAGCCGAAGTAATGAAGGAACTGTGGCGTCTACTAGGCGTAAAGAACCAGCTACATATCAGCTACCATCCGGAATCGTCCGGACAAGTAGAACGTGGAAACCGAACGGTACTAGGCATACTAAAGAAATTCGTTGCAGCCAATCAAAAAGATTGGGATGTCAAATTACCGCTCGTTTTAATGGCAATCAGGGCTACACCACACACCACCACCAAGGTATCTCCTTTCGAAATGATGACAGGGCGGCAAATGACTTTGCCACTGCATCTGTTGTATCAACCCGGGGGAGCTAACTTAGCCACCGCATATACTACACACCAATATTTGACCGACCTCCATGCGCACCTGAGCAACACTTTCGCCTTTGCTCAGGAAAACCTAACCAAAAGCGTAGAAGCAAGGAAGACATACTATGATAAAAAGGCCTCGCAAGAACAATTCCAAATTGGAGAATTGGTTTGGTATTTCATTTTCGCTCACCCCGATGGAGTGACCCGCCAATCAAAAGGGAAACTCAGCAAGAAATTCCTCCCCAAGTGGAAGGGCCCGTACCCCATAGTGGACAAACTTTCACCTGTAGCCTATAAAATACAAATCAAGAAAAAGAAAGGCGAACCAGAGCTAAGATGGGTACATCGCAACCAGATCAAAGTACACACGCCCCAACAGATCACTAAACCCACTGACACGGGGACAAAAGCGAAAACCGCATAAACTTAAAACTCTAGTACAAACAAGAACAAATCAACTCCTTAAAAACCCTAGAACCATTTATTTTCTTTAAAAAAAATAAAATAAAAAATAGTAATACCAAACTAAGTACTTTAGGATTCAGACACAACTAACAAGAGCATGGATTGATATATGTATGAATATACCCGTCTTTCTTGTTTGCGTTCCTCCCGTTTCGTTTTTGTTTGATTTCTCATAACATGTTACATTCTTGCATGTACATCCTAACCAACACATGCCGTTTTGTTTTTCTTTCTTTCTTTTGTTTCTCTTAGCTATGACGATCCTAAACCTTGTCGCATTCCTGCTAATATCGGTGGGAGTCACGGGCCAGCCCGATTTTATCACCGTCGCAACATCCACTGGAGTGGTTCTGAGGGACCAATCAGGCCTGTTGATAACAGACACTAGGGCGTACACTCGAAAAGTGGTTTTCAAAATTGATGTAGAGGCTGTGTACAATAGATACCAAAAAGCATGTGAGACAGGATTAGTCAACCAGAGGGGAACAAACGGACAACTGTGGCTAAGCGCTGATGGGCAGTACTGGTCCCAAGACGCCATCGAACATACTAAACATGAGGTAATTCACATATTAAAACAGCTACAAAAGGTCACTCAGACACAAGAAGAATACACTGCCCGAGACAAAAGAGGAGCTCCAACAGAGGCTACCTTTGAAGGAGAACTCGAACACATATACGAAACCGAAGAGGGTTTCATAGGGCCAAAGAGAAGAGAGAAACGCTGGATAGGGGCTGTAGCAACTGCGATAGCAGCAGTCACTTCCTTGTTCACTCTAGGATCGACCGGCGTTAACGCCCTATCCATCCACACCATTAAAAAAGCAATTACTGAATTACAAGAGGACAGGCCCCAGATTCAGGCGGCCATTAACGAACAAACTAGACTCCTACAGACCTTAGGCATTACACTTCGCGATACGATAGTAATCGTCAACGAACATAGTAACCTGCTCAATAAGACACGAGCTGCCATGATGAATCTGATGAGAGTAGTAGGATTGGACATGGCACACACACAGGTGGTGGCTATGTTATTCAATGACATGTTACGAGAGATCAGCTCCTCCGTGGACGCTCTCTCAATAGGAAGAATCCCTACTTACCTACTCCCGGTTAACTTAGTACAGGAGATACTGGCCGCGGCCACCGGGGAAACCATTTCCATGAACCAGGCCAACCTTGCATATGCTTTAGGCTCAGCACTCCCAATTTCGGTAGATCCGGAAAGAGGTGAGTTTGCATTTTTGCTCACTTTACCAGTGATAGATAACCACAATGTCTATAGACTCAAGGATGTGGTGAACGTGGGAGGTTGGCACGACGATACTTACGTCCGAATCACTACACCGACCGTCGTGGCTTACCACGACAGCACACCCAACCTATACCTCGCCCCAAACCTTAACATGTGCACCAAGGTGAAAAATGTACATTGGTTGTGTCCAAGCAAACCGTTCGTCCGCGATAATACCAATGGTATTTGTGGCCTTAAGCCCATGACGGATGGAGCTCAGTGCTTAGCCCAATCAACCCTTAGGAATCAAGTCACCCTGACCCAAGCGGAAGTAATAGGTAACAGATGGCTTGTGAACACTCCGGCCAGGTTCGGCACCATTCGGTATGACGTACATGATACCTCAAACCGAGTAACGTTGCCAGACCAGACTTTCTGGATCACTGTACCAAAAGGGTCCATATTCCATGTAGGCGAGATGGCTCTGTACCATCTGCCTGGGGACCCAGTAGTCGCTGAACTCGAGATTTCAGAGTTCTTCAAAACTTATAAACTTCGTTTTGACCCGGCCACCCTTAGACAGATGGAAGAGGGAACCCAGGCTATCGAGCTGACCGCTTTAGATGAGGCCCTTCTAACCAAACCGACGATCCTCACTGACGACCATTACACTCTAACAGGGTCCTGGTCAGCTTCTGTTAGAGCCATTTTCTATTTATGATTATTTGTATTTATTCAGATTTATTATTGCCTGCTCTATGAACTATGTTTTTGTGGTTATTTAAATATTATAATTATGCTATGGATTTGACATGCTGAATGGAGGTTTCCCCTCCCCTTTTGAGAGAGGATTTGTAGGTGCTAGGCACCTGATGACATATAGGTGACTCCCTGCTGGGAGAGAATGTGACATAGACGGGGAAGCTCACAGTTTGTTGACCGCGCTCACAGGCTCTTTATTGTTTTATTTGAATACAAGTTTATGTTATGTGACGGAGAAATAAATATGATTTGTTCTGACAAAACAAGCCGATCTCCGCGAGTATTTGAATCAAGAGGAGAGGCGACGCGAGTTATACAGCAACAATAGACTGCAACACCACCCCGACAAAACAGTGGCTTTATTTGTTTGTTAAGAAAGGCCACGATATTAGTCAACAAACTCCGCATGGTGCGGTAGTAAAGGACGGCAACATTTCACAACTACAAGCGGCTTGGAAACGGCGACACTGACAACAACCTCACCTTGGACTTGAAGTTGTTTCCCCAACGGGCCGTGAGTAGTAGCCTAGCCCAAGGCTATAAAAGCCAAACAAAGGAGCTGCTGCTCAAAGTTATGAATGAAATGTCGCGCCGATGCGCTGTTGCTTTATTGGAGTGAATTAAACGAAAAGCAAATGTTGCGCGCTGATGCGCTGTTGTGAATGGATGCGCTGAAATTAATTGGAACGAAAAATAAATGCTGCGCTGATGTTGGGAAATAATAAAATGGATGCTTTGAAATGAAACTAAATGAAAAGCAAAATGAAATGAAATGAAGGAATGCTTTGCATATAACTGACAAATCAAAGGGAGGTTCTCAAATAAAGTCTTTGATCAAACTCAAACTGTGTGGAGAACGTTATATTTAACAATGGAAGAGGAGGTGGTTTCTGTTGACCCCGCCGCGGCGGAGGATGATGTTAAATCACTGAGTGGAACGCGCAGAGGGAAACTTGGTGTTTGCACTCGTAAAATGAGAGAGGTTCAAACTTTGCTGGTACCGGGTGGAAATGTGAAAGACGTTCATAATGATGTTGTCTCATTTAAAATGTCACTGGATGAATTCATTCACTATCATGGGTTGGTTCAAAATCTCCTGTCTGACGAGACAAAGAAGGAGGATAATGATGCATGGTATGAACCAAAACTAAACTTGTTTCACGAGTTCTTGCATGACGTTGACATGTGGGTAAATGAACAAAAACAACAAATGACTGTGGAACCCCATGACAGTGCCTCAAATGTGTCAAATGAATCAAAACGATCAAAAGCAAAATCAACTAAATCTACCACTTCGTCAGTCAAGTCAGCCCGACTCAGGGCTGAGGCAGATAAGGCTGCACTCCTTATAAGGGCATCAGGATTAAAGGGAAAGCAGGCTCTAGAAATGGAGCAGGCTAAAATACGAGCCAGAATGGAACAAATGGAACTGGATATCAGCCTGGCTGAATATGACGCTAAATTAAAGGTCCTGGCGGATTATGAATCCAGTTCACAACCACCATCAGAACTGCTTAAATCACAACCACAAATGCCACAGTCAAAATCACATGATGCCATGAATGAGTATTTGGAAAGTAAAACCAAAAATGCAAATGCAACAATTTATTCACTTGGAGCCAGACAAAAAACAACATTTCAAGGAATGTCTAACCGTGGCCCAGGCCCACCAGAACCACCAGTAGCAACTCACAGGACCCAACAGCAGCAACCAATGAGATTTGGGACAGGAACTGGAGCGTCAAACAATGACCACTTCTTGACCGTAATACAGAGGCAAAATGAGATCGCTGATTTACTGATTGTTCAGCAAAAAATGACATCACTTCCCTCTATAGAAATCCCAGTTTTCAATGGCAACCCTCTAAGTTACCAGGCATTTATGAGGTCATTTGAACATTGTATTGAGGAAAAAACAAAAAGCCGCCAAGATAGGCTATATTACTTGGAACAATATACCTCCGGGCCTTGCAAAGAATTGGTTAGGAGCTGTCTTCACATGAATGCTAACGAAGGCTACATTCAGGCCAAAACCCTGTTAAAGAAGCATTTTGGTGATGACATGAAGATTGCAAGCGCCTATATGGAAAAAGCTCTGAATTGGAACTCTATTAAATCAGAGGATGGAGATGCATTGCACTATTATGCGCTTTATCTGAGAGGCTGCTGTAATGCAATGAGAGATTTGGAGGATATAGAGGAGCTGGATAAGAACTCTAGCCTGAAACAGATTGTGTCCAAGCTGCCTTATAAATTAAGGGAAAAATGGAGAGCAACAGCTTGTGACATTTTGGAACAGACTCATAAGAGAGCCAGATTGACCAACTTGGTTACATTTATGGAGAAGCAGGCTAGTATACTGCAAGACCCGCTTTACGGTGACATTAATGACTCACCTGCCAATGTGAAGACTTCAAGACCCAGAACTGCTGTGGAGTCTAAATCTAGCAGATCTACAGGCAGGGGGAGTAGTTTTGCTACTACAGTGGCAGTACCTGACAACAAAGCTGAAAAGTCACCCAGCAAAAGCAGCATGCTGTCTGGTGGATACGACTCCTCATGTCTCTACTGTACAGGCAAGCATCCTTTGTCTGAATGTCAGAAACTGAATGCACAGGAGCATGAAATTAAAGTTCAGTTTTTCAGAGAAAAGGGCCTATGCTTCGGATGTTTAAGAGTAGGACATTTGGGCCGTAATTGTAGACGAAGAATGACCTGTCAGATTTGTGAGGGCAAACACCCTACTATTCTGCATAGAGCCAAACCAGAGATGGCCAAATCTAATAGGGCAGAACAGCATGTGAGGCAGGAGGAAACATCGTCTGTCACCATCGCTCTGGTGTCACTTGAAGAGGGTGAAAGAACCGGGGCTGGTAAAGACTGCATACTTCCTATAGTGCCAGTTCACGTGAAACTTTGCAGTGGAAATAGGAGTGTACTCACCTACGCCTTCCTGGACCCAGGTAGTACAGATACATTCTGTACAGAAAAGCTCATGAGGCAGCTTAAAGCTAAAGGACGCAGAACTGAGGTTCTCCTGCAGACTATGGGAACAGAGAAAACTGTGAAAAGCTTCGAGCTGACCGGCCTAGAAGTAAGCAATATGGAAGGGGGTACATACCTAACATTGCCCAAGCTGTACACCCAAGACAAGATACCTGTTACAAAAAGAAACATACTTACCCAGACGGATCTTGATAAATGGCTTTATCTGCAGGAGATCAAGGTCAGAGAAATTGATGCTGATGTGGAGCTTCTCATTGGAGTGAATACTCCAAAGGCTATGGAGCCATGGAAAATCATCAACAGTCAGAAGAACGGCCCCTACGCAGTGAAGACATTGTTAGGATGGGTGGTGAATGGACCACTTAATGCTTCCACTGCTGTGGATGAGAAACCTATGGCCTTAGTGAATCGCATCTCAATTGTTCGCATTGAGAACCTTCTCAAAGAACAATATGCTCATGACTTCCCAGAGAAGGAGTATGATGAGAAAAGGGAAATGTCGGTTGATGACAGAAAGTTCACACAGATTGCATCCAGTTCTGTTACACTCAAAGACGGTCACTACCACTTACCTTTGCCACTTCATGATCGAAATACCATCATGCCGAACAACTACCAAATGGCCGAACAACGAGCATTGTACCTCAAAAAGAAATTAAAAAGGGATGAGGTCTATGCAGCCGAGTATAAGGAGTTCATGAGTGACATCATCAGGAAAGGATATGCGGAAAAGGTACCACCAGAAGAGCTACACCAGGAAAATGGCAAACTGTGGTACATACCACACCATGGTGTCTACCATAAACGCAAGAAAACTATCCGTGTGGTCTTCGACTGTGCATCATCCTATAAAGGTACATCACTCAACAAGGTACTCCTTCAGGGCCCCGATCTAGCCAACTCGCTCATTGGTGTCCTGCTCAGGTTCCGGCAGGAACCCTTCGCTGTTATGGCAGATATTGAGGGCATGTTTCACCAAGTGCGTGTTAACGAAGAGGACGTAAACCTGCTCAGATTTCTGTGGTGGCCAGATGGCGACACCAGCAAAAGTTTGGAGGAGTACAGAATGAGAGTTCATCTCTTCGGCGCTGTATCTTCTCCGACCTGTGCCAACTTTGCTTTGCAAAAGACTGCAGATGACAACCGTGAGAAATTCGATCCAGAAATAGCTGACACAGTCAAATCAAATTTCTACGTTGATGACTGTCTCAAGTCTGTAGCGACAGAGAAACACGCTATACAGCTTGTTAAAGACCTGAGACAAATCTGCTCTCTAGGTGGATTCAAATTGACCAAGTGGGTTAGTAATAGTCGAGAGGTTCTGGCGTCTATCCCTAACGATGACAAGGCAAAACAAATCAAGAATTTGGATCTTGACAGGGAGAAGCTGCCTAATGAAAGAGCCCTCGGTCTGTACTGGGACATTGAGAGTGACATATTCAGTTTTCGTGTTGCCGTTAACAACAGCACCCTTACTAGAAGGTCAATACTCTCTACTACCAGCTCGGTGTATGATCCCCTTGGTCTTCTTGCGCCGTTCATTTTGAAGGCGAAGCAAATCCTTCAGCAGCTCTGTAAGGACAAATACGGATGGGATGAGGTTGTTCCAGTGGAACTGTCAAAACCCTGGCAGCAATGGCTCAAAGATCTAGCCCAGCTGTCCAGGTTTCGAATGGACAGATGTATGAAACCAAAAAACTTTGGTCAAGTGGAAACTGCAGTATTGCACCACTTTAGTGATGCAAGCGAACAAGGTTATGGAACTGCAAGTTACCTGAGGCTCACAAATGGCAAAGATGAAGTTCACATCGCCTTTGTGATGGGGAAATCAAGAGTCACTCCTCTTAAAGTGATAACGATTCCCAGATTGGAACTCACTGCGGCGACACTGGCTGTAAGGATGGACAAAATGCTTCGATCAGAGCTCCAAATAGAGCTCCAGCCATCCACCTTCTGGACTGACAGTCAGTCTGTGTTGAAATATCTGCGAAACAAGACCAGGAGGTTCCACACCTTTGTGGCCAACCGGATTGCAGTGATCCATAACCTGTCAGAAGTTAGCCAGTGGAGGTTTGTCGACACCAAACAAAATCCCGCTGATGATGCATCGCGAGGACTGAACATTGACTCCTTCCTCAGTTCTGAAACATGGCTTCAAGGACCAGAGTTTCTGGGAAAATCTGAAGCACAATGGCCAAGAACCCCAGAGTTCGGATCCGTTCTCTCAGAGGACCCTGAGGTTAGGAAAGACGCAATTGTTTTCAGTATTGTCACCAATACGACAGACAAAACTCCAACAAGCAAGCTCATTGAGTACTACTCGTCATGGCACAGCCTGAAGAGAGCTGTAGCCTGGATGATGAAAATACGGAAACTTCTTCTGGAGATGACTCAGAAGAGGAAAGAGACTTACTCACTCAGGTCAAGTCACAAAGTAAAGTCACTGAAGGACCAGATGCTCCGGTTGAAAATGACTTCAACCCCTGCACTTTCAATGGAGGACTTGGAAAATGCTGAAAACGCCATTATTTGCTATGAGCAAAGACAGCATTTCAAGGAGGAAATGTCCTCACTGGAGAGAAGAAAACGGTGCAGTAAAGGAAGCTCCATTTACAAGCTGGACCCTGTCATTGACGCTGGAATTCTGAGAGTGGGAGGAAGGATTAGGAGGATGGCTATGCCAACTGAGATCAAACATCCAATGATCCTACCTAAACTTTCTCATGTCTCTAAATTGATAATGAACCGCATTCACCAACAAGTTGGACATGCCGGAAGAGGGCACATGCTCTCTAAACTTCACCAGAAGTATTGGCTGTCTGGTGCAAATTCTTCAGCAAGGAAGATCATCAGAAACTGTGTTTTCTGCAGACGACTACAGGCCAAAGCCGGTGAGCAGAAAATGGCCGATCTCCCCTTAGATCGCATAACACCTGATCTTCCCCCGTTCACCCACGTGGGTATAGACTACTTTGGGCCCATCGAGGTGAGACGTGGCCGTGTTCATGTCAAGAGGTGGGGAGTAATCTTTACTTGCCTAGTAAGCCGTGCTGTTCACCTGGAGGTTGCCAGTCACCTGAATACAGATGCATGCATTAATGCTCTTCGTAGGTTCATCTGTCGCAGAGGCTCAGTGAAAACCATCAGGTCAGATCATGGTACCAATTTCATTGCAGCACAAAAGGAGTTGGAGGAATCCGTGAAACCGCTGGACAACGACAAAATCCAGAAAACTCTGCTCAAAAAAGGAATTGACTGGATATTTAACCCTCCCTCAGGACCTCACCATGGTGGAGTGTGGGAGCGGTTAATTCGACTGGTCAAAAAGATTCTCTATTCGGTCCTGAAAGAACAAATCCTGGACGATGATGCTCTACACACAATCTTGTGCGAGGTCGAGGCTGTGATGAATGATAGGCCCATCACAACGGTGACAAACGACCCAAACGATTTGGAACCCCTCACACCAAATCATCTGCTCCAGTTGAGAACAAACCCAATCATGCCCCCCGGGCTGTTTCACAAAGATGACCAATATACAAGGAGGAGATGGAGGCAGGTACAATACCTCGCCGACCTGTTTTGGAAACGTTGGACCAGGGAATACGTTCCACTTATGCAGGAACGTCACAAATGGAATGAAATCAGGAGAAATTTCAACCCTGGAGATCTCGTTGTAATCGTCGATGACAACGCACCGAGGAACTCGTGGCCCCTGGGACGAGTCGTCAAGACCCTTCCAGGACCTCAAGGACTTGTCCGTAGCGTCTTGGTAAAAACCAAGACCAACATCATTCAAAGACCCGTCACCAAGCTCTGTCTGCTCTTGGAGGCAGCCGACTGAGCCTACTAAGCCCCTTCTTCTGGTCAAGTGCACCTCTGACTAGTGGATATGGACCTTAGACTCTTGTCTGCCCCCCCCCCCCCCCCCCCCCAGAACAATGCACACATACACACACATTCATGCGCACACTCGTTCGCTTGGATCATACAGACTTTGGTCGCTTGAATAACGGACTTGAACACGAACAAGAAGAAAAAAATATATGAACTTGATTATGCATATTATATGCTGAGGACAAGTGTCCTATATATGCTTTCATGCTAATGGCTCTTTGATGTCTTATGATTTGGTAATTGCTTTGTAAGCAATTCGGGGCTGGTATGTTAGAGCCATTTTCTATTTATGATTATTTGTATTTATTCAGATTTATTATTGCCTGCTCTATGAACTATGTTTTTGTGGTTATTTAAATATTATAATTATGCTATGGATTTGACATGCTGAATGGAGGTTTCCCCTCCCCTTTTGAGAGAGGATTTGTAGGTGCTAGGCACCTGATGACATATAGGTGACTCCCTGCTGGGAGAGAATGTGACATAGACGGGGAAGCTCACAGTTTGTTGACCGCGCTCACAGGCTCTTTATTGTTTTATTTGAATACAAGTTTATGTTATGTGACGGAGAAATAAATATGATTTGTTCTGACAAAACAAGCCGATCTCCGCGAGTATTTGAATCAAGAGGAGAGGCGACGCGAGTTATACAGCAACAATAGACTGCAACACCACCCCGACAAAACAGTGGCTTTATTTGTTTGTTAAGAAAGGCCACGATAGCTTCCGATACTCTGTTAATGACACTCGTCACCCTGGGGTACACCCTCACAGGAGCAATAGCCTTCTGGTACGGTAGACGCTATGTGGGCGTAAGCAAATGTATCGAAAACACTAAACTTTGCAACAAAGGGAAAGATGACCCAGAGGCGGGAAATGACCCAGCCCATGAAACAATCCCGTTGAACACTCCTTTCAAGGGAGACCAGGGCATTCTAACACTCATGGATGATGAATGAACAAAGAAAACCTATGACCCTGTTTTCCCGTGAAAACAGTAAGAAAATTCCTCCCTGCCGAAAAGGGATGACCAATCAGTATGACACACCATATAAGTAACCGTTGTTTACACCATTTGAATTGTTGTATTATGAAAGCTACCTCAAACTGACTATACAGAATATTGACCCCAGAGATTGGAGAGTTGATGTGGGGTTTTCCGCCACCCCTGTTTCCAGCATATTATGAGCAAAACCTACAAAACTGAACAATGGCAAAACCCAAACAAATAGTCACGTTTAATTCCCTCCAGGAGTTACCACCATTAGAGAGATTTTTACTATCAATAGATGTTGAGCCAGCTTTTCGGCTACTTATATTTTATGATTATTTCTTTTTGTTTTTACCATGTGGTCGGCTCCTTATATTTGTTTTTTTTTGTATCATGTTTTGAGCCAAATCATTACCACTAAAGTATTATTATTATGATTTTGTTTTATTCTGGCTTTGCCCACTTTCCTTTGCATTTCACTATCACCCTGACGATCGGTCGTTAGACCAGCATTGACTTTACCTATAGAAGAGGAGAGCTCAGTATATATGTAATGACTTAGGAGGAGCCATGTCGTTTTGAGCGTGTGATGTGTTCATGTATGCTCTAACCAACTTGCACCACGCCTGAAACTGGCATCGCTGTGGGTCTCTCGCCTGGGAGAAAGTTTCATGCACGGAGACAGAGAGACTACCTTTTTCCCTTTGCAGGAGGAAAGCTCCGTGCAGACCACCTGAAATGACATTGCAGTTACTTAACATCTCTCTCCTCCTCCCTAAATGGGTACCAGCCCATGGATAGTAAAGCATTGTATCACAAGTACAACCTGAGGGCATTACTACGTCCCCGTCACCTGGGAGCAAACCGTGCTCGGACTGGAAAGAAACCTATGGTACAACATCCAAAAAGGCAACGCTGAGTCCTCTCACCTGGGAGCGCGCGAGCTCGGGAGGGGGTTCGCTGCAGCACGTCACACCTGACGAGCACCTGAAGCCTCGACTCTCATCACGTCACACCTGACGAGCTCCTGAAGCCTCGACTCTCATCACGTCACATCTGCCGAGCTCCTGAAGCCTCGACTCTCATCACGTCACATCTGCCGAGCTCCTGAAGCCTCGACTCTCATCACGTCACACCTGACGCTCACCTGAGAGACACTACTGGTTTGCCCCCGCACCTGGGAGTATGCCCACTCGGGGGGGGAAGCCTTACCTCTCACCGCGTCACACCTGACGCTCACCTGAAAGACACTACTGATTTCCCCCGCACCTGGGAGTATGCCCACTCGGGGGGGGGAAGCCTTACCTCTCATCGCGTCGCACCTGACGCTCATCTGAATGACCTCACATGCCCTGTCAGCGAGGAGTTTACCTTTTCTCCTCATCCCTTGCCCAAGGAAGGCTAGAGACTTTGACACCACATAGGCCTCCATTTTGACACCTGGACACAACTGAAGTGCGGGATACAGAAGATAGGCCAAACAAAGGCTCACGAACATTGTTCGTGAACCTTTCGTTTGCCCTAAGAGGGGAAATGTAGCATGATCAAAAGAGCCAATTTGGCTGATTATGCTAAATTGGGACAAACGCTCAAACAGAGGGGGGGTGAGAGAGTTTGGTCAGAACTTTTATTAATCCCCTGACTCTGCGAAGTCTCTTCCTTAGAATGCAAGCAACAGGATACAAAGTAACATCTGCTGATGTTATCAGCCCTCACCCCTAAGTGAACTAATAATTTGCCCCGTTTAAAGCACACGCACAAAACTGCAAACCCATACACACAGCAGGAAGCATCACTGAATACTACACGCACTGGCAGTAAGTGTCAACACTTTACAAGACATATTGTGTGTGGGGCGGGGGTGTGTGTGTTTATTTTAGCATAAGGAATGTCCAGCGACAGGAACCAGGCCTACTTCAAAGGGAAGGTCTGGAAAAGTGCTTGTCGCGGTGTTGTTTTAAATTTCAATAGCACGCTAGAAGGTGGGGGCATTTCTTTTGGAGAACAAAGGAAACGCCCGCCAAAGATACAGATATATATCTATGCGTTTTCCCCTCCTCTTTCTCTTTTTCAACGGCAAGCCGACCGAAAGGTCGTTGTTACACCATCTCTCCTGCCAAGACTTTAAGTCAATTCCTCGCGGACTTAGAGAAATACTCGTGGACCTAAGAGAACCACACGCAAGAGTTTCTCTGAGATATCCGTGTTTTCAAAGCTTGAATTAGCTTTTGCGTTTGCTATTTACACGCAATTAAGAGGAGAAGAAAACCATCTTGTTTTCCCCGGTATCCTGTTACCTAGGAGATCACCGAGCCGTTCGGGCAGCAACAAGCAGGTTGGTTTGGGCGAATGAATTCATCACCGTCATTATGACTGGTCTCCTTATTAATAACGCAAAGCTAAAACGAGAGCTCCCTCTTCCGCCAGAATAGAGCATAGGACCCTAGCCTCCGATTCTAGTCCAGAGAGAGAGAGGCACGCTAGAAACCTTATACTTTCCTTCTACCCTACTCTACTTTCTCCTATCTTTACCTTTTCTCATTATTGTTTTCTTCACGAATGCACCCTTACCATCCCAGATGGACTGTATTTGATAGGCTCCTTTGAAATGTGTTACTCACCGTAGCTATTAAATATTCGTATTTGGTAGCTGTTGTGGATATCATATTTACAGCCATCGAATAGCTTGGTTCATATGAGATGACGCCCTAAACCATAGCACAGCCCATTAACTGTGTGTAGTTTAAGGACGTGCGCGTTCAAGCAAATATGTTTTGTAATTAAAGCAATACCCACCAGTAATTGTTGTATCTGTAGTCATCAGATTCAATTTTGAATCTTTCTCGCTGTTTGGTAACGGACAAAACCCGGTCGAGCGGTTACCAAAGCAGCAAGGAGATCATATCTGATCAATGCAGATCGGCACATTCGTTTGCTAATAATCTTCACGTTTGACTCATGCTCAAACAGGTGGGTTACTAGACAAAGGGTATTGCTATGTATTGTGTGTTGTAATCATTTGTAAACCAGTAATCGATATAATAAAAATACCCACAATTGTTATACCATTATCAATTTGTTCAATTGCATTTATTTCGATGTACGATTATTGTGTTCAGTTTAGATGTATACTGTGGAGTTTCGTGCAACCATTTACCAACATTAATTCAAAGACTCACGTCCTCTCAAGAGAGACGTTTATTTTAATGCAAGGCGATAAGCAAGAATAACGAGGTTATTGCGAACTTACAATGTATAAGTTTCCAATAAGCTTAATTGACTGTTTATGACCAGCCAATATTTCTGCTAAGAATCTGACTACATAGCAATGTTTGACACGTAAATATGTCATATGGGAGAGCAGATCTTTTAATTTAAGTCATTCCACATGGTTGGGGCACTAAAGCAAAAGGATGTTTTCCCCAGTTCTTTAGTTTACATTTAGAACCTTTAGTGTGAGCCAGTGACTGGAGCTTGTTCTATATGTTATAGGATTCCAATCCAGCAGAGCTTTAATATACAACGGTAAAGTCGATAACGGTAAATTGCTTTAAAAATAAATAGATACCAATGTTTATTTCGCCTGTCGGCCAAGGAAGGCCAGTCATATAGGACGCAGTGATGAGTTCTATAAGGTTCACCAGATATAAACCGCAGAGCAGCTTGAGGACAGAAGGACCAGCTTCAATAACTCCTACATGGAGTTGGGAAATTAGCTCCGTTCCGGAAGAAAAGGACAATTTTTTGCCTTATTTTACAGATAATATGGTATTTAAATGTGTCATCAAGCCATATTCCAAGGTACTATTCAGCAACACTTTCTATGTTTGATCCATTTGAGGTAGTGATATGTAAGTTGTTATAATCAATTCCCTTGGCCCTGGAGAATAATTTTTCCAGCATTTAGTACAAATGGTGCGCGTGTGTGTGTGTGTGTGTGAGAGAGAGAGACTGTGTGTGTGTGTGTGTGTGTGTGTGTGTGTGTGTGTGTGTGCACCTCCACGGTCAAATGGGCAATGATGGCTCTCTGATGTCCCTCCAATGTCTCCAAGGCGATCGTGGCGATCTCTGCCTCAGACTTTCCCATGAACATCTGACAAGCTGTAGCCAACATGTCCTTGTTCTGTCCCTGGATCTTCACCTGAGAGTGGAAAGAGAAGATAGCTGAAAAAGTCTCTCAAGTAGGGTCCTGCATTTTAGTGTTGTCCATGGACATAACATGTGAGCTTGTAGAATAGATCATCTATTTTTGGTGACTTGTGTGTGAACGGAAAGAAGGAGCAGGCCTAGTATAGAGCCCTGGGGGACCCCGGTTTTAGTATAGGGTTTTAGTTGCACTGTCCTCAAATCCTGTTGGAACAACCCTGCTCCACCTACAGAGAAACTACAGAGGCTAGGGTTAATGTAGTTAAACAAGCCTTGACTAGACTGCTTTCATGACTCAGTTTATGTTTATTTTTAGCATTATCATACTATAATTCAGTCAATGTCTGTCTGTCTCTGTCAGAAACACCGCCATATCTCCTCAGGCCACAAGGGGGGGGTAATATCTCACGGGTAAGGTCTAGTAGGATATAAGACATGCGTAGTCAGGGACAGACAAAGCTGCTTTACAAAATAAATAGCCCAACGCCAATAATAGGATTGAAGTACCGCAAGTGCATGCTGCACTGGAAGTCGTCTTTATAATGGCAAACATAGGGGCCTGAATTTTGGTGCAGGATTGGGCATAATTTAATTAATTATGTACTCCTGCAAATCTAGCACATCTTGTAAATGCGGGAGATTCCTGTACACATTTACAGCAATGTTAATGGAGAACTGACTGGAAGAAGCGGGACTGCCGTGTGCACTTTGTGTCTCCTGAGCCATTCCGGTTTGTGCCTTTACAAATTAAATGCTACAGCATATTTCAGAGAATGCCTTAAGTGGATGTAAGACAAAAGCCCCATTCAGATATTCAAGATCTGCAGGCAATGTGTCTGCAGCATATTTGATTTTGTTGTCACGAGTGGCAGCCGGCAATCTTGTTCCAGAATTTATGCCTGCTTGGGACCCAAAACCCCCAAAAAAAGTCTTGGCCGGCAGCGTCATGATATTGCTTTCATATTCTGAGTGCAACTTGTGTTCAAAGGTATTTTTACATGTATGCATTAGTGTTCAACAGTTTAACACTCCTCTATAGTAACCCTAGCTGTGGTCCATAGCCCTAATGTAGTTGCTGCCGTTGTATTAGCTATTGAACTTTCAATGAATTACCCTCACATGAAATGCAGACCAGCAGATCAGACTTCCACTAAAATAAAAACTTCGCTACACACCAAGACAAAGACGGTTTTGGTCATTGGAAAGACTACTTTCCCCAGTGGACGCACTCTGAGCCCCCCACCACACGTATAAAATTCACTTTTTTGGCAGAAAAAGTAATATTTTTCTGAGAGGCTGTGAGCTTTTCATGAGAGCGCAGGAAGTCGAGAGTACCATAGCTCAAAGCCTCAAATGCAACGGCATTAGGGCTATGGACCAGAGCTAAAGTAACCCTATGCTGCGGACAGACAGATAGGGTAAAGCAAGCATGCTTTAATAGTGAGAGTGCACCCGTTAATAATGCTTTCATTAAATGTCAGTTTAAAAAAAGAACTAGCGAGCTGACATTCCATACGTTTGGATTTTAGGCTGCATGAGAAGCAGTCCACCTGTTAACCACTGCATCCCTGTGATAATGAATGATGATTGATCATATCACATTCTTATTCTGCCTCCTCAGCAGAAAATCATTCATTCTCCTCATTTTTAAACAGATTACAAGTTAGAGCAGGTCTGCCAGCCTGCAGATGGATGGATGGATGCTATTGAATTCTCATCACCAAATGGCTTACAGTAATAACTCATCTGACTAGCAAGTACTGTACTTTACTATTGCGCCAAGAATTAGAATGGATCATACTTAATCCTGATTATTGCTCATCATCACATTATTGCCTTTAACTGGCTTATGGCCAGCCTAATTAACAGTGGATTGTGCCTTCTACCTGCACTATTCATACGTTTAATTCGTCATTTTAATGCAAATAGAAAAATCTGTGACATACAGACTATATCTCATTTTAATGAACATTATAGCAGTTCATGAGTTCTGCACCAGTTGCTGTGAAGCTTCACAGCCGTTAATCAAACGTAACATGAATACATTTTCATCATTCATCTAATTGGCTCCATGATTTGTAACCCTCGTGTCATGTAGGCTAAGGCCTTACTTTTTATTTAGAGCCTAGAGGAAAGTGTTGCGGGGGAGGGAGGCTTTGTCACAGTCTACACACACAAAAACACACACACACACACACACACAAGTGTTGCCTGGCTCCCCTGGGCCTCTCCACAGGGACATGTGATGTGAACCATGGGGGAGGGGAAAGGGTCCTGTATATACAACAGACCCAGACACTTGCAACGTATTCAAACCAGTGGACTAACTGCTCACAATTCTCTTACTGGCCCAGCTTCTCAACTGAAGATATTCATTTACAGCTGCAAAGATGGGGCCATGTTATTCAGGCAGCCAATAATTCACTTCAGGTTGTTAATATTTTAGGCATTTAGCTGAGCCTCTTATCCAGAGCAACTTGCAACAAGTGCAAGTTGAGAATAAGATGAAATTCCAAGAGCAACATTGTAGCGTAGTGTAGTGTGAGATGTTACAGGCGTCAGCATCATGGGTTTCAGACATGTGATACTTCTAGAAAGAGCATGTGTTGTGTTTGTGAAGATCCAATGACAACATGAAACAATGTTTGACCTAAATGTCTGGGAAGTATCATCTCTCAGGTGAGTGGGTGGATTCACTGGATGAGTCATGTCATTCCTCAAAGTCGTACCTGTGCGATGCCCGTAACAGAGATGGGCACTCCATGGCGGGTGTACACTTTGTCACTCTTTACGTTCAGAGTCAGGGTGTTCAGAGTGATCCTGGGAAGCACACAAATCCAAAGGACAAAGTAAAGAGGAGAAATGGATTCAGAGCTATTCAACAGCTTCAATAGCTCATGCAAGCCAGTCTGCATGACTAGACTGCCAATGAACACTGGACTATAGATTTTTCGTATAGATTGTTTGTTGAGGCGTCTTTAAATAAGAGCATACAGACAGAGAAGAGAGGGTCAATTAAAAAAAACTAAGTAAAGAGTGTCGTCACCAAACTTTGGTGTGGTATAAAAAAAATGTTTGATAATTAGAAGATGAGGTCTGGGAAAATATACGTTCTTGTCATATATTTTGGGACTGCTCGAAAATACAGACATTTTGGAAAAATTTCAAAGCAGAACTGGAAATGGATGTATCCATAACATGCGTTTACTACTAACCATGTGCTACATAATGCATATTCTGTTGATGGTTGCAAGAAAAAGTATTGCTATCAATTGGATGAAGCCTAAAGTAAAATTCCACTACCCAAAATCTCAACCTAGCGGTATTCAGGCCACGTATTTAAAGACCTCCATGTAAGTTGTGTGAAGTTTACAAGATGGTCACATATTTCACTTTAATAATAATAATAATGGATTTTATTTATAACACACTTTACATTCCTTAGAATCTCAAAGTGCTACAGTGAGCAAATGCAAAAGAATAAAAATAAAAACATAAGAAGCATTACACCATTAAAACCGTCTAAGAAAAGGGAACACATCAATTTAAAACTAAAGGGCATGCTATAAAAACGCTTTGATAAAAAGGAAAGTCTTAAGTCCTCTCTTAAATGAGTCAACCGACTGTGGTGCTCTCAGGTGGGCGGGGAGGGCGTTCCACAGTTCTGGGGCGGCCGAGCAGAAGGCCCGGTCGCCCATGGTGCGCAGGTTGGTCTTGACGGGTTTGAGGCGGTTTGTGTTGGAGGAGAGGAGGGTTGGGGGGGGGGGGTGACAAGTTCCTTGAGGTAGGAGGGAGCGTTGCCGTGGATGCAGTTTAACACCACCATGGAGTCATCTAGTGTGAGTGAGCGAGTGGCCGAGATTTTGGTTATTGGAATTTGGCCAGAGCTTTACTCCAGTTTTAGGTGGGAATGTTTTCACCCAAACAGTGGTCCCCGCCTCCCTCTGGGCACCACTCTTCCTCCCAATCACATTGTCAGAGCGAGCCAGGGTGAAAGCGGTGACCGTGGTTAGTAAAAAAACAGAGAAAAGTGCTGGGGTGAGCAGTGAGTTGCTTATCACTGCAGCTCAGTGACATCCCCAACCACCGCAGTGGTCACCTTATCACCTAAAACTGTGGTTAAAGGCTCATACATAGTCTGGATTTTCGGTGGTGGGGTGACCACCGAACTACAACATGACGTCACGAGCCGCGGTGAAGAGCAAACCACCGCCACCGCTCCAGCCCTTCTCTCTGTTTTTACTCACCACCGCTCAACGTTATCTCAGCTCCGGTGGTCAGCTCACCACCGGAGCGGTGGTCACCTCACCAACGAAAATCCAGACTATGAATAGGCATTTAGGAGTGCCCAGTCTCCCTCTGGGCGCCACCCCTCCCCCAATCACATTGCCAGAGCGAGCCAGGGTGAAAGTGGTGACCGTGGTTAGTAAAAAAACAGAGAGAAGTACTGGGGTGAGCAGTGAGTCGCTTATCACCGCAGCTCAATGACATCCCCAACCACTGTGGTAGCATGTGTGGGCCTTAACCCTCCTACATTGATTGATTAATTCATGGAAAGGGGTTCAGTACCTCTGAATCTGCTGAATACATGGAATGACAAACACTCTGCCACCAGCAATCATCAAGGGAGGAGAGCGGCCAAAGCCTGTATTGAGAGAGAGAGAGAAAGAAAGATAAAATAAACCACTTTATTACAAATCCCTGTGTAGCACCTGTCCTGTCCCTGTCCTAGCACCTACTATGTCGCCCCACTCGCCTTGGAAAATGGCACCATAGTTGGCACTCACGCACACACAACTAGAAATGCACTCTGTCGAGGTGCCAACTTGCGCCTTGCACACACACACACACACACACACACAGGTATGGCCTACTTGTGTGCAAGCAGAGCACATAAGTACTAGTCTGCTACTAACTAATGTCTATTACAACTGCTGTTCTATATCCTTTAGACCCGTTATTGACCTTATACCAACCTTGAAACGTACCGTAGCTACGTCCACCGGCCAATAAGGGACCACCATTTTTACCCCCGACATACATACAGTACATACCCAGCCGCTCACCAAACGTACCTTAGTTAAGTAATCAAGAATGGTGGTCCCTTATTGCCCGGTGGACAACACAGACATACATACATACTTATCCCTGTAACACCCAGCGTTGCAATACTACAACATATTTTTATTAATTCCTTATTATTTTTTGATGTTCTTTTTTCACCTAAACGTCATCATTTATGTTCATTGCAATGCCATTGGTCATGATATTTGCATATAAATACCCCCCACAGTGGCTGAAATTCACACAAATTAAAAATCTCTTGAACCTGGAACCTGTGCTTGTTTGTTTTTTAAACACTTATTTAGTTTATGTCTGGATCCTGTTCTTGTTTAACCCATTCAGGGCGGGAATCCCTTTTCGTGTTTTCAGCATTATGTTATACTTTAGCTATTGAAAAATAGCAGATCTACAAGCTCGTAGTGTGGAACTCGGTGCCGGTGCTTGTAGATCTGCTAATTTTTTTTAATCGTGAAAATGAGGCGCAAATCTTTGAATATAGATTCTTTCAGAGCGAACGTTTTTAACTCAAATCTTTGCTTCTGGGGGGTCCCTGGAACAACATCCGAGGCCAAATGCATATCAATTAATCAATCAATACTTTATTTCAGACTCAGGGAGATCCATATCACAGATAAAATACATACATTACAGTATATGATTTTTGGGGTCCTTGACATGAAATAGTTTGAGCACCACTGACAAAAAGAATATAGATTTTTGTCTCCACCAGGCCGAAGGCATGGGGGGAGAGTATGTTTTGCACTCCGTCCGTCCGTGTGTGTGTCCGTCCGTCCGTCCGTGTGTGTGTGTGTGTCTGTGTCCGTTAACCCGGTCGATGCCAAATTTTGCACACACACTCCCTGGATGCCAACGATGAACCTCTGCCCCAAACTTTCCAGAACGGCCTGTTATAGCGCCACCAGGAGGCCGCTTTGTGCAAAACAAGTTTTTGCACAGTACACCTACAGATTTTGTCCAAACATCACGCAAATTGGTACACAGTCTCTCTAGAGCCATTCAACGAAACCGGTCTTTCAGATTTCTCACACTCCATCCTGATTGGTTAAGATTGGCTTCCAAAGTTCACAGGAGTGCTCAGTTTCAAACAAAATGCTGCAAATCATGAACACATCGCGTGATTTCCGTGAAATTGTGCACCCACATTCCCACTAGGCCGCGGACAAAATGCCACATGAACAACTTCAACTCAGCCTCAAGGTGGCGCTATAACTGGCCGAAAAGTGTTTTACCTCTAACTGCACGGATCTGTGGATAACTTTGTATGCCAACTCCCTAGAGGCCAAGGAAAAACCTTTGCCTGGAATTTTTTACTTTTGTTGCCCTTTTATCCAACCACCAGATGAAGGCAAGCTGCAATGTCCTACATTCCTATCCTGGTGGAGACCTGTGCCCAGAAGGGCACTTTTTCTAGTATAGAATCTGTGCCATAATCAAGCGGTTTGAATTCATCAATCAACAAGTGTGTTGAACTGTATTCTCTGGCGTAGTAAAGGCATATTGGCCCTACATTTAATTATCGGTCTACATTAGGGAAGGGCATTTGTAAAAGTGTAACCTTTGGAACGAAATTCTGGAGAAAAGGGGTAAAGAAATAATAAATATGTACTACAAACCAAACCTCTAACAAAGTAGAAATGTGATTTAATGACCAACCAGTCAGCTCACAACATTGTACATCTGATCAATATCAATGAAAGGTGGCCCGGGCCGACCTAGCGGTCCGGGCACCTAGGCCGCTAATCCAGCCTGACAGCGTGTCGCGGGTTCAACTCCCGATCCCCCGACGACAATTTGCTGCGTGTCACTCCCCATCTTTCTCCCCTGTCAGCTTACTGTACTAAAGGCAGAAAAAGTCCCTAAAAATATATTCGAATATCAATGAAAGGCCCTGCCCAACCTTCTTTGTCAGGTGAAACCTGACCTATGTCTTACTCAAATGTAATGACGACTTTGGCTCCTAATCGGGATTGGTTGTCTCGTCTCTAAGCAACGGCATGCCTCTCTAGCCTATGGGACTAGTCCTGATTGGCTCAGCAAACAACGGCATGAACAGTGAGGGCTGCCTCTCTAACACAACAGTAGCTAATGTTATGCGCTAAACTGCAAGGATGGACAGCAGCAAAGCCACAACAAAACACAATAATTGAACCATAAACAGAAGGTTGCAAACTAACGCAAACAACGGCCGCAAGGTTGTGACACAAACATACACGTTACTAAAATAAAATAAAATAACTAGATAAAGTGCCCCTCGGGGCACAGGTCTCCACCAGCTTGTGGCATGCTGGTGGCGCTATAATAGGCCAATGTGAAAAGGGTGGGATATATTCCTCAGCCTAGTAGGAAAGTCAGTGAAAGAGTTCACGTAAATTGCAAGCTGCGTTCATGGTTTGAGGCGTTTTGTTCAAAACGGGCTAATCCTGCAAACTTTGAAAGCCAATGTTAGCCAATTGGGATGGAATATGAAATATCGGACAGATCCGGCGTGAACACAAGACTATAGAGATAGTGTGTAACGATTTGCAGGATTTTTGGGACAGAATCTGGAGGAGTAATATTAAAAAAATTATAATCAAAAGTCGGCCTCCCGGTGGTGCTATAACAGGCCGTTCTGGAAAATTTGGGGCAGAGGTTGGCATCCAGGCCAGGGAGTGTATGTGCAAAATTTGGCATCGACCACGTTAGCGGTGCCGGAGATTAGCTGATAACAGACGGACAGACGCACAAACACGGACGGACACACACAGGGACAGAGTGCAAAACATACTGGCCTGGTGGAGACAATACTACTAATATGACGGGGGACCCGGGGGAGACACAACGGAGACAAGAACACAACGGAGACAGCGCTTCTTTCACCTGACAAATATCACTATGTGATCTTTTTTGTTTATCGATCTTGCAACTAATTTTCTCACCCAGTGTCAATTATCTAAAATCGTAGGTGCTATACTCCATTATTGCAATTTGCAACACTAATTTCTTAGGTCAGTACAGTACAGAATCGGTGACTGGAAAATGTCTAGGTTTACAGCAGTAAATGGCATTGTGCAATCTATGATGTCATGCAATCACATGATGGTAAGTGATAATTGAGGATACCAATTCTCTGACCCAACAGCTTTTATCAGTTCTACAGCTAGAAGGTTGACTGTAGAAGCCAACTGTGGGATGGATTTCTTAACTGCCTGTACTGCAATGTGGGTAATTCTCAGAACACTCTGGCGAGGCTAGCTGTCTCTGATGAATGACACTAGTGTACAAAATGTCACTTACCAGAAACAACCATGGCTTCATTGGGACCACAAGTGTAGAACATCTTGACTGTCTTCTGTCTAGGAACCGAAAAAGGAAACAAGAGCTTACTCACCACTCACCATACATATTGAGAAATCAATATCAATTTATGCTATGTGGGTATATATTTGGAAGTATGTGGAATATTGTATGCATTTGTGCAGCAGACTGAACAGAGACTACAAGTGGAGTCAAAAGCATGTGCAATACTGGTTTGCACTGTCATGCTGGGTCCCTTTATTTGAATGATGGAACTGCTTGGTGCGCTTTAGCGGCATTTGATTACATTATTAAAAATAACAAATATGAGGCCCGCTATCATTTAAATTCCCGAGGCGGCGGACCCACCACTGGTTTGTTTCCATTTGGCCCATCCCTCGCCTCCTACAGACATATGTTAATGTCAATCATCATCCGACCCACAAATGTAATTATCTGAATGTCCAGGCCTACACCAAACCGGCGGACCCCTCCCCACAACGCACGGGCCAAAGCCCTGTCGTTTTGAGTTAATTACGTCTTCAGTGTACACAGTGTCTTTACAATATTTTGGCAATGAATGAAACGGAAACGGTCTACTACTGTAAACATCGCTTCTCATAATCTCATAATCACCAACAGAGTAAACCCTCACCAGGTTTTCAGGCGATAGAGGTCGCGCTAATATCTACAATTAATACTCTTGGCCTTATTTTTTAAAAGGAGACATCAATACAAATAATTATAATGTATCAACTTGCTGCGTTAACGCTTTTCTGCTTAGCGGCTGTGGGTTAGCATGCTAGCTAATAGTTAGCTAAGATGGGAGGGGACCACGGACTAATTCAATGTTTATGTCATTCTGGTTCGAACTAAGCCGTATGCTATTCAAATTAATTAAACCGTTTCACTTACCGATCCCTTCTGGACGAATAATTGTTTTACGTCTTGCTTATCTGACGTATACCAGGTTGTAATAGGTTTAAAACTAGTATCCGTGCGTGTGTGTATGTAACGGGCTTCAGTTCAAGCAGTGCCAGGAAACAAGAATGAGAAAAATGTCTGAAGTGAAAACATACGCAAACCACGCCCACGCCCACGGCCACGCCCAGTGTTCCTAAACGACCCCTCTATCTCCGCCCATTTTCATGTCAAGGAAGGACCCCCAAATTGATTATACTGTGTATCATGTATGTATTTTCACCTTGCACCCTGCACGAAGCAGAGCAGACCCCCCCCCCACCTGTAACATGGGGTATGGCTGGGTTAAAAATAAGGCCAGAACGCGGCCTCTCAAGGACCCCTACCTAGGGGTAGTAGGGGACGCCGGACCCCACCTTGAGAACCACCACAAAATGAACGAAAATTGATCTACACATAATAGTTTACTCTTTACTGGCTATATACAGTGCCTTCGGAAAGTATTCACACCCCTTCACTTTTACCACATTTTGTTTTGTTACAGCCTCATTTCAAAATGGATTAAATTCGTTTTTTTCCTCATCAATCTACACACAATACCCCATAATGATGAAGTGAAAAAAGTTTTTTCAAATATTTTGTTAATTTATTAAAAATAAGAAACTGGAAAAACATAACTATTCACACTCTTGACTTAGTACTAAGTTGAGGCACCTTTGGCAGCAATTACAGCCTTAATACTTTTTGGGAATGATCCTACAAGCTTGGCACACTTGAATTTGGGGTATTTTCCCCCTTCTTCTCTCCAGATCCTCTCAAGCTCTGTCAGGTTAGACGGGGAGCGTCACTGCACAGCTATTTTCAGGTCCTTCCAGAGATGCTCAATGGGGTATTTTAAGTTTTTGTATTGAGTTGTACTTGAAATGTACTGTAATTCTGCAAACTGTTAATAAATCAATCAATCAATCAAAAAAAGAGTTTCGCCTGTGGCCTGATGCATAATTGCATGAATGTCTGTCACAGTGTGTTTGTATTGTGTAGTCTAGTCTTTAGTCGACTAAATATCGAAATACTTTGAGTCTTTATGGGCTAGTAGTATAAAATTAGAAGAAATAAGTACATGATTTGATCCAGTGTTAATTTTGACAGCTAATTCTTAGTCTGAATAACACACCATTTAGTTTTAGTCATCTGAAATTGTATAGTCTTGCCTTAGTCGACAATATCAACACTGTCCTCTAAATGGGTTGAAAGGCTCATATTTTTATTGTTTAACAGGACCGATATCCTTTTAGCATATTGTAAAATTGTACCACTTGTACTATTTGGAAAGTGTTAAAGTATTCAATCCAAAAACAAGGATGGTTTTATGTGCCATAATATATTTGCCCCATAAACGTACCTTGCTTACATCTGAAGCCTCCAGAATTGTCTTTAGCCCTATTATACTATTTTGTACCGGTTAACACTATGACAAGCTTAATTTTGCTGCTGCTACCTCATAATGGTGAACTAATGTTTCCAGAATAAATTCAACACCGAATGGTGAAGCAATTGCTCTCATCTATTGCTTGAGAAAGGAAAACAGCAAGGATTATTAATATATTATACATTGAATGAGTGCAATATGTATGAGGTCATGTTTTCACCCAGCATCTGTCGAAGATCTTGAGCAATGAATTTATGAAGAACGGATTTGCACAACAATAGGAGGAAAGGGCGGTTGTGGCTGCATGGGCTATGGCAGACATCTCTTCAAAGAAATACATATCCATACATACACATAAAAATCATACCCATGTGAAGTGAGGGGCGCTCTTATATCTTACATCACATTCCGAGGACCAATTATATGAAGATAGGTTGAAAAGAGCTGAAGTGGTCCTTTAAGAGGGGCTGCTGTTGCTGCTCGACTCAAACAGCTGGATGGAGCTTTCTGAAAAGCAGCAGGAAAACCAAATGGCTGATGACGGCTTTTTGTGACAACATACAAGAAAGATGATTATGGATGCACAACATACTGTAACATACTATACATATACACATATACATACTATAACTTACTTTTTCACATTTTATCCCACAATGTTTGTAAGCCGTTGTCTAATGTGATCCTGGGCGCTACACTCCCTCTGCCAACCTGGGGAGAGCAACAGACTATGACCTCGATGCTTCCTTCAATGCACGAGGAGTGAGTAGGTTGCTTCTTTTCAACAGGGGGCTGGGGGCTGTTTCCCCGGTTGGACGTAGCGTGTGGAAGGAACACGTTATTCCAACCAGTTCCTTTCCCCTTGCCCCGGCTGGCAGTATGGAGACCAAGATTACTGGGTACCTACCCTTGCCAAGTACGTGGAATTCCGTTTTATTCTCCACCCCCGCCTGTGTCAGAACGTAAAAATCTGTCTTTCTTTAATGTAATTTAATCCAATAATGAAAAATATTATTGGCTTATAGATGCTTACAGATGCCCGAAACACCTAAGTGGGCTCCTTTCCAGGCGAAGAAGCAGCGACTCTAATCCGAGTCTCTCTCGCGTGACTCACCCTATCTCTAAGGGAGATGCCAGCCACCCGTCAGAGAACTCATTTTGGCCACTTGTATCCGCAACCTTATTCTTTCGGTCATGACCCACATGTTCGTATACGTTCCAGTCTGTGCAGTGTGCAGTTGCGTCCATGCTCCATCATGCTCTCAACGCTTTTGTCCTCAGAATCCCTACTCTCCCAAGAGCCTTGTCCACACTGGCGATCAGCTTTTCACTAAAATGCCACAGCCTGGTGTCAACATGCGGCTGCTCTTTGCAGGCCGGGTCGACACAGGTTCGCACGAACCTCCGGACGTGCATTACTCGAGCCATATCTGCAGGGACGACATGAGAATTCCTTAACTGTTTCACCGGGAAGTACACTGAGGTTTCTTCCACAATCCTTGTGGCTGGCACAACTCATTAGTGTGGTTGCCCGAACGGGCAACCAGACTCTTGTAACTGTGACACTTTATTATTTCACTGGAGTAGTCTTTATTTTGACGCTTTATACCTCCCACACTGTACGCTGTACGAACTTGAGCCATATGTCAAATGGACCGGAAAAATCGGGAATCGTGTGCTTGTATTTTGTTAAGAGAAATGTTGTATAGTTTAATTGATATGAATTTATTAGTTAATTAAATTTCCCCATTGACATGAATGGGAAAAGGCAAAAATTCACATTCAAGTATTTGTTCCTCGGAGACTGTAATCACTATAGTTACAAAACTTTTAGGGATAATTCCACATTATCCCTAAAATTATTTAACCTTAAATTTTTATCGGTCGGCCTCATGGTGGCGCTATAACAGCCCACTTTACCTTTTGGCTTATAACTCTTGAACCATAGGTCGTAAAATAAAAAATATTTTTTCCCTGGATTCCTTGGGTCATGACGCATCTCCCCATATAGACCACGCCCATTTCCGCCATGATAGATTTTCCGCCATTTTGAATTTTGTCCAAAACACACTTTTTGCTTTTCCTCCTACAGATTTTGTCCAAATCTCACAGAAATCGGCACACGTGATCTCTGGACCCATCCAATTAAAACTGAACTGCAGAATTTTGAAAGTGCGTATCGTTCGGCCGTAATCGTCTTCCGAAGTTAGTAGGAGGGGCCTATATCACAAAAAATGCCATAAATCACGAACGGAATGTCCAATCCATCCCACATTTCAATCACATGTCAAAGCAATTCCATTTTCATCCATAGGGGGCGCCGCAAATGCGAGAAATGTAACCGTTTGTCGCAAAAACATGAATTTCGGGGGTTAAATCCCCTCCGAATTACTTACGCATGATCTAAGGCGTGACTTGAAATTGTAATTGGCTGGCAATACTAGTGGGAGGGGCATATGTAAGCCACTGCGGCAACCACACTCTGCAATTTTTTAAAATTTGTGATGCCTTTGACAGATGTTTGTAGAAGTCGTTCAGTTATTGTTACATCATTTTGTAATTAACCTCTTAAGTCCTACATAATATATACACTTAGTCGCACAACAATGTTCAATTGTAAAAATGGCTGATCTACAAACTCACAACACAGCATTGTGAGGCTGTTTTTGAACATTTGTAAAGGATAATTTCACATGTTTCAAGTGATTAAAGGATGGATGGCTTTGCTGGCATTTAATGTGAATCACCACCAGCCCAGGTGAAATGTATGCATAGTTCTTGTGAGGCTGGAATCTATTTTACAGTATGGCTCTAGATGCGGAACATAGAAATGTTATGTCAGATTTTCACATTCAGAACCGTGTTAATCAGACCAGTGTGTGTCCATGTGGAAACCTCGTATGAATCTGATCTCAGGTCAGAATGGGTTAATCAGACCAGTGTGTGTCCATGTGGAAACCTCGTATGAATCTGATCTCAGGTCAGAATGGGTTAAATACTACTGAAGTTTCACTTGTAAGTTTGGGTAAGAAACTGTTTTTTTTTTTTGCAGAGACTTTTTGTCTAATCACGTGGTCTGGTTCTTTATTTTCTTTACTTTATACGATAAAGCGTCCAGTACAGGAGTTATGTACAATTTGCAGGTATTTAGAACAAAATTATAGACTCAAAATCTATACATGCTGCAAGTGCTCCGTCTTCCAATAAATAAGGTTTATCAAGTAGAAATACATGTTTGGTTATGGTGACATACATTTTGTGCGTTGTACATTTACATGACATTGGCAGTTATAAATAAAATTGATATAAATTAACATGTTTTGTTGAGTTATTTCACCGAGCTGGTCAGTTCAGGTGAAGAAGTTTAAATGGTTTAATGTTTGAAATTATGTTAATTAATTTATTATTAGCCAAATTTGTTTGATACATATCAAGTAGTGTCTAATGGGGGTCTAATGGGGGCTCAACAAATGTGGATTTGGGAACAACTGCAGACTGCAGTACAGTATTACGTTATTAACAGATCCCTGATTGATCTAAAACGAATCCACAAATCACCAACAACACAGCAATAAGGCATTAAAACGTTTCCTTTGGAAAGTCAGAAAGTGACGTGCAAAATAAAAAATAAAATCTGCCAATTTATACACACTATGTTACACGTATACCGACGGTAGGATACCGTGTCTTTTAGGGGCGTTTCTGTGGTCAAGATAGGGCTTTTTTTTGGTACTGTAGCCTACCTGTCAGTTCTGCTGCTGGAGTCGGGTCTTCATGTAGGCTATAGCCTATGTGGTCTTCAATGTATAGCCTATGTGGCGTGAACACTAAATCCAGGCTAAAATCGCGAGATAGTCAGCAAGTCATTAATTACAGAAGTATTTCACACACCTTTGATTCGCTGTAATAAAGGAACTAAAAGGTGATCATGAAGCAGAGGGAAACACAAAAGTCAGTTGGCAGCGCCACAGCCCAGCGACACCCACGTTGTGGCCAGAAATGTCACTCCGTTTGTAAGCTAAAGGATCCCACATAATGTAGGTTTGTAATAATGTTGTTTTTTGATGAATTGAACAATGTGGACTTTTGATGAATTGAACAATGTGGACCCTCTAAAACAAGTGTAATGCTTAATTGGGTCGTCCACTCACAGTTAACAGTCTTTGTATTGAGTTTGTGCTTGAAATGTACTGTAATTCTACAAACTATTAATAAAATATTTAAATCAATCAATCAAACCAGAGCTAGACTACACCATGATATATTATTAGGAGTACAATAACTTTGCATTGTGAATAAAAAGGTATAGCCACAGTGGGGTTGCAGTGTAATGTAATGCTGAAGGTTTAATCACAGGGCTGTCTGCTTTATGTACTATGATTAAACGTGCATTCTGGTATTGTGAATCAATGATTGAGAAAAACATCAGAGGGGTTTGAACCCGTGAAGTTATATAAAGTTTAATTCAAAGTCGGGTGTCTAAACCGCTAGACCACTGAGGACGCTGCCAGGAAGGGGACTCATGTCTGTATTGACTATTTATAAGCCGTGACGTAACCCGCTTCCGGGTCTTACTCAAGAAAGCTCCACGTCCTCGCGGGCGTGGCCTTACGTCATACCCGGAAGGAAGTGCCGCCCCCCTCAAATCAAGAAAGCTCCACGTCCTCGCGGGCGTGGCCTCACGTCATACCCGGAAGGAAGTGCCGCCCCCCCTCAAATCAAGAAAGCTCCACGTCCTCGCGGGCGTGGCCTCACGTCATACCCGGAAGGAAGTGCCGCCCCCCCTCAAATACGGAAGAGACGCGTGGAGGGGGTTTTGCTCAGTGTTGTTTTGCCACGTCACCATGTCGGTCGTCGTCGTGTCCGCAGCAAGCAGGTACGTTCAATGTTATTTAATACTTAACGTTGTTGTTGTTCAAACATCTGTGATCACTTTATATGTTAACTTGTTGTGATGTTTATATATTATGTTCGTGCCACTCTGTAAAACCGTGTTCCAGTAGCCTAATGGTTACTCTCGGCGCCTAGTAGACAACAGGGCCCGGGTTCGAGTCCCCATCGAGGACTGAGAGTTAGCTTCATTCTTACCAAACTAGCACAATTGTTTTAGCTTTTCTCGTCGAGGTCCATTATTCATTCAGTATTTGAGCCTAAAAATGGTGGTCCCGTGGCTCAGATACGGAATGAATAAAGGACCTCGACTTGATGCAAACAAACAGTGTTGTGTTTGTTAAGAAGAAAATAAACTCGGTCATCGACTGGGAAGTGAACCCCGGCCCGGATGTTCACATACCATCGGCTTAACCATTCGGCTACTGGATCATGGTTTTATAAAGTAGTAGTAGTAACATATATGAACACAACACAGTAGGAACAAAGCATTCTGGGATGCACGCTAGTTCGTTAGCTAGCTAGCGTGCTGCCGTCGTGAACGTGCACAATGATAGTCAACGGACCAGCGCGTTCATGTGTTTGGGGCCAGGCTGCAATACCTTCATTCGGCCACTATGTCCATTTCGCCTCAGGGTTTCCTCTGGGTGCCTTCTCTATTCATAATATACTCTATGCTCACAATGGTGGTCCGTGGCTGAATAAATAATCGACTAGAGGTGAACAGAGTAGTGTTTAGATGGTTCTGTTATGACTGCATGCTGTAGTGTTTAGATGGTTCTGTTATGACTGAATGTTGTAGTATTTAGATGGTTCTGTTATGACTTCCCCTCTGCATGTTGTAGTGTTTAGATGGTTCTGTTATGACTTCTCCTCTGCATGCTGTAGTGTTTAGATGGTTTTGTTATGACTGCATGTCGTAGTATTACTATTTAGATGGTTCTGTTATGACTTCCCCTCTGCATGTTGTAGTATTTAGATGGTTCTGTTATGACTTCTCCTCTGCATGCTGTAGTATTTAGATGGTTCTGTTATGACTTCTCCTCTGCATGCTGTAGTATTTAGATGGTTCTGTTATGACTGCATGCTGTAGTGTTTAGATGGTTCTGTTATGACTGAATGTTGTAGTATTTAGATGGTTCTGTTATGACTTCCCCTCTGCATGTTGTAGTGTTTAGATGGTTCTGTTATGACTTCTCCTCTGCATGCTGTAGTGTTTAGATGGTTCTGTTATGACTGCATGTCGTAGTATTTAGATGGTTCTGTTATGACTTCCCCTCTGCATGTTGTAGTGTTTAGATGGTTCTGTTATGACTTCTCCTCTGCATGCTGTAGTATTTAGATGGTTCTGTTATGACTTCTCCTCTGCATGCTGTAGTATTTAGATGGTTCTGTTATGACTTCCCCTCTGCATGCTGTAGTGTTTAGATGGTTCTGTTATGACTTCTCCTCTGCATGCTGTAGTATTTAGATGGTTCTGTTATGACTTCTCTGCATGTTGTAGTATTTAGATGGTTCTGTTATGACTTCATGTGTTTGGGGCCAGGCTGCAATACCTTCATTTGGCCACTATGTCCATTTCGCCTCAGGGTTTCCTCTGGGTGCCTTCTCTATTCATAATATACTCTATGCTCACAATGGTGGTCCGTGGCTGAATAAATAATCGACTAGAGGTGAACAGAGTAGTGTTTAGATGGTTCTGTTATGACTGCATGCTGTAGTGTTTAGATGGTTCTGTTATGACTGAATGTTGTAGTATTTAGATGGTTCTGTTATGACTTCCCCTCTGCATGTTGTAGTGTTTAGATGGTTCTGTTATGACTTCTCCTCTGCATGCTGTAGTGTTTAGATGGTTCTGTTATGACTGCATGTCGTAGTATTACTATTTAGATGGTTCTGTTATGACTTCCCCTCTGCATGTTGTAGTATTTAGATGGTTCTGTTATGACTTCTCCTCTGCATGCTGTAGTATTTAGATGGTTCTGTTATGACTTCTCCTCTGCATGCTGTAGTATTTAGATGGTTCTGTTATGACTGCATGCTGTAGTGTTTAGATGGTTCTGTTATGACTGAATGTTGTAGTATTTAGATGGTTCTGTTATGACTTCCCCTCTGCATGTTGTAGTGTTTAGAATCTGGTTCTGTTATGACTTCTCCTCTGCATGCTGTAGTGTTTAGATGGTTCTGTTATGACTGCATGTCGTAGTATTTAGATGGTTCTGTTATGACTTCCCCTCTGCATGTTGTAGTGTTTAGATGGTTCTGTTATGACTTCTCCTCTGCATGCTGTAGTATTTAGATGGTTCTGTTATGACTTCTCCTCTGCATGCTGTAGTATTTAGATGGTTCTGTTATGACTTCCCCTCTGCATGCTGTAGTGTTTAGATGGTTCTGTTATGACTTCTCCTCTGCATGCTGTAGTATTTAGATGGTTCTGTTATGACTTCTCTGCATGTTGTAGTATTTAGATGGTTCTGTTATGACTTCTCCTCTGCATGCTGTAGTGTTTAGATGGTTCTGTTATGACTTATCCTCTGCATGCTGTAGTGTTTAGATGGTTCTGCTATGACTTCTCCTCTGCATGTTGTAGTGTTTAGATGGTTCTGTTATGACTTCTCCTCTGCATGCTGTAGTGTTTAGATGGTTCTGTTATGACTTCTCCTCTGCATGCTGTAGTGTTTAGATGGTTCTGTTATGACTTCTCCTCTGCATGTTGTAGTGTTTAGATGGTTCTGTTATGACTTCTCCTCTGCATGTTGTAGTGTTTACTTTAGATGGTTCTGTTATGACTTCTCCTCTGCATGCTGTAGTGTTTAGATGGTTCTGTTATGACTTCTCCTCTGCATGTTGTAGTGTTTAGAATGGGGGTGGGCAACTTTGACGATAGAGACTATATTTCCACAGTCCACTATATTTCCACTCTCACTCCAGAGGGCCACGTTGCATATTACTGTTGTAGCAAAAATAGCCGATGTACAAGCTCAAAACGCGTCGCAGTGCAACGCGTTTGGGGCTTATTGATCAGCTATTTTTTCCCCAAGACGGTGGATTGTGGCCCATGCCTTCCTGCTGTTATTTGTCATGTTGGTGTTCTCTATATCTTTTCGTCCTGGGCATGACGTTAAACTGTTCCGTTCGAGAGGACCGGCGACCCTCGAATGTAAACAGCCACGAAAGGAAACTATGTGTGTGTGAGGTGTTCTCTATCATTTCATTCCAGTACTACTACTTTGGGTAGTGGCTGGACGTTTGTGTAGATATTGAAAAGGAGGGGGCGAGCAGGCTACCTTGTGGTAGGCCGTTCTTTTGGGCTTTCCATTTACTCCTCTGGTCATTTAACTGGACATAGAAGCGCCTGTTGTTGAGGAGGCTTTTCCTGACCATTGTGCGGTGTTGGACAGTGTCGTAGGCAGCAGAGAGATCTCTGAATGCTGCTCCAGTTATTTGTTTTCCCTCAAACCCATCCTCAATGTGTTGGTTGAGGTTGAGCTCTGTCCAGCACAGGAGCGGCCAGGACGGAAACCACCTTGGTCTTTAGTCAGCTTGGTGTCTATGAGTGGCAAGAGGCGTTGGAGTAGCAGCCTCTCTTCTAGGTGATGCAGAGGAGGGAAATGGGTCGGTAGCTCTTTGTGGATAATGGGTCTTTGCCAGGTTTAAGGATTGCAACCACTTTGGCCTTTTCCCAGACAGAAGGGATGGTTTTCTGTGCTATGCATGTGTTCAGCATCCCCACAAGCCAGGTCTTTGCGTTGGGTCCCAGGTGCTGTAACATTTCTGCCAGTAGGTCATCAATCCCTGCTGCTTTTCCGGGTTTCAACTTTCCCATTGCAGTTTCAAGTTCTTCTAGGTCGAAGGGTTTGGTTTGAGGGCTGGCTGATTGTGCTTGGTCTGATACCACTGCGCAATGGTATTCTCCTGTGGGTCGGTGGCGGTCTTGGTCACAACTGGTGGCCAACAGTTGTAACCAACACCGCCACCGACTCACATAGAATACCATCGCACAGTGGTATCAGACCAACCACAATCAGCCAGCCCTCAAACCAAACCCTTCGACTTAGAAGAACGTGAAACTGCAATGGGAAAGTTGAAACCCGGAAAAGCAGCAGGGATTGATGGCATACTGGCAGAAATGATACAGCACCTGGGACCTAACGCAAGGACCTGGCTTGTGGGGATGCTGAACACATGCATAGCACAGAAAACCATCCCTTCTGTTTGGAAAAAGGCCGAAGTGGTTGCAATCCCTAAACCTGGCAAAGACCCATTATCCCCGAAGAGCTACCGACCCATTTCCCTCCTGCATCACCTACAAGCTCTATGAGAGGCACTAACATTTCTGAACAGACTATATTTACATCAATATGTCTGGGTCCCCACCTACTCACTCAGGGTTGACGTGTCACACCTGCAGTGATGGGAGGGGTACCAAAATGTGGTGTTTTGATTGGTTGATGGGGGCACTCCCTTAGTATAAAAGTGTATGTTTTGTGTACACATGACCTGATGAAGATCAAATAGATCGAAACGTTGTCAGTATTTCAATACAGAACGTTTTTTTTATACCTGTGAAGTGCGGGCTCCATCCAATACCTACACCAGTTGTGATGCAACAGAGTTTGCTGTGACCGTTGTGAATTATGGGTGGTGTGGTTTTTGCCAAGACGGTGGATTGTGGCTCATGCCTTCCTGCTGTTATTTGTCATGTTGGTGTTCTCTATATCTTTTCGTCCTGGGCATGACGTTAAACTGTTCCATTCGAGAGTACCAGCGACCCTCGAATGTAAACGGCCACGAAAGGAAATTATGTGTGTGTGAGGTGTTCTCTATGGGTTGGGTTTCAGGTGGTTGTATTGTAGTAGCTTGACATTTCTTGGAGGGCACTTTCAAGGACAGACTCAATCTTCTGGAAGTCTGCTTGTTGGGTCGTAATGCAGAGGTTGTCGGCGTAGATGAAATGCTGGCATTAGGCATTGGGTAGTGGCTGGTCGTTTGTGTAGATATTGAAAAGGAGGGGGGCGAGCACACTACCTTGTGGGAGGCCGTTCTTTTGGGCTTTCCATTTACTCCTCTGGTCATTTAACTGGACATAGAAGCGCCTGTTGTTGAGGAGGCTTTTCCTGACCATTGTGCGGTGTTGGACAGTGTCGTAGGCAGCAGAGAGATCTCTGAATGCTGCTCCAGTTATTTGTTTCCCCTCAAACCCATCCTCAATGTGTTGGGTGAGGTTGAGCTCTGTCCAGCACAGGAGCGGCTGGGACGGAAACCAGCTTGGTCTTTAGTCAGCTTGGTATCTATGAGTGGCAACGAGGCGTTGGAGTAGCAGCTTCTCATATAGCCTTGTAGGTGATGCAGAGGGAAATGGGTCGGTAGCTCTTTGTGGATAATGGGTCTTTGCCAGGTTTAAGGATTGCAACCACTTTGGCCTTTTCCCAGACAGAAGGGATGGTTTTCTGTGCTATGCATGTGTTCAGCATCCCCACAAGCCAGGTCTTTGTGTTGGGTCCCAGGTGCTGTAACATTTCTGCCAGTAGGTCATCAATCTCTGCTGCTTTTCCGGGTTTCAACTTTCCCATTGCAGTTTCAAGTTCTTCTAGGTCGAAGGGTTTGGTTTGAGGGCTGGCTGATTGTGCTTGGTCTGATACCACTGTGCAATGGTATTCTCCTGTGGGTCGGTGGCGGTCTTGGTCACAACTGGTGGCCAACAGTTGTAACCAACACCGCCACCGACTCACATAGAATACCATCGCACAGTGGTATCAGACCAACCACAATCGGCCAGCCCTCAAACCAAACCCTTCGACTTAGAAGAACGTGAAACTGCAATGGGAAAGTTGAAACCCGGAAAAGCAGCAGGGATTGATGGCATACTGGCAGAAATGATACAGCACCTGGGACCTAACGCAAGGACCTGGCTTGTGGGGATGCTGAACACATGCATAGCACAGAAAACCATCCCTTCTGTTTGGAAAAAGGCCGAAGTGGTTGCAATCCCTAAACCTGGCAAAGACCCATTATCCCCGAAGAGCTACCGACCCATTTCCCTCCTGCATCACCTACAAGCTCTATGAGAGGCACTAACATTTCTGAACAGACTATATTTACATCAATATGTCTGGGTCCCCACCTACTCACTCAGGGTTGACGTGTCACACCTGCAGTGATGGGAGGGGCACCAAAATGTGGTGTTTTGATTGGTTGATGGGGGCACTCCCTTAGTATAAAAGTGTATGTTTTGTGTACACATGACCTGATGAAGATCAAATAGATCGAAACGTTGTCAGTATTTCAATACAGAACGTTTTTTTTATACCTGTGAAGTGCGGGCTCCATCCAATACCTACACCAGTTGTGATGCAACAGAGTTTGCTGTGACCGTTGTGAATTATGGGTGGTGTGGTTTTTGCCAAGACGGTGGATTGGGGCTCATGCCTTCCTGCTGTTATTTGTCATGTTGGTGTTCTCTATATCTTTTCGTCCTGGGCATGACGTTAAACTGTTCCGTTCGAGAGTACCAGCGACCCTCGAATGTAAACAGCCACGAAAGGAAATTATGTGTGTGTGAGGTGTTCTCTATGGGTTGGGTTTCAGGTGGTTGTATTGTAGTAGCTTGACATTTCTTGGAGGGCACTTTCAAGGACAGACTCAATCTTCTGGAAGTCTGCTTGTTGGGTCGTAATGCAGAGGTTGTCGGCGTAGATGAAATGCTGGCATTAGGCATTGGGTAGTGGCTGGTCGTTTGTGTAGATATTGAAAAGGAGGGGGGCGAGCACGCTACCTTGTGGGAGGCCGTTCTTTTGGGCTTTCCATTTACTCCTCTGGTCATTTAACTGGACATAGAAGCGCCTGTTGTTGAGGAGGCTTTTCCTGACCATTGTGCGGTGTTGGACAGTGTCGTAGGCAGCAGAGAGATCTCTGAATGCTGCTCCAGTTATTTGTTTCCCCTCAAACCCATCCTCAATGTGTTGGGTGAGGTTGAGCTCTGTCCAGCACAGGAGCGGCTGGGACGGAAACCAGCTTGGTCTTTAGTCAGCTTGGTATCTATGAGTGGCAACGAGGCGTTGGAGTAGCAGCTTCTCATATAGCCTTGTAGGTGATGCAGAGGGAAATGGGTCGGTAGCTCTTTGTGGATAATGGGTCTTTGCCAGGTTTAAGGATTGCAACCACTTTGGCCTTTTCCCAGACAGAAGGGATGGTTTTCTGTGCTATGCATGTGTTCAGCATCCCCACAAGCCAGGTCTTTGTGTTGGGTCCCAGGTGCTGTAACATTTCTGCCAGTAGGTCATCAATCTCTGCTGCTTTTCCGGGTTTCAACTTTCCCATTGCAGTTTCAAGTTCTTCTAGGTCGAAGGGTTTGGTTTGAGGGCTGGCTGATTGTGCTTGGTCTGATACCACTGTGCAATGGTATTCTCCTGTGGGTCGGTGGCGGTCTTGGTCACAACTGGTGGCCAACAGTTGTAACCAACACCGCCACCGACTCACATAGAATACCATCGCACAGTGGTATCAGACCAACCACAATCAGCCAGCCCTCAAACCAAACCCTTCGACTTAGAAGAACGTGAAACTGCAATGGGAAAGTTGAAACCCGGAAAAGCAGCAGGGATTGATGGCATACTGGCAGAAATGATACAGCACCTGGGACCTAACGCAAGGACCTGGCTTGTGGGGATGCTGAACACATGCATAGCACAGAAAACCATCCCTTCTGTTTGGAAAAAGGCCGAAGTGGTTGCAATCCCTAAACCTGGCAAAGACCCATTATCCCCGAAGAGCTACCGACCCATTTCCCTCCTGCATCACCTACAAGCTCTATGAGAGGCACTAACATTTCTGAACAGACTATATTTACATCAATATGTCTGGGTCCCCACCTACTCACTCAGGGTTGACGTGTCACACCTGCAGTGATGGGAGGGGCACCAAAATGTGGTGTTTTGATTGGTTGATGGGGGCACTCCCTTAGTATAAAAGTGTATGTTTTGTGTACACATGACCTGATGAAGATCAAATAGATCGAAACGTTGTCAGTATTTCAATACAGAATGTTTTTTTTATACCTGTGATGTGCGGGCTCCATCCAATACCTACACCAGTTGTGATGCAACAGAGTTTGCTGTGACCGTTGTGAATTATGGGTGGTGTGGTCTTTGCCAAGACGGTGGATTGTGGCTCATGCCTTCCTGCTGTTATTTGTCATGTTGGTGTTCTCTATATCTTTTCGTCCTGGACATGACGTTAAACTGTTCCGTTCGAGAGGACCGGCGACCCTCGAATGTAAACAGGAGTAGCAGCCTCTCTTGTAGGTGATGCAGAGGAGGGAAATGGGTCGGTAGCTCTTTGAGGATGATGGGTCTTTGCCAGGTTTGGGGATTGCAACCACTTTGGCCTTTCTCCAGACAGAAGGGATGGTTTTCTGTGCCATGCATGTATTCAGCATCCTCACGAGCCAGGTCTTTGCGTTAGGTTCCAGGTGCTGTATAATTTCTGCCAGTATGTCATCAATCTCTGCTGCTTTTCCGGGTTTCAACTTTCCCATTGCAGTTTCGAGTTCTTCTAGGTCGAAGGGTTTGGTTTGAGGGCTGGCTGATTGTGGTTGGTCTGATACCACTGTGCGATGGTATTCTCCTGTGGGTCGGCGGCGGTGTTGGTTACGACTGTTGGCCACCAGTTGTGATGCAACAGAGTTCGCTGTGACCGTTGTGAATTATGGGTGGCTCCCTGAGGTCCTTGATCGCCATTGGGTCCAACAGTGGTCATTGAAGCGTGCGCACACATGCACCTACACACGCACAGGCGCACATGCGTATGCACACCTGGACCTTTAAATGAACAACAACACAAAAACTAAGGCACTGGTGTCGGACTTCTGGTTTACCGGAACGGGGTTCAACTCCCTGCAGTGCCCTGCTCAATGTGTTGTATTTCATTCATTGGTCCATGGTCTCAGAGGTCATTGAGCGGCGCGCTATAGTGCGCGATTCTTCATCATTGTTGAGGATTTAAAAAAAAGGTGAAAATCAAGGAAAAGCAAAAGGCTATAGTCCATGGTCACGGACCACATACTGGTCAAGGTCATTTATACTGGTGAAGATCATTTACTAGTCTTATGAAGGTCATTTATACTGGTCAAGGTCATTTACTAGTCTCATGAAGGTAATTTATATAAATGCCTTCCTGCTGTTATTTGTCATGTTGGTGTTCTCTATATCTTTTCGTCCTGGGCATGACGTTAAACTGTTCCGTTCGAGAGGACCGGCGACCCTCGAATGTAAACAGCCACGAAAGGAAACTATGTGTGTGTGAGGTGTTCTCTATCATTTCATTCCAGTACTACTACTTTGGGTAGTGGCTGGACGTTTGTGTAGATATTGAAAAGGAGGGGGCGAGCAGGCTACCTTGTGGTAGGCCGTTCTTTTGGGCTTTCCATTTACTCCTCTGGTCATTTAACTGGACATAGAAGCGCCTGTTGTTGAGGAGGCTTTTCCTGACCATTGTGCGGTGTTGGACAGTGTCGTAGGCAGCAGAGAGATCTCTGAATGCTGCTCCAGTTATTTGTTTTCCCTCAAACCCATCCTCAATGTGTTGGGTGAGGTTGAGCTCTGTCCAGCACAGGAGCGGCCAGGACGGAAACCAGCTTGGTCTTTAGTCAGCTTGGTGTCTATGAGTGGCAACGAGGCGTTGGAGTAGCAGCTTCTCATATAGCCTTGTAGGTGATGCAGAGGGAAATGGGTTGGTAGCTCTTTGAGGATGATGGGTCTTTGCCAGGTTTGGGGATTGCAACCACTTTGGCCTTTCTCCAGACAGAAGGGATGGTTTTCTGTGCCATGCATTTATTCAGTATCCCCACGAGCCAGGTCTTTGTGCTAGGTCCCAGGTGCTGTATCATTTCTGCCAGTATGTCATCAATCCCTGCTGCTTTTCCGGGTTCCAACTTTCCCATTGCAGTTTCGAGTTCTTCTAGGTCGAAGGGTTTGGTTTGAGGGCTGGCTGATTGAGGTTGGTCTGATACCACTGTGTGATGGTATTCTCCTGTTGATCGTTGGCGGTCTTGGTCACAACTGGTGGCCAACAGTCGTAACCAACACCGCCACCGACCCACATAGAATACCATCGCACAGTGGTATCAGACCAACCACAATCAGCCAGTCCTCAAACCAAACCCTTCGACCTAGAAGAACTTGAAACTGCAATGGGAAAGTTGAAACCCGGAAAAGCAGCAGGGATTGATGACATGCTGGAAGAAATGATACAGCACCTGGGACCTAGCGCAAAGACCTGGCTTGTGGGGATGCTGAACACGTGCATGGCACAGAAAACCATCCCTTCTGTCTGGAGAAAGGCCAAAGTGGTTGCAATCCATAAACCTGGCAAAGACCCATTATCCCCGAAGAGCTACCGACCCATTTCCTTCCTCTGCATCACCTACAAGCTCTATGAGAGGCACTAACATTTCTGAACAGACTATATTTACATCAATATGTCTGGGTCCCCACCTACTCACTCAGGGTTGACGTGTCACACCTGCAGTGATGGGAGGGGCACCAAAATGTGGTGTTTTGATTGGTTGATGGGGGCACTCCCTTAGTATAAAAGTGTATGTTTTGTGTACACATGACCTGATGAAGATCAAATAGATCGAAACGTTGTCAGTATTTCAATACAGAACGTTTTTTTTATACCTGTGATGTGCGGGCTCCATCCAATACCTACACCAGTTGTGTTGCAACATAGTTTGCTGTGACTGTTGTGAATTATGGGTGGTGTGGTCTTTGCCAAGACGGTGGATTGTGGCTCATGCCTTCCTGCTGTTATTTGTCATGTTGGTGTTCTCTATATCTTTTCGTCCTGGGCATGACGTTAAACTGTTCCGTTCGAGAGGACCGGCGACCCTCAAATGTAAACAGGAGTAGCAGCCTCTCTTGTAGGTGATGCAGAGGAGGGAAATGGGTCGGTAGCTCTTTGGGGATGATGGGTCTTTGCCAGGTTTGGGGATTGCAACCACTTTGGCCTTTCTCCAGACAGAAGGGATGGTTTTCTGTGCCATGCATGTATTCAGCATCCCTACGAGCCAGGTGTTTGCGTTAGGTTCCAGGTGCTGTATAATTTCTGCCAGTATTTCATCAATCCCTGCTGCTTTTCCGGGTTTCAACTTTCCCATTGCGGTTTCGAGTTCTTCTAGGTCGAAGGGTTTGGTTTGAGGGCTGGCTGATTGTGGTTGGTCTGATGCCACTGTGCAATGGTAATCTCCTGTGTGTCGGCGGCGGTGTTGGTTACGACTGTTGGCCACCAGTTGTGATGCAACAGAGTTCGCTGTGACCGTTGTGAATTATGGGTGGCTCCCTGAGGTCCTTGATCCCCATGGGGTCCAACAGTGGCCATTGAAGCGTGCACACACACATGCACACATGGACCTTTAAATGAACAACAACACAAAAACTAAGGCGCTGGTGTCGGACTTCTGGTTTACCGGAACGGGGTTCAACTCCCTGCAGTGCCCTGCTCAATGTGTTGTATTTCATTCATTGGTCCATGGTCTCAGGTCATTGAGCGGCGCGCTATAGTGCGCGATTCTTCATCTCCATCCAATAACTACACCAGTTGTGACGCAATAGAGTTTGCTGTGACCGTTGTGAATTATGGGTGGTGTGGTCTTTGCCAAGACGGTGGATTGTGGCCCATGCCTTCCTGCTGTTATTTGTCATGTTGGTGTTCTCTATATCTTTTCGTCCTGGGCATGACGTTAAACTGTTCCGTTCGAGAGGACCGGCGACCCTCGAATGTAAACAGCCACAAAAGGAAACTATGTGTGTGTGAGGTGTTCTCTATCATTTAATTCCAGACTTTCCTTCGTTCATTCCCAACTTCACTGTCTATCTCCTGTGTTCTCCATTCATCTTGAGCGATACACAGTCGTCTGATGTGCGGGGGGAGGTGCCGGCTAGCGCATAAAGGCACGGGACAGGTGTTGTCTTGACGCATCCCGTGTTGATGCGACAGGTGTCATTTAGGGCTGTGTCGACCAATTTGGTGTGACGTGATCGGCTCCAGCTTGAGCAGGCATACTCTGCTGTAGAGAAAGACAGGGCCATGGCAGTTGCACAGATTGTTTGTGGGTCTGCGCCCCTCTTGGATTTCACTAGTTTTCACAGGATGTTATTGTGGGTGTTGACCGTGGCTTTTGTGTTCTCCAGGTGTTTTTTGAAGAAGAGTGTCCTGTCCAGTGTAACTCCAAGATACATGGGGTGGGTATGGTTGGAGAGTTTGTGACCATCCCAAGTGACGCTCAGTTCTTTTTTCGCGTCTCGGTTCCTCAGGTGGAAGCTGCATAGTTGGGTTTGTGTGTCTTTCTTTTTCTGTCTTTCTTTCTTAGGACGGAGATCAAGGTAGACGCCGTTGGAAGGCTCAACACAAGCCGGTGCCCCTAGAGATCCATCCCAAAGCTTCCCTCAGGGAGCCCAGCATGCCAGCTAGCCAGCAAGCCTGCCCAGTCAGCGAACGCAGCCAGTCAGCTCCGCCAGTCAGCCAGTGTAGATAGTCAGGCTGCCAAGCCAGAGCATATCAGCCCTTGCAGTCAGCCACTGCAGCCATGCCAGCCTTGCTCAGTCAGCTCAGCCAGGCCTCTCTCGAGGCCTGGCTCTCTGTCTGCCTGGCCCGGTCTGCCCCGCCCTGCCTTGCAGCAACAGAACCAGCCTTTCTGGCAAGCCAGCCAGCTCAGAATGCGAGCTGAGCAAGCCAGTGCAGCAACAAGCCCAGACTAGGTTACTGCAGCCTTACTGTGCAGCCACAGCCACTCAGCGGAGATCAGCAGGAGCTGGCCAGGCTCCAACCCTTGCAGCGCAGCCTTAGGCCGGATAGTCCCCCTGCCTGCACTTTGTTGCCTTCCTGGCCTGTCTGCCTGCCTAGGCGCCTCGGTCTTCCTGTCTGTCTGCCTTGGCCTGCCTGTCTGAAACTGGTTAAGACTAACTGCGTGCTTGCCAGCTGCGCTGGCTTGCTGAGCTCGTATTCTGAGCTGGCTGGCTTGCTAGCAAGGCTGGTTCTGTTGCTGCAAGGCAGGGCAGGGCAGACCGGGCCAGGCAGACAGAGAGCCAGAGAGCTCAGCCAGGCCTCGAGAGAGGCCTGGCTGAGCTGACTGAGCAAGGCTGGTATGGCTGCAATGGCGGACTGCAAGGGCTGATATGCTCTGGCTTGTCAGCCTGACTTTCTACACTGGCTGACTGGCGGAGCTGGCTGGCTGCGTTGGCTGACTGGGCGGGCTTGCTGGCTAGCTGGCTTGCTGGACTCCCTGAGGGAAGCTTTGGGATGGATCTCTAGGGGCATCGGCTTGTGTTGAGCCTTCCAACGGCGTCTACCTTGATCTTCATCCTAAGAAAGACAGACAGAAAAAGAAAGACACACACAAAGTCAACTATGCAGCTTCCACATGAGGAAGGCAGGCAGGAAGGCAGGCACGCAGGCACAAGCTGCCTGCGTGCTTGCTTCGCCCTCCAGTTGCTGCTCCAGTTATTTGTTTTCTCTCAAACCCATCCTCAATGTGTTGGGTGAGGTTGAGCTCTGTCCAGCACAGGACGGGACGGAAACCACCTTGGTCTTTAGTCAGCTTGGTGTCTATGAGTGGTATGAGGCGTTGGAGTAGCAGCCTCTCTTGTAGGTGATGCAGAGGAGGGAAATGGGTCGGTAGCTCTTTGAGGATGATGGGTCTTTGCCAGGTTTGGGGATTGCAACCACTTTGGCCTTTCTCCAGACAGAAGGGATGGTTTTCTGTGCCATGCATGTGTTCAGCATCCCCACGAGCCAGGTCTTTGCGTTAGGTTCCAGGTGCTGTATCATTTCTGCCAGTATGTCATCAATCCCTGCTGCTTTTCCGGGTTTCAACTTTCCCATTGCAGTTTCGAGTTCTTCTAGGTCGAAGGGTTTGGTTTGAGAGCTGGCTGATTGTGGTTGGTCTGATACCACTGTGCGATTGTATTCTCCTTTGGGTCGGCGGCGGTGTTGGTTACGACTGTTGGCCACCAGTTGTGATGCAACAGAGTTCGCTGTGACCGTTGTGAATTATGGGTGGCTCCCTGAGGTCCTTGATCCCCATGGGGTCCAACAGTGGTGAAGCGTGCACACACACATGCACATGCACATGCACCTACACACGCACAGGCGCACATGCGTATGCACACCTGGACCTTTAAATGAACAACAACACAAAAACTAAGGCACTGGTGTCGGACTTCTGGTTTACCGGAACGGGGTTCAACTCCCTGCAGTGCCCTGCTCAAATGTGTTGTATTTCATTCATTGGTCCATGGTCTCAGGTCATTGAGCGGCGCGCTATTGTGCGCGATTCTTCATCATTGTTGAGGATTTTTTAAAGGTGAAAATCAAGGAAAAGCAAAAGGCTATAGTCCATGGTCACGGACCGCATACTGGTCAAGGTCATTTATACTGGGGAAGATCATTTACTAGTCTTGTAAAGGTCATTTACACTGGTCAAGGTCATTTACTAGTCTCATGAAGGTAATTTATACTGGTCACAGTCATATACTGGTCACGGTCATTTCTACTGGTGAAGGTCATTTATACTGGTCAAGGTCATTTGTACTTGTCAAGGTCATTTATACTGGTCAAGGTCATTTACTAGCCTTATTGAAGGTAATTTATACTGCTCAAGGTCATTGATATTGGTCAAGGTCATTAAGTGGCACGCTATAGTGCGCGATTCTTCATCATTGTTGAGGATTTGAAAAAAGGTTAAATCGCAGAAAAGCGAAAGGCTAAAGTCCATGGTCACGGAGGGCATACTATAGTATGTTGTTTTTCATTTTTTGGTGGTGTGCGGGCTCCATCCAATAACTACACCAGTTGTGATGCAATAGAGTTTGCTGTGACCGTTGTGAATTATGGGTGGTGTGGTCTTTGCCAAGACGGTGGATTGTGGCCCATGCCTTCCTGCTGTTATTTGTCATGTTGGTGTTCTCTATATCTTTTCGTCCTGGGCATGACGTTAAACTGTTCCGTTCGAGAGGACCGGCGACCCTCGAATGTAAACAGCCACAAAAGGAAACTATGTGTGTGTGAGGTGTTCTCTATCATTTAATTCCAGACTTTCCTTCGTTCATTCCCAACTTCACTGTCTATCTCCTGTGTTCTCCATTCATCTTGAGCGATACACAGTCGTCTGATGTGCGGGGGGAGGTGCCGGCTAGCGCATAAAGGCACGGGACAGGTGTTGTCTTGACGCATCCCGTGTTGATGCGACAGGTGTCATTTAGGGCTGTGTCGACCAATTTGGTGTGACGTGATCGGCTCCAGCTTGAGCAGGCATACTCTGCTGTAGAGAAAGACAGGGCCATGGCAGTTGCACAGATTGTTTGTGGGTCTGCGCCCCTCTTGGAGTTCACTAGTTTTCACAGGATGTTATTGTGGGTGTTGACCGTGGCTTTTGTGTTCTCCAGGTGTTTTTTGAAGAAGAGTGTCCTGTCCAGTGTAACTCCAAGATACATGGGGTGGGTATGGTTGGAGAGTTTGTGACCATCCCAAGTGACGCTCAGTTCTTTTTTCGCGTCTCGGTTCCTCAGGTGGAAGCTGCATAGTTGGGTTTGTGTGTGTCTTTCTTTTTCTGTCTTTCTTTCTTAGGACGGAGATCAAGGTAGACGCCGTTGGAAGGCTCAACACAAGCCGATGCCCCTAGAGATCCATCCCAAAGCTTCCCTCAGGGAGCCCAGCAAGCCAGCTAGCCAGCAAGCCTGCCCAGTCAGCGAACGCAGCCAGTCAGCTCCGCCAGTCAGCCAGTGTAGAAAGTCAGGCTGCCAAGCCAGAGCATATCAGCCCTTGCAGTCAGCCACTGCAGCCATGCCAGCCTTGCTCAGTCAGCTCAGCCAGGCCTCTCTCGAGGCCTGGCTCTCTGTCTGCCTGGCCCGGTCTGCCCCGCCCTGCCTTGCAGCAACAGAACCAGCCTTTCTGGCAAGCCAGCCAGCTCAGAATGCGAGCTGAGCAAGCCAGTGCAGCAACAAGCCCAGACTAGGTTACTGCAGCCTTACTGTGCAGCCACAGCCACTCAGCGGAGATCAGCAGGAGCTGGCCAGGCTCCAACCCTTGCAGCGCAGCCTTAGGCCGGATAGTCCCCCTGCCTGCACTTTGTTGCCTTCCTGGCCTGTCTGCCTGCCTAGGCGCCTCGGTCTTCCTGTCTGTCTGCCTTGGCCTGCCTGTCTGAAACTGGTTAAGACTAACTGCGTGCTTGCCAGCTGCGCTGGCTTGCTGAGCTCGTATTCTGAGCTGGCTGGCTTGCTAGCAAGGCTGGTTCTGTTGCTGCAAGGCAGGGCAGGGCAGACCGGGCCAGGCAGACAGAGAGCCAGGCCTCGAGAGAGGCCTGGCTGAGCTGACTGAGCAAGGCTGGTATGGCTGCAATGGAGGACTGCAAGGGCTGATATGCTCTGGCTTGTCAGCCTGACTTTCTACACTGGCTGACTGGCGGAGCTGGCTGGCTGCGTTGGCTGACTGGGCGGGCTTGCTGGCTAGCTGGCTTGCTGGACTCCCTGAGGGAAGCTTTGGGATGGATCTCTAGGGGCATCGGCTTGTGTTGAGCCTTCCAACGGCGTCTACCTTGATCTTCATCCTAAGAAAGACAGACAGAAAAAGAAAGACACACACAAAGTCAACTATGCAGCTTCCACATGAGGAAGGCAGGCAGGAAGGCAGGCAGGCACGCAGGCAGGCACAAGCTGCCTGCGTGCTTGCTTCGCCCTCCAGTTGCTGCTCCAGTTATTTGTTTTCCCTCAAACCCATCCTCAATGTGTTGGGTGAGGTTGAGCTCTGTCCAGCACAGGACGGGACGGAAACCACCTTGGTCTTTAGTCAGCTTGGTGTCTATGAGTGGTATGAGGCGTTGGAGTAGCAGCCTCTCTTGTAGGTGATGCAGAGGAGGGAAATGGGTCGGTAGCTCTTTGAGGATGATGGGTCTTTGCCAGGTTTGGGGATTGCAACCACTTTGACCTTTCTCCAGACAGAAGGGATGGTTTTCTGTGCCATGCATGTGTTCAGCATCCCCACGAGCCAGGTCTTTGCGTTAGGTTCCAGGTACTGTATAATTTTTGCCAGTATGTCATCAATCCCTGCTGCTTTTCCGGGTTTCGAGTTCTTCTAGGTCGAATGGTTTGGTTTGAGGGCTGGCTGATTGTGGTTGGTCTGATACCACTGTGCGATGGTATTCTCCTGTGGGTCGGCGGCGGTGTTGGTTACGACTGTTGGCCACCAGTTGTGATGCAACAGAGTTTGCTGTGACCGTTGTGAATTATGGGTGGCTCCCTGAGGTCCTTGATCGCCATTGGGTCCAACAGTGGTCATTGAAGCGTGCACACACACATGCACACATGCACCTACACACGCACAGGCGCACATGCGTATGCACACCTGGACCTTTAAATGAACAACAACACAAAAACTAAGGCACTGGTGTCGGACTTCTGGTTTACCGGAACGGGGTTCAACTCCCTGCAGTGCCCTGCTCAATGTGTTGTATTTCATTCATTGGTCCATGGTCTCAGGTCATTGAGCGGCGCGCTATAGTGCGCGATTCTTCATCATTGTTGAGGATTTTTTAAAGGTGAAAATCAAGGAAAAGCAAAAGGCTATAGTCCATGGTCACGGACCGCATACTGGTCAAGGTCATTTATACTGGTGAAGATCATTTACTAGTCTTATAAAGGTCATTTATACTGGTCAAGGTCATTTACTAGTCTCATGAAGGTCATGTATACTGGTCACAGTCATATACTGGTCACGGTCATTTCTACTGGTGAAGGTCATTTATACTGGTCAAGGTCATTTGTACTTGTCAAGGTCATTTATACTGGTCAAGGTCATTTACTAGTCTTATTGAAGGTAATTTATACTGCTCAAGGTCATTGATATTGGTCAAGGTCATTAAGTGGCACGCTATAGTGCACGATTCTTCATCATTGTTGAGGATTTGAAAAAAGGTTAAATCGCAGAAAAGCGAAAGGCTAAAGTCCATGGTCACGGAGGGCATACTATAGTATGTTGTTTTTCTTTTTTTGGTGGTGTGCGGGCTCCATCCATATACACCAGTTGTGATGCAATAGAGTTTGCTGTGACCGTTGTGAATTATGGGTGGTGTGGTCTTTGCCAAGACGGTGGATTGTGGCCCATGCCTTCCTGCTGTTATTAGTGTGGTTGCCCGAATGGGCAACCAGACTCTAGTAATTGTAACACTTTATTATTAGTGTGGTTGCCCTGAGGGCAACCATACTATTGCTTTAGTGACCTTTTATTTCTTCTTATTATACTAGATAAACTTTATTTTGTCCCATTATACCTCCCACAGTTTTTGTCGCACGCACTCGAGCCATATGTCAAAACGACGGGCTACATCGGGAATCGTGTGCGTATATTGGGATAAGACATTTGTTGGATAGTTTAATTGATATGAATTAATTAGTGCATTAAATTTCCCCATAGACATGAATGGGAAAATGCAAAAACTCACTTTCAAGTATTTTTTCCTCTGAGACCGTAAGGGCTATACTTACAAGACTTGGAGGAGAGATTCATAATAATTACTAAAATTAATTACCTTAGAAGTATAACGTTCTGCCTCATGGTGGCGCTATAACAGCCAACTTTACCTTTTGGGGTATAACTCTTTAAGCGTAGGTCGTAAAATAAAAAATAAAAATTCCCTGGATTCCTTGGGTCATGACGCATCTCCCCATATAGGCCACGCCCATTTGCGTCTAGATAGATTTCCCGCCATTTTGAATTTTGTTCAAAACACACTTTTTGCTCCTCCTCCTACAGATTTTGACCAAATCTCACAAAAATCAGTACACATGATCTCGGGACCTATCCCATTAAAACAGCAGAGACAGAATTTAGATATTCTGTATCGTTCGGCCGTAATCGTCTTCCAAAGTTAGTGGGAGGGGCCTATTTTACAAAAAACGCCACAATTCACGCACGGAATGTCCGATCCATCCCAAATCTGAATCAGATGTCGAGGGTGGCTTAATCAACGCAGAGACGAAAGCGATTCCATTTTCGACGGGTGCGATGTGGGCAACCACACTTTGCAATTTCCCAGAATTGCCTCTTTCTAGTTATTGTGGGCTCGCCTCAGCGAGCACACAATTGTTACTGCCAGTTTATATTTATAAGTTCCGCCACTTTTTTTGGCACCTAACTACTTCCACATACTTTATGCTAGAAATTTAGTTCAAACTTCAAACTGTTCAGCTCTTTGCAGTGATGTGTGCTTGTATTTTTATTCTTACAAAGTTTTATACTTTTTATACTTTTTAACTTTTTAACTTTTTTTTACATTCTTTATAGTGAGAGTCGATGGAAGAAAGGTCCCATTTTTCACAGTTAACTTTTTTGAGCTCTTATTACTCCGTCATACTTTCACTTTGAAACTTCATTCAAACTTTATAATGTTCATCTATCTTTGAACTTTAATTGGTGAAAAAGTTGTTTTGAAAAAGTTTATACTTTTTAAAATATTTAACTTTATTTATAGTTTTTTCCTCCCATTGACAATGTATGGGATTTATCTCTAAATCAACCTCACTTTTGCAGCCTCATTACTCTGGCATACTTTGTCGTAGAAACGTGATTTAAACTTTAGAAAGCTCACACGACTCTGGACTTTTTCGTGGTTCAAACCGTATTCGAATACGTTAAACGGTTTTTCCGAAATCGCAGTTCAATCGCAGGCCGTTTCGCCTAATTAGTGCCAACTTAGAGTGCGGGCTTTTTTCACTAGAGTGCGTAGAACAGAAAATCTTTCCTTGAAAATTTACCAAACAAATTGCCGTCCCGGCCAAGATATTCACTTTACACGCATGTCCTTTGGTCATTTTGTAGCCACACATGTCCTCTTTCACACAATGTGACCACCAAAACACAGAGACATACAGAATGTGAACTACGGCCTTTTAAGTGACACAAATACAGTCAAGCTGCTCATTGACATCCATTGTAGAAATCTTACGAGGACATTATCGCGATGACAATTCTTAACTCGCTCTTATAACCACATTTTCGATCGTACCAACACCACAATCGCACATGGTGTACCTCAATATCTCAGGCCACTCACAGCGAAGAAATTATTTGCATTCGACTTTTACTTTTTGCGATAGAGCAATTTGTTCGGGCATAGTTTCCCCCCATTCAAGACCATTCAAGATCAAGACCTTCAAGTTGCGCGCCACTTGTTTGTCTTTTACACTTCCACAGCTGAGACATATAAGAGCTTAATTACAGGGCTGAAATTAAAGTTACAAGATCTCAATGAGTTGCTCTGCGATACCTTGTGGGCTTGTAGGTCTGCTATTTGTGCAATTGGATGGCCTTTACACAGCTCTCGCAAGAGCACGCACGCACGCATGCACGCACGCACACACACACCCTGTCTTCCTATTGGCTGGCCTTTACACAGCTCTCGCAAGTGCACGCACGCACGCACGCACGCACGCACACACACACACACACACGTTTATAAAAAAATATTTTCAAAAAAATTAAAAAAAATTAAAAAATTTAAAAAAAAATTAAAAAAATTAAAAAAATTAAAAAATTGAAAAAAATGAAAAAAATGAAAACTTAAAAATTAGCATGTTAGCATTAACATGTTAGCATGTTAGCATGTTAGCATTAGCATGATAGCATTAGCATGTTAGCATGATAGCATTAGCATGTTAGCATGTTAGCATTAGCATGTTGACATTAGCATGTTAGCATGATAGCATTAGCATGTTAGCATGTTAGCATTAGCATGTTAGCATTAGCATGTTAGCATGTTAGCATTAGCATGTTAGCATTAGCATGTTAACATTAGCATGTTAGCATGTTAGCATGATGGCATTAGCATGTTAGCATGTTAGCATTAGCATGTTAGCATGTTAGCATTAGCATGTTAGCATAATAGCATTAGCATGTTATCATTAGCATGTTAGCATGTTAGCATTAGCATGTTAGCATTAGCATGTTAGCATGTTAGCATTAGCATGTTAGCATGTTAGCATTAGCATGTTAGCATGATAGCATTAGCATGTTAGCATTAGCATGTTAGCATGTTAGCATTAGCATGTTAGCATTAGCATGTTAGCATGTTAGCATGATAGCATTAGCATGTTAGCATGTTAGCATGATAGCATTAGCATGTTAGCATTAGCATGTTAGCATGTTAGCATTAGCATGTTAGCATTAGCATGTTAGCATTAGCATGTTAGCATTAGCATGTTAGCATTAGCATGATAGCATTAGCATGTTAACATTAGCATGTTAGCATGATAGCATTAGCATGTTAGCATGTTAGCATTAGCATGTTAGCATGTTAGCATTAGCATGATTAAAAAATTAAAAAAAATGAAAAACATTAAAAAATTAAAACTTTAACTTTTTTTTAAACTTAAAAGGAAAAAAATAATAATAAAGAACTTAATATTTTTTATCTTAATATTTTTTTTAAGAAATATCTTAGACCATTATCAATAATCATTGTGTTTATGCTTTTAAAGATAGGCCTATATGCTATTTGAACCTTCTTTTTACATGTAAAAGTATGCTATTTCTGTTAAGCTCATGAATGCTTTTATATGTATACTCCATTGGATTTACTATTTTTTTTATTTTTTACCTTTTCTTGATTCATCAAGAATACATTGTAAAGCATTATTCATACATTACAAATCATTAGTAGACAGTAATACTTTACTTACTTTATTCTGCCCCTTTTTGGGCATCATACTACTTCCACATACTTTATTTCCGCTTTATGCAGTTATTTATGCTTAAACTATAGTTTTTACAAATGTTCATACTTTTTTAACTTTTACTTCAGCTTTAATACATTTTCTACTTTTCTTTACAATATGTTACAGTCCAGAAATTTTGATTATGGACTTAGACCACCAATGGTAACACCATTACTCCGGTCCCCGAGTTTCAAACTTGACACGGCAATAACTTTATACAAAGCATTTTACGCGAGCCCACGCAGTTTCTACAGGAACTGCTTTCTAGTTAGTGTAGTTGCCCTGAGGGCAACTATACTATTGTTCTAGTGCTCTGTTTATTTTGTCGCGTTATACCTCCCACAGTTTTTGTCGCACGCACTCGAGCCATATGTCAAAACGACGGGCTACATCGGGAATCGTGTGCTTGTATTTTGCTAAGACATTTGTTGGATCATTTAATTGATATGAATTAATTAGTGCATTAGTGCATTTCCCCATAGACATGAATGGGAAAATGCAAAAACTCACTTTCAAGTATTTTTTCCTCTGAGACCGTAAGGGCTATACTTACAAGACTTGGAGGAGAGATTCATCATAATTATTAAAATTAATTACCTTAGAAGTATATCGTTCGGCCTCATGGTGGCGCTATAACAGCCAACTTTACCTTTTGGGCTATAACTCTTGAACCGTAGGTCGTAAAATCAAAAAGTTTTTTTCCCTGGATTCCTTGGGTCATGACGCATCTCCCCATATAGGCCACGCCCATTTGCGTCTAGATAGATTTCCCGCCATTTTGAATTTTTTTCAAAACACACTTTTTGCTCCTCCTCCTACAGATTTTGTCCAAATTTCACACAAATCGGTACACATGATCTCCGGACCTATCCCATTAAAACAGCACAGTCAGAATTTAGATCTTCTGTATCGTTCCGCCGTAATCGTCTTCCGAAGTTAGTGGGAGGGGCCTACTTTACAAAACACGCCACAATTCACGCACGGAATGTCCGATCCATCCCAAATCTGAATCACATGTCGAGGGTGGCTTAATCAACGCAGAGCCAAAAGCCATTCCATTTTCGACGGGTGCGATGTGGGCAACTACACTTTGCAATTTCCCAGAATTGCCTCTTTCTAGTTAGTGTAGTTGCCCTGAGGGCAACTATACTATTGTTCTAGTGCTCTGTTTATTTTGTCGCGTTATACCTCCCACAGTTTTTGTCGCACGCACTCGAGCCATATGTCAAAACGACGGGCTACATCGGGAATCGTGTGCTTGTATTTTGCTAAGACATTTGTTGGATCATTTAATTGATATGAATTAATTAGTGCATTAGTGCATTTCCCCATAGACATGAATGGGAAAATGCAAAAACTCACTTTCAAGTATTTTTTCCTCTGAGACCGTAAGGGCTATACTTACAAGACTTGGAGGAGAGATTCATCATAATTATTAAAATTAATTACCTTAGAAGTATATCGTTCGGCCTCATGGTGGCGCTATAATTATTATTTCACGGGAGTAGTCTTTTTTTTGTCGCTTTATACCTCCCACACTGTACGCTGTACGCACTTGAGCCATATGTCAAATTGACCGGAAAAATCGGGAATCGTGTGCTTGTATTTTGTTAAGAGAAATGTTGTATAGTTTAATTGATATGAATTTATTAGTGAATTAAATTTCCCCATTGACATGAATGGGAAAAGGCAAAAAATCACATTCAAGTATTTTTTCCTCGGAGACTGTAATCACTATAGTTACAAAACTTTTAGGGATATTTCATAATTATCACTAAAATTAATTAAAATTATAATTTTATAGGTCGGCCTCATGGTGGCGCTATAACAGCCCACTTTACCTTTTGGCTTATAACTCTTGAACCGTAGGTCGTAAAATCAAAATGATTTTTTCCCTGGATTCCTTGGGTCATGACGCATCTCCCCATATAGGCCACGCCCATTTCCGCCATGATAGATTTTCCGCCATTTTGAATTTTGTCCAAAACAAACTTTTTGCTTTTCCTCCTACATATTTTGTCCAAATCTCACAGAAATCGGCACACAAGATCTCTGGACATATCCGATTAAAACACCAAATGCAGAATTTTGGTAGTGCGTATCGTTCGACCGTAATCGTCTTCCGAAGTTAGTAGGAGGGGCCTATATCACAAAAATGCCATAAATCACGAACGGAATGTCCAATCCATCCCAAATTTTTAATCACATGTCCGGGGTGGTTCAATCAACCAAGTTCTAAAAGCAAGAGAAATGTAACCGTTTGTCGCAAAAACATGAATTTCGGGGGTTAAATCCCCTCTGAATTACTTACGCATGATCTAAGGCGTGACTTGAAATTGTAATTGGCTGGCAATATTAGTGGGAGGGGCATATGTAAGCCACTGCGGCAACCACACTCTGCAATTTTTTTAAATTGCGAATTTTCTAGTTTCTTCTATAGATGTGCTGCAGAATATTTATTCCTGGCTCCCCTTCCCACTGGGGAGGGCGGGGAGGGCTTTAATGCGGTCAGTCGGAAACAAGTCCATCCGAAATAGGAACCCCCCTGCTTTTGGACCTCACTCACCAGAGCCAGACAAACAGTCAGGTTGTCGTGCAACAAGACGTAGCGAGAGGCTCCATATTTCTGTACATGCATGGAGTCATTGAGGGTTGCCAGCTGGCCATAGTAGTGCAGGTCCCCCTCGCCGTGCTCTAGATATCTCTATCCACTCGATGGCGTGAGGTGATCACTGGTACCCCATAGCGATGATTTGATTGGCTGAGCACGGAATGTGATGTATGATTAGAGCACCCCCCACTTCACACGGGTGTGATTTATTTTGAGGGGCGCTAGTGATGTGAAGTGAGAGGCGCTTTAACATTATATACTGTACATCCTCATACATCTCATGAACTGAATTTATGTGATTGGCTGGTTAAATTTACATCAAATTTGGCAGACATTTGACCTATTTTCTCCTTTCATTGTCAATGGCAAATAGTGAGACGTGTGGGGACAATAGCTGTATAGAGGGGCTAGCGCCCCTCAAAAAATACACATCGAGTCAAGTTGAATTGAGCCCTTATTGCCCTTTCAGCTTAACTAAGCTTTGAATTGATCTGAATATTTACATTTATTCTGAAGTGGCGGGTAGTCTTCAGTTTTCACCCTCTGACCACTATCTGAATATACTGATTACTGAATCTAGTCATTGGCGGTACTGTAGCAGCAACAGTGCTCACAATAGGGTATTTAGGAACAAAGTTCAAGCTCTGTAACTGTTAATCAGAAGCCTGAGGGCACTTATAATCTCTACTATGCAATGCATTTAGCATAAACACATTTACAAACAGAATCTTTAATGCCAATTTATCAGCTTCAGCTATAAAACAAAACGATATATGTTTTCATTTCACCGTTTATTTTCAATCAATAGGTGGATAGGAATGTGCAGAGAAAAGGAGAAAACACATAAACCTCTCTCAACTTTCAGATGAATAACAAACATATATAACAGAACAAACAAGAAACAGATAAGGAAAATGAACAAAAGAGATCCCAGCACAGAGTAGCATTCTAGTACTCTTCTCCTTCATCCTCCTCGTTAACACTGTCAGTGCCCACCTCTTCGTAATCTTTCTCCAGGGCAGCCATGTCCTCTCTGGCCTCGGAGAACTCTCCCTCCTCCATGCCCTCACCAACGTACCAGTGGACAAAAGCCCTCTTGGCATACATCAGGTCGAACTTGTGGTCGAGACGAGCCCAGGCCTCAGCGATGGCTGTAGTGTTACTCAGCATGCACACTGCCCTCTGGACCTTGGCCAGGTCTCCACCAGGAACCACTGTGGGAGGCTGGTAGTTGATGCCAACCTTGAAGCCAGTGGGGCACCAGTCCACAAACTGGATGCTACGTTTGGTCTTGATTGTTGCGATAGCAGAGTTGACATCTTTGGGCACCACATCACCACGGTAGAGCAGACAACAGGCCATGTATTTACCATGACGAGGATCACACTTCACCAATTGATTGGCCGGCTCAAAGCAGGCATTGGTGATGTCTGCAACTGACAGCTGCTCATGATAGGCCTTTTCGGCGGAAATGACTGGTGCGTAGGTGGCCAGGGGGAAGTGGATACGAGGGTATGGCACCAAGTTGGTCTGGAACTCTGTGAGGTCTACGTTCAGGGCTCCGTCAAAGCGCAGAGAGGCGGTGATTGAAGACACAATCTGGCCAATTAGCCTGTTGAGGTTGGTGTAGCTTGGCCTCTCAATGTCCAGATTCCTGCGGCAGATGTCGTAGATGGCCTCATTGTCCACCATGAAGGCACAGTCGGAGTGCTCTAGGGTGGTGTGGGTGGTTAAGATGGAGTTGTAGGGCTCCACTACAGCAGTGGACACCTGGGGAGCTGGGTAGACGGCAAACTCAAGTTTGGACTTCTTTCCATAATCGACAGAGAGCCTCTCCATCAACAAGGAAGTGAAGCCAGAGCCGGTGCCACCACCAAAGCTATGGAAGATGAGAAACCCTTGGAGGCCAGTGCACTGGTCAGCCTGAAAAAACAAATATGTGTCTTTAGTCAGTTTTAAAGCTTAAGTTAGCTACACAAGCTAAGCAGTTAAATTAATAAAACATGATCAGTACTCTCACCAGCTTTCGAGTTCTGTCCAGAACCAGGTCAATGACCTCCTTGCCGATGGTGTAGTGTCCACGGGCATAGTTGTTCGCAGCATCCTCCTTTCCTGTGATCATCTGCTCAGGGTGGAACAGCTGGCGGTACGTTCCTGTACGCACCTCATCTGTGATTGTGAATGGAGGATTTAAAAAGTAAGGAAATAGTTTAGTTGTTTGCTATTCCTTATATCATTTTGGCCCCAACAATACTGTCAATAATAATTAAAAAAATTACACCTGTGTGAAGTGAGGGGTGATAAAATATTAAAGTCTAACTCATGTTGCTATGATTAGGTGATGTAATGATGATGTAAAACAAACGGTGTCAAAACAAACATTAAATTATCTTTATTGTTAATGGCATTTAATGTTTGTGTTAGGGACAAGACGATGTAAATTTGCCCTTCATTGTAAAACAAACATTGAACTAAAACAAATATTAAACCTCTCTTCATTGTCAATGGCATTTTTAAAACAAACATTGAACTAAAAACAAACATTAATCCTCTCTTCATTGTCAATGGTGTTTTTAAAACAAACATTGAACTAAAAACAAACATTAAACCTGTATATAGCCTCAAAAAACAAAAGGGCGCTCTTATAAATCGTACATACTATGCTATTTTGCTTAGACACTGACGTCAATAGGAATTTAATGTGTGTGTAGGACACAAATAGACACTATGCCGATTTGCTCAGACACTATGACGTAAAATTCTCCATTTATTGTCAATGGGAATTTAATGTTTGTGTAGGACAAAAATAGACTATGCCGATTTTCTCAGACACTATGATTTAAAATTCTCCATTGTCAATGAAAATGTTTGTGTAGGACAAAGTTTGTGAACATTTAATAAGGATACTGACCAATGACGGTGGGTTCTAGGTCAACAAAGATGGCTCTGGGGACATGCTTTCCTCCTCCAGTCTCGCTGAAGAAGGTGTTGAAGGAGTCGTCTCCACCACCCCTAGTTTTGTCACTGGGCATCTGGCCATCAGGCTGTATGCCATGCTCCAGACAGTACAGCTCCCAGCAAGCATTGCCCATCTGGACTCCGCATTGGCCCACATGTATAGAAATACACTCACGCTGCATAGGAAGAAATTAACCCAAATTAAGACTAGAAAGGGGTACTAACACACTAGTGGAGTGGAGGCTGGAGCTCCATGACATTGACATTTGTAGCATACTTGAGTTGACACACACACTGACACACACACACACGAATGTAGGATGAGGAGTGTACTTTTTTATTTTTACTACAGTCGAGACGCTGCGGGTCCTGGGCCCGGGGGAATGCGGGCAATGGCAGAAAAAGTCACATGACGAACTAGAGCTATGAAGTTCAGTACATACGATCATTACGATGCTGTTATATCAGAACCAGACTAAAGTAAAACGAGTCATAACTGCTCTTGCACTATCTAGGTCGGGGGGGGAGGGGCTGGCATACACTTCCTGATCCTGAACTCTAAGATCCTGAACCTTTACCGCACCTCGTTTCCCAAAATGAAAGATAGTCCTCTCTGCTCTCACGTGTTAGCAATTTTATCGGGAAATAACATTTAAGCGACGGTTTGAAACGAGCGTTTAAATCGCTTGTTTAGTTTTGTGTGGAGACTTCCGGGTGGTATTTAAAATACAACGCAGAAGAGTGATAAATAATGTATGGTACTTGCGACGAAGGAGAAGAGACGATTTAAACGCTTTGTTTCTAGTTATCCATAGCGTAGGGGGGCTCAGAGTGGCCTCTTTTGTGTGCGGAAAAAAGGTAAAAATCGGTACTGCTGCCATGGCCAGATTGACCACTGTTAGGTCGGCATTAGCTCTGGTCCGCTAGGCCGGCATAAGAAGCGGGACATCAACTCAAACCATTTTGTCTCGTCATTTCAGACAAGAAAAGCCTGAGGGTGTCGACGTAGAACATTCTCGCGCTCGAGTATGATAAGCAATATATGACAGCTCATAAGGCGGGAATGGGAAACATAACTGTTTGTTTTTTTGGCGGAGGGTAATTAACTTTAGCATTTAAAACAATAAGTTCTTAAACATAATCGTTCCATATCTGATCATTCAATTCGACCACAAACACACAACTTGGCAGGTCTTCTATAACATCGTATTTCATATAAACAGATAGCCTTAATTAAAAGCAGCATAACGTACGTCTTCATAAACTATTCAAAAAGTGTCAGATCGTAGTTAGTTTGTGACAAAAAGCATTTTTGTTTAGAATAGATCACAATCCCAAAACGATACATTTCTTTGTAAGCCCTAAAAGACAGCTGAGAAAGAAAGACTGCGATTTTACTCACCATTTTGTGCTGTTTTTTCGTTATTACACCGATATGCTGAAACGCACCCTGTTATGTTGAGTAACTTCAGCGGTATGACTACTTGCCTTTCTCCAGTACAGACCTTACAGTTTGATTTCAAAAGTCTCTCTTCACGATTGGCTGCGGTGATCACGTGTACTCATCAGCCATTGGTTGGTGAGTACATTTAGCTATTTAATTTAACTTATAAAACGTTGTAACCAGTTGACACCGAGACGAGGAATTGGGGATAATCTAATGCTTTACGTTTAGAATAAGTACCGCACCATCATAGTTTTAAACTGTTGTTTTTCTTATTATTTTGTAATAACTTTATTACTATCTAATTTGGCAACCTTGCATAGTAGATGGCAAGAAATAAACCTTTATTCATCCCTGGGGAGGGTGAAATGAATGTGTCATATTATAGCAAGCAGCAACAGATAAATCCTCTGATGAGTCTGACTCTATTCTCAGCTGCATTAGAGCCCTGGTCCCTGACTCCCTGCCCCTGGTGGAAAACAACCTTATGGGTAGAAAGCTTCATGGGGTGGTGGTTGGTGGTGTATCAACGACATCCCATTTGAGGTCAGGGTCAGGTGGTGGACACTAATGTACTTGTTTTGTATAGTTTTTACCTTGTATTTTGTCTTACTTTCTGTGTTATCTTATTGTTTTGTTACTTGTCAGTATTCTGGCTAACTCCTAATATGTATTTATACTGTATTCCCCAACTGTAGGCTGCCTGCCATGTTCATTAATGTATACTGTCCATCTCAAATAAAGTAATAGTTCTGCACGGTTACTGACTTTTGTTTAACTTGGCATACTATGGTTGTACATCGTTAGCCTAGAGTCCAGTGGCTCTCAAATGAGCACCTGATTCCAGGACTGAAATTTCAGGCATTTTAAGGATAACTCAGCACATTGATCCAGATACTCAATAGACCTATATTGATTCTCATATTCACTAAGATAACTTGCTGACTGTAAATGTACAACCAGTCATCAGTTCCGAGAAACATGGCTCCCAACAGAGCCTGTGCCTCTTCTGTCTCTTAAAATCGGTATTGAAGTACACATAATTTAAGGAGATTTTCATTATACATAGTAAAAAAACACACATACGGTATGATTTTCATTTTCGACATTGCATTCAACAAGTTTTTGAATTGAACATACACTGTTGCATTATGTAAGGTTTGATCTTTAGTGGCAAAATAGTGCACAGTACTACACATTGAAGCTTGATACAACTTTATTGTTTCCACCTGTTAGTACATTGAGTTTTATTTTTCAATTTGAAATAAGAATGTACTGAGCAACTCCTGTGTGAAAGTGCAACATTTTTCTGACAAAGAGCTTGCATGTATTGCCAAGACTCCCTGGCTGAATACAACTTCAAAAAGTAACTAAGGATAAATAATAAGAAAACTCAAACAGACAATATTTTGGAATGTGAACATTTCAGTTGCTGTGGCATTTCGCTCTAAGTGTAACACAGGCTCTCATGTCTTAACAGTTAAACAGACAATCAAAGTAACATTTTGGCCAAAGCAATGCCCCTCAGTGCCAACGACTAAATGTCCTTCTAGTATTCAGAATTATTATAAATATCCACCGAACATGAAAAACATAGCAGTAAGTAATTTGATGTCATGTTAATGCAAACGGCTAACTGGAAATAATGTATCAAGCATGGCCTTTTAGTACTCTTCTCCTTCATCCTCCTCTCCGACACTGTCAGTGCCCACCTCTTCGTAATCTTTCTCCAGGGCGGCCATGTCCTCTCTGGCCTCAGAGAACTCTCCCTCCTCCATGCCCTCACCAACGTACCAGTGGACGAAAGCCCTCTTGGCATACATCAGGTCGAACTTGTGGTCAAGACGAGCCCAGGCCTCAGCGATGGCTGTGGTGTTGCTCAGCATGCACACTGCTCTCTGGACCTTGGCCAGGTCTCCACCAGGAACCACTGTGGGAGGCTGGTAGTTGATGCCAACCTTGAAGCCAGTGGGGCACCAGTCCACAAACTGGATGCTGCGTTTGGTCTTGATTGTTGCGATAGCAGAGTTCACATCTTTGGGCACCACATCTCCACGGTACAACAGACAGCAGGCCATGTATTTACCATGACGAGGATCACACTTCACCAACTGATTGGCCGGCTCAAAGCAGGCATTGGTGATGTCAGCAACCGATATCTGCTCATGATAGGCCTTCTCTGCAGAAATGACTGGTGCGTAGGTGGCCAGGGGGAAGTGGATACGAGGGTACGGCACCAAGTTGGTCTGGAACTCTGTGAGGTCTACGTTCAGGGCTCCGTCAAAGCGCAGGGAGGCAGTGATCGAAGACACAATCTGGCCAATTAGCCTGTTGAGGTTGGTGTAGCTTGGCCTCTCAATGTCCAGATTCCTGCGGCAGATGTCGTAGATGGCCTCATTGTCCACCATGAAGGCACAGTCGGAGTGCTCTAGGGTGGTGTGGGTGGTTAAGATGGAGTTGTAGGGCTCCACTACAGCAGTGGACACCTGGGGAGCTGGGTAGACGGCAAACTCAAGTTTGGACTTCTTTCCATAATCGACAGAGAGCCTCTCCATCAGCAGGGAAGTGAAACCAGAGCCGGTACCACCACCAAAGCTATGGAAGATGAGAAACCCTTGGAGGCCAGTGCACTGGTCAGCCTGAAAAAACAAATATGTGTCTTTAGTCAGCTTAAGTTAGCTACACAAGCTAAGCAGTTAAATTAATAAAACATGATCAGTACTCTCACCAGCTTGCGAGTTCTGTCCAGAACCAGGTCAATGACCTCCTTGCCGATGGTGTAGTGTCCACGGGCATAGTTGTTCGCAGCATCCTCCTTTCCTGTGATCATCTGCTCAGGATGGAACAGCTGGCGGTACGTTCCTGTACGCACCTCATCTGTGATTGTGAATGGAGGATTTAAAAAGTAAGGAAATAGTTTATAGTTGTTTGCCATTCCTTATATAATTTTGGCCCCAACAATACTGTCAATAATTATTATTTTTAATTACCGTAATTTCCGGACTATAAGCCGCACCTGAATATAAGCCGCACCAGCCAAATTTAGGGAAAATCCCATATACAAGCCGCACCGGACTATAAGCCGCAGCTACGTTAGCTCAGAGCCTGAGATGGCTCTGCGTTAACTGTAAAAATCCATAGATTAGCCGCACCGTTGTATAAGCCGCAGGGTTCAAATCATGGGTAAAAAGCCGCGGCTTATAGTCCGGAAATTACGGTACACCCGTGTGAAGTGAGGGGCGCTATATTAAAGTCTAACTCATGTTGCTATGATTAGGTGATGTAATGATGATGTAAAACAAACAGTGTCAAAACAAACATTAAATTATCTTTATTGTTAATGGCATTTAATGTTTGTGTTAGGGACAAGATGATGTAAATTTGCCCTTCATTGGCTTTTTTAAAACAAAACATTGAACTGAAAAAAATATTAAACCTCTCTTCATTGTCAATGGCGTTTTTAAAACAAACATTGACCTAAAAACAAACATTAAACCTCTCTTCATTGTCAACTGCGTTTTTAAAACAAACGTTGAACTAAAAACAAACATTAAACCTGTATATAGCCTCAAAAAAAAAAAAAAAAGTGAGGGGCGCTCTTATAAATCGTACATACTATGCTATTTTGCTTAGACACTGACTGACGTAAAATTCTCCATTCATCGTCAATAGGAATTTAATGTTTGTGTAGAACACAAATAGACACTATGCCTATTTTCTCAGACACTATGATGAAATATTCTCCATTGTCAATGGAAATGTTTGTGTAGGACAAAGTTTGTGAACATACACTAAAAGCTGGATATAGTAGGGGCTAGCGCCCCTCAAAAATAAACCTTACTAGAGGCATTTATGAATGTTAACCTCTATTTGGGGATTGTGTAGCAAGGGATTGAAGGATACTGACCAATGACGGTGGGTTCTAGGTCAACAAAGATGGCTCTGGGGACATGCTTTCCTCCTCCAGTCTCGCTGAAGAAGGTGTTGAAGGAGTCGTCTCCACCACCCCTAGTTTTGTCACTGGGCATCTGGCCATCAGGCTGTATGCCATGCTCCAGACAGTACAGCTCCCAGCAAGCATTGCCCATCTGGACTCCGCATTGGCCCACATGTATAGAAATACACTCACGCTGCATAGGAAGAAATTAACCCAAATTAAGACTAGAAAGGGGTACTAACACACTAGTGGAGTGGAGGCTGGAGCTCCATGACATTGACATTTGTAGCATACTTGAGTTGACAAACACACACACACGAATGTAGGATGAGGAGTGTACTTTTTTATTTTTACTACAGTCGAGGTGCTGCGGGTCCTGGGCCCGGCAGAATGCGGGCAATGGCAGAAAAAGTCACATGACGAACTAGAGCTATAAAGCTCAGTACATACGATCATTACGATGCTGTTATATCAGAACCAGACTAAAGTAAAACGAGTCATAACTGCTCTTGCACTATCTAGGTCGGGGGGGGGGAGGGGCTGGTATACACTTCCTGATCCTGAACCAGCCTGGCTCCTATACCGATTTTTACCCTTTACCGCACCTCGTTTCCCAAAATGAAAGGTAGTCCTCTCTGCTCTCACGTGTTAGCAACTTTTATCGGAAAATAACATTTAAGCGACGTGTTGAAACGAGCGTTTAAATCGCTTGTTTAGTTTTGTGTGGAGACTTCCGGGTGGTATTTAAAATACAACGAAGAAAAGTGATAAATAATGTATGGTACTTGCGACGAAGGAGAAGAGACGATTTAAACGCTTTGTTTCTAGTTATCCATAGCGTAGGGGGGGGGGGGGGTCAGAGTGGCCTCTTTTGTGTGTATGATGTACGGAAAAAAGGTACAAATCGGTACTGCTGCCATGGCCACCGTTAGGCCGAACAACAACTGGAACAGGGCATAAGAAGCGGGACCTCAACTCGTCATTTCAGACAAGAAAAGCCTGAGGGTGTCGACGTAGAGTCGTAGAACATTCTCGCGCCCGGGGGGAGGGGAATTAACTTTAGCATTTAAAACAATAATTTCTTAAACACAATCGTTCCATATCTGATACATTCAATTCGGCCACAAACACACAACTTGTCAGGTATAACATCGTATTTCATATAAACAGATAGCCTTAATTAAAAGCAGCATAACGTACGTCTTCATAAACTATTCAAAAAGTGTCAGATCGTAGTTAGTTTGTGACAAAAAACTATTTAGTTTAGAATATATTTCTTTTTAAGCCCTAAAAGACAGCTGAGAAAGCAAGACTGCGATTTTACTCACCATTTTGTGCTGTTTGGTTATTACACCGATATGCTGAAACGCACCCTGTTATGTTGAGTAACTTCAGCGGTATGACGATTACTTGCCTTTCTCCAGTACAGACGTTTGGTTTTAAAAGTCTCTCTTCACGATTGGCTGCGGTGATCACGTGTACTCATCAGCCATTGGTTGGTACGGAATACTAACTGCGTAGTTGCATGAATTATTTATTACACTCCAAACAATAGGTGGCAGCAGTGTGCACAAAGCCCGATTCATACTTCGTCGCACAACGGTACCGCGCGTAGAAAATAGCCTCTGCGCTCGGCCAGAGCCATGATCTAGGGCGGCTACTCTATGGCGTATGGTTATTTAATTTAACTTATAAAACGTTGTAACCAGTTGACACCGAGACGGGGAATTGGGGATAATCCAATGATTTACGTTTAGAATAAGTACAGCAGCGTCATAGTTTTAAACTGTTGTTTTTCTTATTATTTTGTAATAACTTTATTACTATCTAGTAATTTGGCAACCTTGCATAGTAGGCTAGATGGCAAGAAATAAACCTTTATTCGTCCCTGGGGAGGGTGAAATTAATGTGTCATATAGCAAGCAGCAACTCTGATGAGTCTGACTATTCTCAGCTGCATCAGAGCCCTGGTCCCTGACTCCCTGCCCCTGGTGGAAAACAACCTTATGGGTAGAAAGCTTCATGGGGTGGTGTAACGTCAACGACATCCCATTTTAGGCCAGGGTCAGGTGGTGGACACTAATGTACTTGTTTTGTATAGTTTTTACCTTGTATTTTGTCTTACTTTCTGTGATATCTTATTGTTTTGTCACTTGTCAGTATTCTGGCTAACTCCTAATATGTATTTATACTGTATTCCCCAACTGTAGGCTGCCTGCCATGTTCATTAATGTATACTGTCCATCTCAAATAAGTAATAGTTCAGTCTTGGGAATGCTCATGAACAATAAACTTGGGCCTGTACTGAGGGCCCTGTACAGTGTACACAGGAAAGGGACAGAGAAAAAAGTTCTTCCCAGATGCTCAGGTATTCAACTTGTGTGACAGTCTGCTGCAGTCCATGGCCCTTTCTGAAACCAGTCCCTTGAATTGAAGTGCTCTCTGGAGGTTCCCTCGTCAGGTCAGGAAGTGCCCCTCCAGCTTAATCAAGTTCCCTTGATTAGGGTGCTGGGTAAAAAAAACAGTTTGGAAATACACTCGCCCTCCTTGTGCAGAAACAGGAAACAGACACCATTCGTTGCCATGGTTACCATCATGCAATTGTGTTACCTGTTATTTTGTTTGTACAGTTATATTGCATTGCATCGTGTATGTTTGTGTGACATGTGGATTTCATTTATATGGAAAAAAAGAAATACAGCGTGACTGTCAAAAATGACATGTCATATACATCCATGGTGTTTATAAATCATTGTGTTACTTAAAAGTTGTTGTTTGTGTTGTTTCATTTATAGTTTTTCACGTGGGGGGTAAATAAAGAGCCCTTGTGAACATCAGTTGGAGCGTTGTCTATTCTGCATCAGATGAAGATTGTTTAGGAGGAGTTTATCATTTATTTGTGGTGGTACTTCCATTTGTAGGTCGCGGTTTCCATGCGGACAGAGAGGAGGGCTGCACAAGGCAATCTGTAATAGTTAAGTGTCCTATAATTTGCCGTGGTATGTTGTGGGTAACGATAACATCCAACACAAGGGATGCCAACCAATCAAGCATACAAGGAATTCTAGCTGTTGATGGAGTTGAATTGAATAATCTGGAGGTGGTTGCAGAGGGGTTGAGAGCAAAACTGGAGACTATTTTGGAGAACCCCTCCCATTCCGAGCTAGATGAGTAACATAAATCCGTCCTCAGCACACTAGAGCAACATGACCGCTCATGTGACATTCACCTGATCAGGCTCCACAACAAAGTTGGAACCACCATTATGAGAACTTTAAGGCATGGCTGCACGGTTACTGACTTTTGTTTAACTTGGCATACTATGGTTGTACATCGTTAGCCTAGAGTCCGGTCTCCGGTGGCTCTCATTCAGCGTGTAAAAACAAATGTTGAAAGAGCGCCTGATTCCATTTTAAGGATAACTCAGCACATTGATCCAGATACAGTAGACCTATATTGATTCTCATATTCACTAAGATAACTTGCTGACTGTAAATTTACAACCAGCCAGTTCAGAGGAGAAACATGGCTCCCAACAGTCTGTGCCAGTGCCTGTCTCCTAAAATCGGTATTGAAGTAGACATAAACACACATACGGTATGATTTTCATTTTCCAGACATTGCATTCAACAAGTTTTTGAATTGAACATACACTGTTGCATTATGTAAGGTTTGATCGGTATTGAAGTAAACATAAACACACATACGGTATGATTTTCATTTTCCAGACATTGCATTCAACAAGTTTTTGAATTGAACATACACTGTTGCATTATGTAAGGTTTGATCTTTTGTGGCAAAATAGTGCACAGTACTACAAGCTTGATACAACTTTATTGTTTCCACCTGTTAGTACATTGAGTTTTATTTTTCAATTTGAAATGTACTGAGCAACTCCTGTGTGAAAGTGCAAAATTTTTCTGACAAAGAGCTTGCATGTATTGGCAAGCATCCCTGGCTGAATACAACTTCAAAAAGTAACTAAGGATAAATAATAAGAAAAATCAAACTGACAATATTTTGGAATGTGAACATTTCAGTTGCTGTGGCATTTCGCTCTTAAGTGTAACACAGGCTCTCATGTCGTAACAGTTAAACAGACAATCAAAGTAACATTTTGTCCAAAGCAATGCCCCTCAGTGCCACTGACTAAATTTCCTTCTAGTATTCAGAATTATTATAAATATCCAACGAACATGAAAAACATAGCAGTAAGTAATTTGATGTCATGTTAATGCAAACAGCTAACTGGAAATAATGTATCAAGCATGGCCTTCTAGTACTCTTCTCCTTCATCCTCCTCTCCAACACTGTCAGTGCCCACCTCTTCGTAATCCTTCTCCAGGGCGGCCATGTCCTCTCTGGCCTCAGAGAACTCTCCCTCCTCCATGCCCTCACCAACGTACCAGTGGACGAAGGCCCTCTTGGCATACATCAGGTCGAACTTGTGGTCGAGACGAGCCCAGGCCTCAGCGATGGCTGTGGTGTTGCTCAGCATGCATACTGCCCTCTGGACCTTGGCCAGGTCTCCACCAGGAACCACTGTGGGAGGCTGGTAGTTGATGCCAACCTTGAAGCCAGTGGGGCACCAGTCCACAAACTGGATGCTGCGTTTGGTCTTGATTGTTGCGATAGCAGAGTTGACGTCTTTGGGCACCACATCTCCACGGTACAACAGACAGCAGGCCATGTATTTACCATGACGAGGATCACACTTCACCAACTGATTGGCCGGCTCAAAGCAGGCATTGGTGATGTCAGCAACCGATATCTGCTCATGATAGGCCTTCTCTGCAGAAATGACTGGTGCGTAGGTGGCCAGGGGGAAGTGGATACGAGGGTACGGCACCAAGTTGGTCTGGAACTCTGTGAGGTCTACGTTCAGGGCTCCGTCAAAGCGCAGGGAGGCAGTGATCGAAGACACAATCTGGCCAATTAGCCTGTTGAGATTGGTGTAGCTTGGCCTCTCAATGTCCAGATTCCTGCGGCAGATGTCGTAGATGGCCTCATTGTCCACCATGAAGGCACAGTCGGAGTGCTCTAGGGTGGTGTGGGTGGTTAAGATGGAGTTGTAGGGCTCCACTACAGCAGTGGACACCTGGGGAGCTGGGTAGACGGCAAACTCAAGTTTGGACTTCTTTCCATAATCGACAGAGAGCCTCTCCATCAGCAGGGAAGTGAAACCAGAGCCGGTACCACCACCAAAGCTATGGAAGATGAGAAATCCCTGGAGGCCAGTGCACTGGTCAGCCTGAAAGAAAAACACACAATTGTCTTAAGTGAGTTAAACATACACAAGGTACACAGTTAGCCAAGAACAACCTCATCATCTGGGCGCTCACCAACTTGCGAGTTCTGTCTAGGACCAGGTCAATGATCTCCTTGCCAATTGTGTAGTGTCCGCGGGCATAATTGTTGGCTGCATCCTCCTTGCCGGTGATCATCTGCTCAGGGTGGAACAGCTGGCGGTATGTTCCAGTACGTACCTCATCTGTGAATGAAGGTTTCAAGGAAACAGTTGACAATCATTACTCCTTTATTTTTCTTCTAGGAACATTTTAAACAGTTTAGTTTAAAGTTGTTTGGGTCATTTAATTTTGTCCCAAACAATAATAATATTTTTTTTAAACGTCATCTTACTAGAAGTAATTAAAAAGGTTCACATCTGGGAATTGTGGGCTCAGGTAGTAGCTGCAAGATATTAATGATCATTTATTATTTCGATAAATGGTTAATTTTCATTAGGGCTACTGACCAATGACAGTGGGTTCCAGGTCGACAAAAATGGCCCTGGGGACGTGCTTTCCTCCTCCAGTCTCGCTGAAGAAGGTGTTGAAGGAGTCGTCTCCTCCACCAACAGTCTTGTCACTGGGCATCTGGCCGTCAGGCTGTATGCCATGCTCCAAACAGTACAGCTCCCAGCAAGCATTGCCCATCTGGACTCCGGCTTGGCCGACATGCATAGAAATACATTCACGCTGCATAGGAAGAGGTAAATGAAACAAAAATGACAATTCTGAATTGTGTGACAGAAAGTATTGCTGTTATAGATGAGAAGCATCGTCAAAAGTCCTCTTTCTTATACAGTCTAGGTCAAACACTTCCAGAACGATGCTGCTATTGCCATTTTGTCCCTTTTTATTACAGTAGCAGATGAAGAGCACCTTCAGCCACACTCATCGTCCCTCCTTGGCACAAGACTGAGGGTCCTTTGTGGTGGTGGTATCAAGCTACATAACCACGGCCTCATATATTTTGTTCTCTCCTTGGATTAATGACTCCTGCTCAACTCTGTACATTTTCTCATGTACATCACAGTAGTACACGAGCAAATGTCATCACATAAACTGTATTATGTATTTATTTTGCATACTGACTGGCAATAATGGCTTCCAATTTTTGGGGGAGGTATCCTATTTAACAAAAAAAAGCCCCAAATCATCAACCCCAAATTTGAATGGCATACTGAGGAGCGTCGCAGAGACAAAAGGGATTTAACTTTTATAACCCTAGGGGGGGCACCGCAAATGGACACAGTTTGCAAAAGTAGGTCGGGCGTGAGTCAGCAGCACATTCTCGCGATATCTAGAAACACCGCGGACGGACCATGCAATCCTGTAAGTATGACGCTCACGTGAGGTGGTGACCGCGCCCAAATGAGACCGGAAGTGAGTACCATTTCGTACTAGGCGGGGAATCATTCGGGGAATGGGCTCTATTGTCTAAAATATCAAGGATCTTTTGTAGAGCCTACTTGGCCTTCAGGACAAGTTTATACGCCCAATTTACACTCCACTGTACGACGGTGTACCGTGGTACAATTAAACTGGCGGCACATCATAGCAGATCGGAAGGCGCCGCGGGAAAGACATTTACAACAATTGTTCCATATTTTCACGATACATTTTCCTCCAAAAACCAAACCAAACTTTTTGATAATTATTTCATCCTCTATAATAGCATTGTATTTAATATACAGACCTAGCAAAACGTAATATCTTCATAAACTGTTAAAACGTCACTTGTGTAACATTTAACACACAGGGATGGAGGGATGGGGGGGAAAAGATGAGGGATGAGGGATGAGGGATGGGGGAAAAAAACCTCGGCAATTTGTGACATTTTAAAGCTTTTGTTTGCAAAAGATCGTTCCAAAACAAAACATTTCGATGTAGACAGAGACAGAGAAATAAATATTGTGATTTTACTCACCATTTTGTCTGTTTGATTATTACTGATTAAGTACTGAAATGCACCCGATTATGTTGAGTCACTTCAGTGAAATGACTTCATCCAGGATGGAGTTCGAGAGACTCGCTTCACACTGGAACACTGATTGGTTGGCGAGGTCACATGTACTCATCAGTCATTGGTTGATACGTAAATCTAAATCCCAATTTATACTTCATCGCAGGGCGGTGTCGCGTGCCTCACGAGTAGCAGACCTACAAGCTCACATGGCGTTGTATCCGCGACGCGTTGTGAACTTGTAGGTCTGGGCACGCGACAGTCGACACCTTCGTACGATGCAGTATAAATTCGGTTTAATTTGTCTGCATGATGACGTGGGACTTCTTTGTGACACTGCAAAACAGCAGATGGCAGCAGTGTGCAATAAGAGTGTAATACCACAGCGTAGTAACCGTAGTTAGTTAGTTGGTACATTCACGGGGACGTCCATGCTTTTAATTTAGGTTTGAATGAGATGTAAATTGTACTTAATTTGTTTTTATTTATCTTTATCCTTTTGTTGCTGAACATGTGCCTGTCCTCGGTGCTAATAACTTTAGGCCTATTATTCCTTTCGATTTGAACAACCTTTTGTGAGATAATTAGCTTTATTGATTTGATCCACATATCCCCAGGGGAAATTCAGCCTGGTGTCATTGCAGCAACTGCAGTGAGAATTGAGAAATGAATATCAGTGAATATGAGAATGAATTATGCACAGTCTGTCAACACCACAGACAGTATACCTGGATGAAAATACACGTAAATCTATCAACAGTCTATGAATGCATATAGGCCTAAGTAGTTTCTCGTCAGTTATCCTTAACAAGCATATCTGTCAAAGTTCTGAAATGTATTTTCTTTCCTTTTCCTTTTGTTTCTCATTAAAAAAAGAATGTATACTGTACCAATTGTATAATAATTTATAACCTGTTCTTAATAAAAAACGTGTTCTTCTGAAATGTACATCCAGTCCATGTGAAAATGTGCCAGCATCCATGCAGGAGTGAAGCAGATATTGCAGGTTCCAAGTTCTATGATCAACTCGGTTGTGGAGCCTGAGGGCTACTGGCACAAGAGGACTGGTCAAGACACTTTGTGGTGTGCCGAGGACGGATGAGTGTGGTTGAATGTGGTCCTCATTGTCACAAGCTCATCATTGAATAAAGATGGGTTCTGCAAGACAGCATTCAGCTTCTTCCTCATCCTCCCCTCCGCAACAACCTCCAACCTCCAGTTCAACTCCAACTCCAACTATTAAGTCAAGTCAATTTTATGCATAGAGGCTAGAGCACATTTAAAAACAACCAAGGTTGATCAAGGTGCTGGACAGCATAACAAAACATATACAGTATACAAATATGACACTATTAAAAAGAGGAGCATATACTCTTTTGCACTCCAGCCCAGAAAATACATTATACGTATCTGTCGGACTGTTGGAGACTGTGGGGAAACATTGGCGAACCATTTTCATGTTTTCTGGAGTTTCCCTTCTGTGATTCCAAGTGTCCACAGTGTCCTAGGCTGGAAGCAGTTTTTGGTGTTGACATTCCTTTTGATTTTAAAACCATGTATCTTGCAGATCTGGAAGGACTTAAATTTGCGAAGCAGGATCAATATCTACTGAGGGTATTGCTGGTGGCATCCAAAAAAGCCTTAACAAAAAAGTGGCAAACAAACTATAAATGAATGGATTGATTTAATCTATAGTATATTTATTATGGAGAGAATTACATTCAGCTTTAGAGGTCAGGTTGAAGTCTTCACAGATAACTGGTTTAGATGGATTACTATACCATAAGACCTGACTTTGTTTAAATTCAGTTAAATCTGTTTAACCAGGCTGTAGAAGCAGATGCACCAGATGTTTGAGGTACTTTGTATTCTGATCATCAATAGAGAAGAGAGGCAGATATCTCCCGTTGTGTGTATTGTACGTATATTGTCTTGTTTTGTTTCTGTTGTATGTATTGTCAATTGTCATAGTCGTTTCGTTTACATGTATTTGATAAAACAAATCAATAAAAAGTAAATTGAAAAAGAAAAAAAAGAGGAGGATACAACAACACTGTGATGCAAAATTATATTTTGAGACGAGACAAGGCATTTGGGTTTTAAAAACACCTGTGTGAAGTGAGGGGCGCTAATATATTAAAGTCTAATAACTCATGTTAATTATAGGTGATGTAATGGTGATCTAAAACAAATGGTGCAAACACAAACATTAAACGCCATTAACAATAAAGAGACAAATTATGACGTAAATGACACATACATTATGACATAAAATGTCCCTTCATTGTCAATGTGTTTACAAAACAAACATTAAACCTGTGTATAGGAGGGGCTAGCACCCCTCAAAAACTATAGCCTTCCTCAATACCCACAGCTATAACCCCCCAACATACTGTGCCACAGACACTGGCTACATACTGACATAACAGGTGCCTGTTGCACAAGTTGAAGGACCTGTCCTCAGCCTCCTCTGGAAGAGCAGTTTGCTCTATCCCTTTCTAGTGTAGAGAGCCTCAGATTAATTGAATAATGAAGGACCCCAATGGAAACAAGCCATAATGCTTTCTTTGGTTTAAATCCTCTTAACAGACCTTGTATTGAACTGTATTTTGCTGTGCAAACGGTTTATAAAGTAGCAAATTAGCAAATCATGTGCTCAGCTACTACCCTGTGTAAGAATCAACGTCAATAGTTAATTGTGGAGTGCCCAGCACATCTGACAGGTTGCTCTGCAATCTGACCTAATTGATGACTGAGGAGGTAGTCTAATCCAGGCCACCAGGTGGTGGTCCACATGCACCACTGAGAGCTTTATTTTACCTTTCTACAGGTGGCTTTTAATGTTGAATTATGATATGAAAGGTGTGGCAAAAGTAGCACATTACACAACATTATTTCATTTATTCATGTCACCATTTCAAATACATTAGCCACAATTTAGGTTTGTATACATATACACATTAAATATACAGATTCACAGACCATGTTCCTATTATGGGTACTGCAAACAGAAATTCCTCACATAATTAAGGTAGGAACAAAGTTTGAGCTTTCTGTTATTCAGAAGCCTAAAGCAAGGTAAAGGCACTTCTCTTCAATCATTTCATTAAGATTACGGTAAAAAATCACACCTGTGTGAACTAAAGTGAGGGGCGCTAATATATTAAAGTCTAACTCATGTTGATTAGATGATGTAATGGTGATGTAAAACAAACGGTGCAAACACAAACATTAAACGCCATTAACAATAAAGAGAAAATTACGTAATGAGGCACATTATGACGTAGATTGTCCCTTCATTGTCAATGGCGTTTAAAACAAAAGTTTAAAACAAACTAAAACTAAAGACAAACATTAAACCTGTGTATAGGACGGGCTAGCGCCCCTCAAAAAACCCTACCAGTTTCAGATTAGGTATGCAAAAACAATGGATTCATGTTCATATTAGAAGAGTTAAGCTTTAATGCCACTTGCTGGGATTCTTTTACATACAGTTATTACATCTCAACTGCACATATATCAGTTACAGCTTGAATGCAAATGTTTATTCATTATTCATTATTCATTCATTATTGTACATCCAGGACTGTACAGACAGATTAAAATGTCAGATTAAGCACAAACGTGATTTAAATTATAAGCATCATGGTAAAGGAAAATGAACAGGAGGGTTATCTCAGTGTCCTTCTAGTACTCTTCTCCTTCCTCCTCCTCCTCTCCAACACTGTCAGTGCCCACCTCTTCGTAATCCTTCTCCAGGGCGGCCATGTCCTCTCTGGCCTCAGAGAACTCTCCCTCCTCCATGCCCTCACCAACGTACCAGTGGACGAAAGCCCTCTTGGCATACATCAGGTCGAACTTGTGGTCAAGACGAGCCCAGGCCTCAGCGATGGCTGTGGTGTTGCTCAGCATGCATACTGCCCTCTGGACCTTGGCCAGGTCTCCACCAGGAACCACTGTGGGAGGCTGGTAGTTGATGCCAACCTTGAAGCCAGTGGGGCACCAGTCCACAAACTGGATGCTACGTTTGGTCTTGATTGTTGCGATAGCAGAGTTGACATCTTTGGGCACCACATCTCCACGGTAGAGCAGACAACAGGCCATGTATTTACCATGACGAGGATCACACTTCACCAACTGACTGGCCGGCTCAAAGCAGGCATTGGTGATGTCAGCAACTGACAGCTGCTCATGATAGGCCTTCTCGGCAGAAATGACTGGTGCGTAGGTGGCCAGGGGGAAGTGGATACGAGGGTATGGCACCAAGTTGGTCTGGAACTCTGTGAGGTCTACGTTCAGGGCTCCGTCAAAGCGCAGGGAGGCAGTGATCGAAGACACAATCTGGCCTATTAGCCTGTTGAGGTTGGTGTAGCTTGGCCTCTCAATGTCCAGATTCCTGCGGCAGATGTCGTAGATGGCCTCATTGTCCACCATGAAGGCACAGTCGGAGTGCTCTAGGGTGGTGTGGGTGGTTAAGATGGAGTTGTAGGGCTCCACTACAGCAGTGGACACCTGGGGAGCTGGGTAGACAGCAAACTCAAGTTTAGACTTCTTTCCATAATCGACAGAGAGCCTCTCCATCAGCAGGGAAGTGAAACCAGAGCCGGTGCCACCACCAAAGCTATGGAAGATGAGAAATCCCTGGAGGCCAGTGCACTGGTCAGCCTGAAAGGAAAAGAAAGATAAAAGGAGAGGGGGAAAAAAAACACTTGCCTTTCAAAACTGACACTATACACAAGCCAAGCCGTTATCAAGAATAATCAAGTCAGAGCTCTCACCAACTTGCGAGTTCTGTCCAGAACCAGGTCAATGATCTCCTTGCCGATGGTGTAGTGCCCACGGGCATAGTTGTTCGCAGCATCCTCCTTTCCTGTGATCATCTGCTCAGGATGGAACATCTGTCGGTACGTTCCTGTACGCACCTCATCTGTAAATGGAAGGTTTTAAAGGAAACAGGTGACAATCATTTCATTGTGTTTCTTCAAAGTTTTGAAGAAAACAATAATAATTTAATAAAAACTAATTGTCCAATTTAACATTACTTTTGGTGTTAAGTAGCTGCCTGCAACTGGTAAATTGTTCATTTATAGTGATGCTACAATGATAGAATTAAGGTCCATTCATTAGGGCTTACTGACCAATGACAGTGGGTTCCAGGTCGACAAAGATGGCCCTGGGGACGTGCTGTCCCCCTCCAGTCTCACTGAAGAAGGTGTTGAAGGCGTCGTCTGCTACACCAACAGTTTTGTCACTGGGCATCCGTCCGTCAGGCTGTATGCCATGCTCCAGACAGTACAGCTCCCAGCAGGCATTGCCCATTTGGACTCCGCATTGGCCCACATGTATAGAGATACACTCACGCTGCATAGGAAGAAGTGAAAAGGAGCAAAAACGAATAAATTGAATTGATTGTACGACATAATGTAGCAATATAGCTGCTGGAAATGTTGCAATTACAATGCTGTTAACAAAGAAAGACTAATAGTCCGGCAGCCGACAGGCTTCTTTTGTTTAAAGTGGGAAATTTGGTATATAGTCTTTTTTATTGGCTAATATTGTCTATATACATACATTAATGAATCCACTTGCTGACTGGCTGTCAGTATTGAGCATGGGGGCATTTATCTTTCTTGTGACCCTACCATTGTCATGGTCTGCATACCATATCTCCCTGTCAGCCACCCCCACTCTCCATTCCTACCCTCAGTCATTGTCACACACCTGTTCCCACTCCATCCCAGCCCAGCAGTGCCATGCCCCTTTTCACACCTGAGAACATTTCCCCAATCAACCCACCTCCTATAAAGACTGGACTCATTACACACACAAACTGTGGGAACATAATCCTTTGTCCGGTGCGCAACCTTTCCTGGATGTTTCCTATGATTCGCCTGTACCTGGATTTCCGTGTGTTCTAAGGTTTTTGCATTTTCTGGACTTATGTGTTTTGCCTAGTTTTGCCCTTTTGGATTTTTGCCTTTTACTTTTGAAGAGTTTGGCCAAAGGGCTTTCCTGAGTTTACTTGTGCTTGCTGCCTTGTCTTGTAGCTAACCTGCTTTATTTTAATAAACCAGTGTTTGAAACTATACTCTGCTCTGCATTTGGGTCCTATCTCCTGCACACCGTGACAACCATTAATATGGCAGGCAAAATTGTCAAAAATGTCAAACTTTCCGTATGCTTTAAGTAGCATGTGACATGTCAAACTAGGGGTTTTTCATGATTCTGAATCCATTCCAAGCATTAGTTTTGCACAAAACACTCCCTGGGCTAAAAACAAATCATGACAAATGTGATGAGGTCAGCACAAATGTGATGAGGTCAGCACATGTTGGGCAAGTGGCTATGGCTGTTTTTAGCCCAAGGAGTGGATTAATGAATGTATGTATATATAGACAATATTTTAGGCCAATAAAAAAGACTATATACCAAATTTCCCACCTGTCCACCTCGGCTGCTGGACTATAAAATAATCGGAACTCACAAAGTCCTCGTCAACAAAATAACACAGGGTATGTTAATACATCCCATGCAGACAGTATTACACTAAAAGGCCATGTCATATTTAGTGTAGCAGACCCTGTATAGTACACAGTGAGCCTACAGCCTGATGATGATTAGCATAACTTAGTGCAGTAACACCTGCACAGGACACCCTATAGCCTATACTATATCAATATGGCTACTGTGGAAAAAGTCTACCGTTAACTACAACATGCTTAACTAAATCTAACACACCCATTATGGCTGATACAGGGGAAAATGCTAAATATATAATTTTGGCTTAAATGTTGTCTATAGCCTACTAGGCCTATACCTTTAAATAGTACACTGTAGCTAAGCTATATGATACATTTATAAATTAGGGCGTTACATTTAGTGTGTTTGTGAGCGCGAAACTGCAAGTGCTGACTAGGCCTATCCGTCTAAAGCCTACTATGCTTGGCCAGCGAGGCACACCAAAAATCTAGCAGCATCTATGACCTCATCGCTCGCTCACTCAGCATCAGCAATGCATGGGTGGGGTGGGTGAGATGGAGGTAACGCGAACCTAAATCTTGTCTAATAAAATAGTACCCTACCTACCCATTATTGTTTTTTCCCGGCATTTGCCTGAATTATATTCAATTTTCCTAATAGGAAAACGAACTACAAAATGTGAATGTTCCATCCCATGAAACGAAAGAATATATATTGACATGTTTAATAGTCGTAATCAATTTGTGACCAAATTAAAGCATTTTGCATTTTGGTTTCGAATAAATCACCACAAAATGAAAAAATAGAGAAAGAATTAAAGGACTTGATTTACTCACCATTTTGTCTGTTCGATGCTGAAACCCACCTCGTTCTGTTCACTCACCACGCACCCGCTTCGACTAGTCTGTTATCAATGGACAAGACCGCAGTTATCAGTTCGGATCACCACCGGCTGTATGACTTCCTCCAGAGAGGCTAGACGTGATTTATACTTCGTGGCGGCTGTGTCGCGCACCAAAAAAAGACGATCTACAAGTTGATTGGCTTGTAGATCGGCAATGAATCGCGACACTTGACTTGACTGCTTTCACAGTTTTATTTCAAACGTATGCAGTATGCACTGACTCGACTGGCTCTGGTTAGACTCACTGGGATTGCGGTTTGAGTTTGACGCATCTGTGTCTGTGTCTAGCGGATACGGAAACGATAGCGTGTGCGTGTGTCTGTGGCAGCTGTGCGTGTGCGTGTCCATGTGCGCGTGCGTGTGTGTGTGTGTGTGTGTGTGTGTGTGTGTGTGTGTGTGTGTGTGTGTGTGTGTGTGTGTGTGTGTGTGTGTGTGTGTGTGTGCGTGTGTGTGAACTTTCTGTTCTGGTTGGTCGAGGAGACAACTAATAATGATTACTAATAATGCTATTTATTAGACCTGCATGTGTCCTGCCTGTCAATGTCAAATGTGTATGGTCTGTGAATTATAAAGTTTATTTTGGCAAAATAAAGATTCTATCAAATGTTAAGTATAGCAGGCCTACTAGTAGTAATAACTAATAACTAAGAGTATAAGGACTGCCGCCTATTATACATTAATCAGAAGGAGTACAACATGGGGTTAAAATGGTGGGCCATTTACACAGTGGTAACACCAGGAGCATGTGGCAGGCAAATAACAGACTGCATAGATAGAGAACCCTCCCCAACAAATGCCTTCTAGTCTGTTTGACCCCCACCAGATGGAACCATGCTGGGGTCAGTATCACCTGAGGAGACGAACAGTACCAACATAAACTAGTCAGAGGCTACACCACCTGTGGAGGCCAGTACTTTAAGTTTAACCATCTTGGAGGATGATGTAAGGCTGATGGCATCCCAGGCTGTGTCCTAAAAGCATATACCGGTATATGCATTGCAAACCAGCTGGCGGGCATCTTTCCAACCTCTCGCTCTCCCAGGCCATGGCATGGGTCTCACAGGCTTCAAAATGATCACCATTGTGCCCTCCAATCAAGGTCACAACTCGCGTGCCTGAACCCCAATAGTCAACAAATGCTTTGAAATGAAAGGCTTTTGCCTCTGAGGATCCCTTGCAGTTTGCATAACATAATTTGATTGATTGATTGATTGATTGCTTGCTTTATTAACAGTTTACAAAAAGGTGCAGTGGTACGATTATACAAATGGTGCTAAAAGGATGACACAAAAAGGAGGGCTTGTTTCCATTGTGGTCCTGAATCAAACAGATCCACTGATGACACAATCAGCATGGCCCTTCAAACTACCCCCTCTCACCTGGATGACAGACAGCTGAGCTGAAGGACAAATATGTCCGTATGTTTGTTGTCCGTCCGTAGACTACACACTACAGCTCAGTTTTTTAACAAATTTGGTTCCGAGTTCCAACCAGGCTCGACAGCTAAGCTCAGAGACCTCCAGCTATACACCCAGCTGTGCATGGGTCTGCTAGCTCCTCCTGACCTTTCCTGAAATAACATAATTGTAATAAAAAACACCTTGAAGACCTTAACAGGAGCCCTCGTACAAGGTTTCTTTGACTATGCATCCACCTCTTGGTACCACAGCACCTCAAAGGCCCTTAAAACAAGGCTCCAGACCTCCCAAAACAAACTGGTCAGGCTCCTACTTGGCCTCACCCCCCGAACCCACCTCACCCCTGCCCACTTTGACAGGCTGGGATGGCTTAGGGTCGACGACAGAGTACAGCATCTTGCAATGGGTCTGGTCCACAAGATTCGATACACCACCAAGATACCCATGTACCTGTCTAAATACTTCCTTAATGTAAACGAAGTCCACACCCACAACACCAGAGGGAGTGCAACAAACCATGTACAACCCAGATTCGGCACAAACAAGGGACTAAATTATTTTCGCTCCTATGCCACCAAAATGTGGAACGCCCTACCAACAGTCATTAAGACATGTGAATCCCTTGACTCCTTCAAAACCGCTCTCAAAGGGCACCTACGGATGGCTGCAATTCGAAACTGGCCTCTGTAAAATCTGAATCCCCCCCCATTTCCCCTCACTGTATAATGTATATTTTCCCTTTTTTGCTTCCTATATGATGAATTCCTGTTCTGTTCTTTAGCTACATAGAAATGTCTATTTGTATGTCTCTAAATGTTTGTATGTCTCTAAATGTTTTGATGAATTGAACAATGTGGACCCTGTTGTAAACAAGTGTAATGCTTAATTGGGTCGTCCACTCACAGTTAACAGTCTTTGTATTGAGTTTGTGCTTAAAATGTACTGTCAATTCTACAAACTGTTAATAAATATTTCAATCAATCAAAAAAGCCCGACTGGCCATTGGATTTGGGCACCTAAAAATAAGCATTTCGTATATTTCCTATGTTATGCTATTTATTAAATTGTAAATGTATTATTATTATTATTATTATGTATTAGTAATACCGTTAATAACTAAAATAAATTGTTTTTGTACTTCACAAATAAGTGTATCAAATAAATGATAAATAACCCCCCCTTCTTGTTTACTGATATAACACGTACGGCACTGACGACGGCTGTACCACCTGTATGACACTATTGCCAGCCTCTCATCAGCTGCCCTGCATGACTGACTGAGTAGGTAAACAAAACAAAAGCATGTTTCCAAAAATCTACAGTCAGAACAATGGGGTCAGAACACACCCCCTTTATGATCGCGCGAAAATGTCAATATTCTAGTGTTACTACTTAGTACCAATCACAAACGTTTGCATTTGGAGTGGCGTTAATAATATCCAATGACTACATGTCTGAAGTTGACTGACGTTCATATTGACCAATCATGTGTGAAATCGTCTAGTGTAGGCGGGGTGATTTTTAACCGGAAGTGTACCTCCTCCAGGAAGCGCGACCAGTAATCGAGTCGACTCTTTTGTTTTGCAAGGTAAGTCCTGCAAATAATTATGTAAACAAACACTTCATAATAAACAACAGTTAGCTCTAAATAAAACGTTTCATCTACCGGTCTGTAGGGGAAACGTACATAATGATGCATGCATGTTATAAATGACTAAAGTAGTTGTTATTTGCGTCCTGACAGAATCGTTTCCCCTTCATAATAGAGCCACGTTTTCTGGTATTACTACTGTAGCTGTTTTCCCAGTGCCCGGGACAGTTATCTACATTTTCAAAGACAACAATCACTTCATGGTTCATTTTAATTTACCACAACATTTCTGTTTTGTGACTCTTGTCCTGTGTGAAGAATGGATGCTACTCAGATGATTGATGCCTATGTAGTGGAGTCAGATGAAGATGAAGAAGAAGAGGAAAGAGAAAACAAGAGGGGAGAACCCTTGGCCAAACTGCGAGTGTTAAAGAATGAACATATTCCTGACACTGGTTAGTGGAAAGTAATTAATATCTGATGTTTAATTAATTATTGTTGATGTTCACCTGCAATCTGCTAATCTCTTTGCTTGATAATCTGGCAATTGCTTTTCTTCTCTCACCTAGAGTTGCCCCTCTATTTGGGAGAAAATGTACTGGGCCGTGACCCCAGCACCTGTAACGTGCCCCTCCTCGCCCGCTCAGTATCCAAACAACACACAACCATCTCTCTCACTGTCTACCGTGGCAAGAGTCGCTGCGGCGAAGGCGCCAAGGAGGTGTTGGTGTGGGACATGGGAAGCATGAACGGGACCCGTAAAGGCCACCGCAAACTGACGCCTCATGTTCGCTATGCCCTAAGTGAGGGGGACAGCTTAGTGGTGGCAGACATCCCATGCCAGTATGTCAGCTTGCCCGTGGACGAAACGCATAGTCAGGCAGAGAGAAATCCAGTGGACAGTGGCAACTCAGGTAGGGCTCATGGTTCTTCTGACATAGAAAAAGAGGCTCAACCCTTTGGCACCAACGGGGAACAAGACTCCAGGACTGGCACAAGCGAAGACATTGAGAAATCTGTCAATAGAAACAAAAAGGTGTTAGATAGGTTGTTGTTGTTGTCAGATGAAGAAGAGTCAGGGAACACTCCTGCCAGGACCACGGTCTTGTGCTCTGACAGAAGTCGAACACCGCTACAAGAAACCCTAGTCCCAGAATCTGACTCGGATGGAGAGCAAGAGAGGGGACCAAGCTGGCGGGGAAAAACTGTTGGTAGGTAAACTGTGTAAAATACTGTTTTCTGTGCGTAAGGCGTTGAGATGTCTGTCTTGTCTGTTTTGTGTTTGTTTGCGTTTCATGTAGCTTGGTCTAAATCTAGTTAATTGTTTCTTTCTTTCCCTTCTATGATCATCCAGAGATAACCGTAGTATGATAGTTCAAGGTGTGTGTGTGTGTGTGTGTGTGTGTGTGTGTGTGTGTGTGTGTGTGTGTGTGGACAATATAATGAATATAAGAAGACAAAAAATGGTGGACAGGACTTGGTTAATGCCTCCTCTTTTATTTAGAAAAATAAAATATGAAGCTTTAACAGTGAGTCCTGTCCATCATCTTTGGAGTGATATACATACACACAACACGAATGTTGTGTGTAGCATTCAGTGGACAACATGTTTTAATTAGTTTCTTCCTTTTTCTCTCAGTGTCTGAATCTGACTCCATGTCCAGTCCTAGAGGCAACTTCATCCCAGAGAGGTAAATTCAATATACGGGTAGAACCAAAGAGTGTTTTTGACATTGAAGGATAATTTAAAAATAAATAGTAGTTAGTGTGTGACTTGTCCTAAATCCTTTATAGGAGTCAGTCAGTTTACTGTGTAGTTAATGTTTATCACGTAGGACTTCAGCTGAAAGTTCGACTAGAACTGTAACTTCTAGCTGCCATTCTCAAGTATTATTCAATCTGACTTAGTGATTGCTTTGTTGTGATAATTAAAAGATAATACTTAAGGTGGTTGCACACTGGATGCGTTTTTCTGAAAACCGACGAAAAAATCAAAAAAACGCAGCAGTGTGCAGGGACCTTTACTGTATGTATTGTGATTCATAATACTGAAAAAAGGAAATCTTGAGAATGGCTATTCAATTAGCGGACTCAGGTCCATAGAAAAAAAAAGAAAAGAAAGAAACAAAGAAAAAAAAACACAAGACGGAAGGAAGTAAAATAATTAAAAAGATCCACAGGTCAGGCACTTCAGCTAGTGCACCCTTTAGTCTGGATGTATAGCATGAACAGCTCATTTTGGGCCTTGAGAGCGTCACAATGATGCAGATACAGCCAGCCTTTGCATTATATACGTAACTAACTATATAATTACAACAATATATGATTCACAATCCCAGCTATAAGCTAAGTTAATAAGATAAACCTTGATTAATCCCCAGAGGGAAATTCAGATGTCATTACAAGTAATTGTTACATTTGTAAGTACTAAGTAAGTAAGTAGTAAGTACAAGTGCTTCTACCGGTGCATAGATCATGTGCATATAGAGTACCAAAGTAACATTGGGTCATATTAGAATCGTCTCATATAAGTATTGTGGTCCAAAAATAAACACACTGTCTCTGTGATATTGTCAGGGAGGTGTCTCTGTATCGTTTATGATAGTCACTCATATCTGATACTGGCAAAAAAAGTAACTAATTCGGCGGCAGTAACATTAGCGTTTTCTCGCAGTTGATTCTTCATATCTATATGAGTGAAACTGCCGCGATCATTTGTTTATTTTTGGAACACAGTCCTTATCTAAAAAAAAGTATTGGAATTCAGAATGGGGGGGAAAACGCAACCCAGGTAAATTTTGTCTTCGGTGCTTTATAGACTTATTATTACATAAGCCTACAGCAGTGGTTCACAAACGTTTTCATGTCAAGGACCCCCATTTGAAAATATATGCCCCATAAGAGAAGGTTTTTACAGTGATTTTCATCCATTTTCAATTTCAAGGGCCCCCGGTTTGACCTGAACTTTGCTATGGTCCCCCATTTAATTGCATTTTTATCTCTGGGACCCCAATGTACAGTTACTTTAAGTCTGAGAGTCTGAGTTACAGACCCATAAGGGTCCATTTGGTTCCTAATTATCATTTAGCTGGGGACGCCCTGGAACTCTCTCAAGGACCCCTAGGGGTTCCCGGACCCCACTTTGGGAACCACTGGCCTACAGTACCTAATCAACACTCTTCTTTACTTCTAACTTGACCACTTGTTTCTCCACTGTGCAGTCCCATCACACCATCCTCCATTCAAAGCAGACACTTGAAGCTGACACCTAAGAAGCGTGTCAGCTTCAGCGACGAGAGTGACGTGGATGCAGGGCGACAGCAGCTGCGGAAACAAAGTGGGGAGCGGAGTGGACAGGTTGTGCTTGGGGGAAAGTCACGTGATTTCAGCCTGCCCGAGGAAGATGGATCATCTGTGTCTATGCTGGCATCACCTGCTTTTAACATGGACAGTGATACTGAGGAGGAGGAGGAGGAGGAGGGGGATATGAAGTTGATATGCAGCGCGGGTCTACTGGCCTCCCAATCACCAGCAGCCGACCCGCCATTGAAGCTGTCCCAGTTTCACATGGACAGCGACACGGATGTCGACGAGGAAAACGAGAGTCGTGTCGTTGTAGACGCAGGTGCCGTATCAGTCCACACTTCCGATGACGTTGCCAAACCCACCAGACATATTCCGGTCATTCTGCCAACAGGCCTCAGTGCAGAGGACAGTGACACCGATGATGAAATTGTGTCGGAGACTGCCACCAATACTTCTGCCTCTTCAGCGCAGCTGGTGGATTCCCATCTAGACAGTGACACAGATGTTGAGGAGGAGGTGCAAGGTGTTGACAGTGGGCCAAAGAACGCTAGCTCTAAACCAGAGGCAACCCCAACAGTCCTTTCAAACTCTGGCGGAGTTGAATCCATGTCTGCCGTTCCTCCTAGCAACCTGTGTTCGGACAGTGACACGGATGATGAAAGCATCGTCCCTGTTGTTACCGGCCAACTCACAGGGGCTGTTGTTGACACGGGTGTTGAACTGGAGATCTTATCTGATAGCGATACAGACCTTGAGGAGGATGCACCTATGCTCCCACAAGTTGTTGCCAAGGAAGCAAGTGCCACGCCATCATCATTGACCAAAGTTACGACGGACTCCTCATCAACTGCTGGTGCAGCCGCTAACGTAGCCGACCTGTTTCCAGTCAGTACTACTGACGATGAGGAGAATGGGGAGAAAGGCAGTGAACGGGCAGGCAGAGGCCAGTTCTCAGCCGTTATACCTCAACTGCAGAAGTTCTCTACACCAAAGGGTAATTCACACTTATTGTGTTTTGAAGGACTGTTCGATGAATTGTGTTTAATAGTATTCCTATTTTTGTGAGGAAGTGAAAATCTGCCATAACAATTCCCAATATCTTCTGGCTATGTAAAATGGTGCCTTTCATCAAAGGCTCTGACCAATCTTACTACATGAACTTAGTTTGTGTGTGCTCTGGACACACTGAATGTGTTATGTTACTCTTAACTTTGCTCTGACAATGAAACAGACCTTTTTCACAGCAGTCATTTTAACTACTGTCACAAGAATGTTAAGAATCCCAATTTCTAGTTGAGCCACAATCTTGCACGCCTTACAATGCTTCACAATATATCAATATAAAAATATAAATATATGTTTCCTATTGTTATGATGACAGGGGGAGCAGTAGAGGAAATGGAGACTCAGGCATTCTTTAATTCTCCTCCAGATCCATTCAAACGTGAGTAATGGTACAAAGAAATTATCACTCAACTAACTTGTACCATTGTACCGGACAGTGGACTGGAAATGTCTCTGGTTCAAGAGACATTTATATGAATACACAGAAATGTACAAGACAATTGTACAGCGAATGACACGGAAATGGAGGCTTCATTTTTAGAGAGCCTCAATAGCCCACACTGGACTAGTATTACCTGGGAACCTTTGATAATGTGTAGTATTTGTGGTTTATGATGTTAATCCCGTGCCTCATCCTTTTCCTACCTTGCCGTAACAGGAAGATCTCTTTTTCAAGGAAGCCCTGTCCTCTCTCTTTACCCATTTGAGCAGTTAGAAAGGCGAGTTTAATTAGCACAATTAGCACAATTGAAGAAGTAAATTCAGTGCTTTACATTACATCAGGGGTGGGTAGATCTTGTTGAGCTTGTGATCTTTAAAGTAGCTCTCAAGTGAAAAACGTGTGGGCACTCCTGCATTACATAAACCTCTAAGCATTGAGACATTAAGACAGAGCCGTGAGATAGTGCAAAAGAAACACATTAATCGTGTGGACATGTTAATGTGAGCCTCCACAATGTGTACTGTCTTGTGTATATTGTAAATGTAATTTTGTCTTTTCTGTCTTTCCAAGGCCCTTTTCCACCTATATTACCATCCGGTTCAGACGGCCATGATGAGGATGATGACCGTGTTGTGGATGAGACCCAGTCCTTCATACTGGAGACCCCAGACCGCCAGGCCAATCTTCAAGGAGACCCCACCCTGGACGACACCCAATCTTTTGCCCTGGAACCTTTATCTGAGGAGGAACAGGCCTCCACCGCAGGAGACTCTTTTCAGCGTGGGCTGAAAAAAACGCCGCCTTCCCAAGCCCAATGTCTAGCCATGGAGAGCACCCAAAACTTTGTCTCCATGGTCGGGGATGTGTGTCTGGAAGCTACCCAAGCCTACTTACCGGTCGCTCCTGCAGACAGAACATCCACAGAGTACGATTTAGCCATGGAGGCTACACAGGTCTATGGCGGTGGAGAGAAGGAGCCCACCCAGCAGATAGATGTAGCAACGGACGCAACAAAGACATATATCCCGGAGACTGACAGTGATACGGAGGATGATGAAGGAGACGGTAAAGCGAGGACCGACCTCGCCACGGCTGAAACGCAGCCATTGGTATCCTCGTCCACAGCTGCTATCGCCATGGCTGAAACCCAATTGTTTCCAGCTTTACGTAAAAGAACAGCCACGTCTCAGAGACTCGTTGAATCGCAGGAGTCATCGCTCGCAACTGTTTCTCTGCTCTACACTGCTGAAACTCAGCCCATGGCGCCTACAAGTGAAACTGAGGAAAGCGACGAAGAGGAGCTTCCAGTCACACGCAAAAGAACTGGCAAGGCTAAAAGACTTGTTGAATCACAGGAGTCATCGCTCGCAACGGTTTCTCCGCTCTACACTGCTGAAACTCAGCCCATGGCGCCTACAAGTGAAACTGAGGAAAGCGACGAAGAGGAGCTTCCAGTCACACGCAAAAGAACTGGCAAGGCTAAAAGACTCGTTGAATCGCAGGAGTCATCGCTCGCAACGGTTTCTCTGCTCTACACTGCTGAAACTCAGCCCATGGCGCCTACAAGTGAAACTGAGGAAAGTGACGAAGAGGAGCCACTTCCAGTCGCACGCAAGAGAAGAGCCAAAGCTCAGAGACTCATTGAATCACAGGAGTCACAGCCTATAGCCACGTGTGAAACAGAAGAGAGTGGGAAGGAAGACGAACCCAAAGCCGCGGCACAAACTGCAAGGTGGCCTCGGGGTCGAGGGAAAGGGAGAGAGTTTGAGGCCGGTGTAGGTAGGCGAGGGAGATCGTCCAGAGGAGTGGCCGCAGAGGTGCAGGAGGAGCCCTCAGGGCCTCCACGGAGACAGACGAGAGGTAGGGGCCAGACCACCAGCAGAGGGCGGAGAGGGAGGGTGGCAGTCCCCGAAGAGGAGGCGGAGGGAGGGGACGCGGAGTGTGAGGAAGAGGCGAAGGTTGAGCTAGTGACACGCGGTAGAGGCAGGAAATCCTCTGAGATGCAAGGCACACTGCAAAAGGAACAAGAAGCGAGGGAGAGGATAGAGGTGGAAAAGAGGCAAAGAGAAGAAGAAAGAACAAGACAGGAGACGGAAAAAAGGGAACAGGTAGAGAGAGAGCGACTTGACAGGGAAAGGAGACAGGAGGAAGAGAGACTAGTGAGAGAAATGGCAGAAAGAGAGGAGAGGGAGAGACGGGAGCAAGTGGAAAGAGAGGAGAATGAGAGACTGGAAAGAGAGGAGAAGGAGAGACTGGAAAGAGAGGAGAAAGACAGAATAGAAAGGGAAAGAAAAGAGTGGGAGGAAAAAGAAAGGATACAAAAGGAAAGAGAGGAGCAAGAAAGAGAGTTGAGGGAAAGAAAAGACAGGGAAGAACGAGAGAAGCTGGAGCGGGAGAATTCAGAGAGAGAGGAAAAAGAAAGAACAGAAAGGGAGAGAAAGAAACTAGAAGAAAAAGAACGGCTACAGCAGCAGAAAGAGCAACTTGAGAGAGAAAGAAGAGAGGAGGAAGAGAGGCTAGTGAGAGAAATGGCAGAAAGAGAGGAGAGGGAGAAACGAGAGCGAGTGGAAAGAGAAGAGAAGGAGAGGCTGGAAAGCGAGGAGAAAGAGAGAATAGAAAGGGAAAGAAAAGAGAGGGAGGAACGAGAGAAGCTCGTGACCAGAGAGTCCTTTGCCATGAGCGACAGGGCAGATGAGAGCAGGAGCAACGATGCTCCCACGCCAGGTGCAAGTTCGCTGGGCAGAGGTCGAGGAAGAGGCAGGAGGACGGTTCCAAAGCCTGAGACGGCTGTGGTCAAAGGTAGTCGGAATGACCAGGCCTCGGCTCCTAAAACCCCAGCCAGGGGCAGGAAGATTCAGAAAGTTGAGGCTGCGTCTAACAATGCTTCTCCAGCCATTGAGGAGAAGGCAGATTCCCAGCAGCCTGGTACCACAAGAGGGCGAAGGGCAAGCAGAACAACCGCCGCTGCCACGTCTGCAGAGGTACTGGAACCCGAGCCGGGTAACTCAACCAGCATAGATGTCCCGTTCCGCAGAACCAGATCTCGCTCCAACTCGTCCAACTCCGTCAGCTCTGAGACATCATTTTCCAGCATCAACAGCCAGGGTCCGAGTCGAGGGACCCCAAAGACCAGTCGGCCGCCCGCTGGGAACAGATCCAGTGGCAGGCGAGCGACAGTGACTGGAGAGTCCTCCAAGAGCGACAGGGCAGATGAGAGCAAGAGCAACGATGCTCCCACGCCAGGTGCAAGTTCACTGGGCAGAGGTCGAGGAAGAGGCAGGAGGACGGTTCCAAAGCCTGAGATGGCTGTGGTCGGAGGTAGTCAGAATGACCAGGCCTCGGCTCCTAAAACCTCAGCCAGGGGCAGGAAGATTCAGAAAGTTGAGGCTGCGTCCAACGATGCTTCTCCAGCTATTGAGGAGAAGGCAGAATCCCAGCAGCCTGGTACCACAAGAGGGCGAAGGCGAGCTAAAGCCAGTGATACTGAGCACACTGCTGCAGCTGCAGAGGACCGAACAACTCAGGTGGAACAAAGTGCCACAGAAGATTTGCCAGAACCTAATAGCAATGTCAAGGGCAGGGGTCAAGAGCGAAAGGCAAAGCCTGTCGATGCTGCGGTTGACGTCAATGAAGAAGCTGAGGCTAAAGAGACTGGCAGAGGAAAAGGAAGAAAGAGGGAGCTTGAGAAAGAGCTCTGCCCCCCCGCCAATAGGGGGGGCAGAGCCCCGGGGAGGAAGAGCGAAAAAGTGCCATCTGTCGATGGGGAGTCCAAAGTAGAGAGTGAGAAAATGGAAGAGGAGACTCCTAGGAAGAGGGGCAGAGGCAGGCCGTCGGCAGCTCAGAAGAAGAAGGAAGAAGAGGGGCAGGAGGATGGAGAAACCTCGGCTCACGGTTCCACAGTCCAGGATGCCAATGTGTCGTCATCAAAAGGAACCACCTCACTTGAGGTATATTGTTATAGTCAGTTTTTAAACATTTTGTTTGTAAAATGCTGTAATGTTGTAAAATGTTTTGATTGGAACATACTGTAAGTGTTAGGAAGAAAGTATTTGTATCTAAGCATACAGGGTGTATTACGTCGGCGTTGTTGCTGTTCAATTAGCGCTAGTCACTTGCTGGCTCTCTCCCGGTCTTTGAGTAACCTGAATACCGCTGTCCCTCACCATTACTGAGAGTGTTTTACTGAGTACTTGTTTCTCTCTACTTGCCTTTCCTTGTTAGCTCCCAGAGACCCCTAATGTCTCCAGGAAGCGAGGGCCTCCAATGGACTCCTCTCCCGTGATTAAGACTCCTCGCTTATCTGGGAGGACTGCTAACCAGACCTGCAAGGTCGGTGTCCGTGCTTATTTGTACAGTTAATAATGACAGAATATTGTCATTGGCTACATTAAAAACACTAAAGCCCTGCCCTGGATGCACTGCTAAATTCATTTTTTTAATCCAAATCAACACTAATAATCTTGGATTAATAACACAGATCACAATTTGCAGCGATGATCCTATATATTACTTGTAATTACAGTCAGTATGTGTCTGTAGATAAGGAATCGGTATACAGTAAATAGTAATTTCATAATGTTTTGATCCACATAATGGCACCAAAAGGTATTTTCTCTTTCCTTCTAAAATATCGCTCTTAAATTTCAGTTTAGGAAGAACAAATATTCCTTTCTCGCTCTCAGGTGTTGTTCACAGGCGTGGCGGGCGAGACAGGGGAGAAGGCGCTGTCTCGCCTGGGAGGCAGCTTGGCCCGGGATGTGTGGGACATGACCTACCTGGTGACAGACAAGGTGCGCCGCACAGTCAAGTTCCTGTGTGCCATCGCCAGGGGAATCCCCATTGTGGACACCCAATGGCTACAGAAGGTTAGTTGACATGTTGACAGTTAAATGTAAAGATGTAAAGATAGTCACAGACTATCTTTACATTCACTCTGTGATGCATACAGGCAGTACAGTGTATGTGTGCACACATACGATACACACTAGGGTTGCATAAATACAATCCTGTGATGAACTACATGTTTGATTTAGTCTTTTCTGTAAATATTAATTGAGCTCTGGGAGAACGGTAAATGCTGTCTCATTTCCATCACAAACTACCATTCGGCATATATACCAAATTCTCAACTTTCATCAATCTCTATGCTCACTACACAATTACTATATTTTTGCACCAACATGCAAAAATATGCTAACCATACAGAAAATCTGCACAGTCTGCAATAGTTTTTTCCAGGAGCTAGAATCCAGCAGGTGATAATCTTCTGCGTAAGGACACTGCAGTGTCCTTCTGCGTAAGGACACTGCCAATTTGATGATTTTATACTGTGGTTAACTTATTGTGAAGTTGCTATGACAACCTGGGCATAGGTGGGTTCAGCCAATCACAGGCACAGCCTATTTGTATGTGTCACAGGTGCACAGCAGCAGGGAATTTGGGAAACGCCACAGGGAAGCCACACAGTTTTTCAACCGTGCGTGTTTTGTTTATTTTCAGTTGTTTTCAGTTATCCTTGGTTTATTTTGCATCACAAGTTATTGTTTAAGTTACAGTTTAAGTACCCGGCTTATGTCATGCTTTATCCATCCTGCAAGCAAAAATAAAACCTTTTAAATGCACTCAACGAGACGACCTGAGTTACTGTCATCATCACCACGCGTTGGAAAGAGCTTCACACCATATCCCTCACTGGCATCTTTTGTTGTTCGGTTGCCCTTACAGACACAGAGGGATGTTTTATGCTGTGGCGCATGCAGGAGTCATCTAAGAGAGAGAGAGAGAATCGCAACATATGTTATATATATTTGTATACAGGTTTAATGTTTGTCTTGTCTAGACAAACATTAAAAACGCCATTGACAATGGACAGAGTTCATTGTTTGTTTTGTCACTAACCAGTGATGTAAATAGGTTTTCAATGTAATGAGTCCCGGGATGCAGGGATGTTCTTTTAGATTCATAATGTGGTTATATTCATGTAGAAAACAGAAGAAGACATGATTATTATAACTAAAGCTAGCAAAATAAACTAGAATAAACAGCAGTAGTACAGTAGTCCATCCCATTTTATTGCGTCCCTTAACTCTAAACTGCGTTTTGGGATGCAAAATGCACCCTATTCTTTTTATATCGCGATGATGTAAGATGATAAGGGTTGGTAAAGCGCCCCTCACTTCACACGGGTGTGATTTTTTAATATTTAACTTAAACCGTAATGATGGAAGTCAATGGGGCTCGGATCGGACTGAAACCTTGCCTAAATTTTAGATTTGGAGTCACACATCATGGATATGTCAGATGACTGATGAAATGGTCACATGATAGCCAAGATCCCATGTGGATCATGAGATGCATGCAATTTGATTGTTTGTCATAGATTGGCTGTGTTGTAATGGAAGGCAATCATAAAAGATGCAAAGAGTGTAATAAACATATTTGGTTTTGCACGAAAGACACTAATGTGGCTTTCATTCCCTCTACTAATTTAATAATCATATCTCTCTCTCTCTGTCAGTGTGGTAAAGCTGGCAGCTTCCTTCCTCCTAATGGATTCATCGTGAAGGACACAGAACAAGAGAAGAAGTTTAAATTCTGTCTCCAGGAATCCATAAGCATGGCCCGTAATCAGCCTCTCCTACAGGTATCCACTAACTCACTCTGTCAGACTGTCATGTGCGAGACCCATTTGTTTGTTTATGGATGCGTTATGGAAACCTTATGAGGCTGTAACTCTGGGTGTACAAATGGAACCAAATACTACCGTTCCATTTGTGCCCTCTTAGAGTTAAATGAACACTGAGGAGTTTACGTTATAGATTGGGGTCCCAGCGATATTTTTTTAAATCAAATGTGGCCTAATGCATTTCTGAAAATGTAAAAGGTGGAGAATCTGAGCTAGTTGGTCGAGAGGCACAGTGCCTGTTGTTTCCCATCTTTCTGAGGCTTGTGGGGAAGCCATTGGACCTCAGCTATAATGTAGCGGTTGTATTTTACTGGCATTTCCCTCCAACGGAAGTGGACAATTACTGCATGTTGAGTCTTCATTACAGACTCATTACGGAGCCTCCTCCTGTGTCATAATGGTGGTTGGTTAATGGGAGAGTTATTGGGATGCGTCAACACGGATACAGATCCCCGTTCAGGTGATGCTCATCTAGACTGTAAAGCCCTACGTTCATTTAACTCTTTGAATGTAAAAAGTGCCACATTTCGTTATTTATTTTTATCCACCCTCTCCTCATTTTTTTAACCTTTTGAGTGCACGGATCGCCGCCTTTGTCTTTAGTGCTTGATACTAGTCTTATACGAGTTTATCAGACTGTTTACTGACACATGGATGTGTATTACTACGATACAACAAAGATTATATTATATAATAATAAATTATAACTATAACTCTCTTTCTTCTCTCTCTCGCTCAGGGTTATGAAATCCATGTCACAAAGTCAGTTCAGCCAGAGCCCGTCCATATGAAAGACATCATCTGCTGCAGTGGAGCTAAATATCTACCCAAGATGCCCACTAAACACAAGGTACCATTTGGAGTTTTGGAGTTGAGATAAGTTAATAAGCACCTTGTTTTTCTTTGCTGCATTTATGTCACTTGCAAAATTTCAAATGTATTTCCTATATTTCTATATTTTATTCATCTTGTTTCATTAGTTGTTGTTTTTTTGTCCCTCTACACCAAATCTCTTCGCTGAAAATAGCTGACCTATACAAGATCACAGTATACGTTACAACGCATTGAACTGCGTTGTGAGCTTGTAGATCTGCTAAGTGTTTGCCCCAGGATACGGATGCCATTTCTTTCTCTCCATCTATCTCAGGCCCACACAGTGGTGATCTCGTGCGAGGAGGACTGGGCACTGTGCCGCCCGGCCGCCTCTGCCTCTCTCCCCATCGTCACCGCCGAGTTCATCCTAACGGGGATCCTTCAGCAGAAGGTGGACTTGGAGACCCACACCTTGTCGATCTCCGCTGCCAACTCCAGCCCCCAGGCTGCAGCAGGCAGAGGGAGGGGCAAGAAGAAGGCATAGGGTCAGCACTGGCATTGTAAACTCAGAGTAATCTAGTAAGAGAGTGGCGACACTAGCGTTGCTCATTCTATCTCAATGGGATAGTTCCAATATTTGGAGACTGGAGACAACAAATAAACCACATTTGACCCCAATTTTACCGTTCCCGTACACTGACACCTCACCCCTGAGCTTACACGTACCTTTCACTGTCAGTGACTTTTAATAATTCTAAAGAGGTAGTTGAATCTTGGATGCTTATACATTCCCATTCAAATCAAAGCAGATTGTTATTAACTGTAACCTGTGAGTGCCTGCATTTGATTTGAATGCTGAACTGTTTTTGTTCTTGTCTTTTTTTTATCTTAACATGGAATGTATCTTTATAGTAAGAGAAATCTATGAAAATCTGGGAACTAAATCGTTACCAAGAAATTTCTTCACCAATGTGTTTCTAAATGTGTCTAATAACATGTACTAAAAGTTTGAAATTCAACTCTTGTGGGAAATTTCATCATTCTTTAAGTAGCATGTGACATATGAAACTAGGGGTTTTTCATGATTCTGAATCCATTCCAAGCATTAGTTTTGCACAAAAAACACTCCTTGGGCTAAATTAGGCCATATCCACTTGACCAAATGTGCTGACCTCATCACGTTTGTGATGACGGCTATGGCCGTTTTCCTCCCAAGGAGTGTTTTTTGTGCAAAACTAATGCTTGGAATGGATTCAGAATCATGAAAACCCCCTAGTTTCATATGTCACATGCTACTGAAAGAATGATGAAATTTGGACTTTTTTTCTTTATATAGGATGTTATGGGTATGGTCACATATTATGCTAATAACTCAATTTCCCCCGGGAGTTGAATTTCAAACTTTTAGTACATGTTATTAGACACCTTTAGAAACACATTGGTGATGAAATTTCTTGGTAACGATTTAGTTCCCAGATTGGTCAAATACCTGATAAAATGCCCTTACTATTAAACAAATGTTCTATAGGTACAGTGATGAATGTTCTGCAAACGTAACAGAGACCTTAATGTCTTAGTTTATATTCAAACTGATTGATGAACAGATGATTGTACCGATGCTGCTTCAATGTGTGAAAATGTGTGTATGTATTGTATTATCTCTGCTGTCTTTAATAAAAAATAAACATTTTGTACATGAGCTATATGCTTTTTAATGTTACCATATAGGCCTACAGTAATATTTATATATTTTCGACTTTGCTAATTCAATGATGATCATTCTGCAATGTGCATGAAGACGTGCCTGTAAGTGCCATTGAGCAAGGCACTGAACCACCTGCTCACTTGTGAGGTATTTTCTTCCACCATGTTAATGAGTGGTCTCTATGTTGACATCTTTCGAGTCATATTAAGATTTTGTTCACAACCATACAGTAGGCTAGGCTAAGGCTACCCTGCATGGCTTATAGGCTAACTTTATTTTTGATAGAATGATATAAAGGGGAATTATGCTGCATTAAAATCCATCCTTTAGATCCGTTCTTTCCTATTGAAAGCATAATGTTCCACCAACTGAATAATAGGCTATGCTGTATTAAATCCCCTATCCATCCATAATGCAATTAGCCTACAAATAAATAAGGATATCCTGTCCTGTGGTGAATTAATTTGTTCTCATGTTTTCTGTTCTGTCAACACGTTTGAATTGCCTTTAACGGGGCCACGTCACCTCACCCATAGTAGGCCTATATGCCACTGGCTCTTTATAATTAAATTAATTCACACCGAGGAAAAGGCACCTCAGGGTGTGAGGCCGATATTTACCGACATCACTCGAGTGACTCCGATAGTGAGCAGCAGAGTCCGACATATTCTCAGCATCTTCCAAATCTTCATCCTTTAGCAGCCTACAGTTGGGGGCGAGGTTGAGAGAGGGAGAGACGCTCAGACAGAGAGAGACCGAGAGACAGACAGAGACTATCTAGGCTATAGGCAACGATTTATTTTGACTTATGATCTCATACCGAAGCCTCCGCTAGAGAAGTCAAATCATGCCATTGAAGGTAAGTGAACTGGAGACGTGTTATTTCGGGTGCGCGTCTTTCCATGTGCATGTGTGGTGGCGCGTGACGGGTTAAATTCTGCAGTTTTTGGGTAGACATGCTTATAGGCTGTCCCAAGCAGCCCGCTGGGACTTTAGGCTTATATTTCTGCATTTTATTTTTAGTTTAGATAGCATATCGGCTTATATGGAGGAGGTAAGAGAAAGAATCTGCCCATCCCATTTGTTTGCTGGATTGATTGGTCCAAGACTGGACCAGATAGGCTTTATCTGGATCTAGAGATTAATTAGAATTTAAGAGGATACCTTTAATTAATTCCAGTGCAGATTGCTTAAAACATTGCTAGGCTATATACATATTTACGCATAGGCCTAATCCATATTCCTACAATTTGGCACAGATTATTTAAAATATGAATGCGCATTGCATGGCGGCCTATTGGATAGTAGCCTGTAGTAGACTATCCGGAAGAAAAAAAACTTGGGATTTTTTTTTAATCCCGAAATGCAGGGTCTGAGGGGTCTCTGTGTATGGTCAGGTGTAATAATAATAATAATAACAATTAATACAAGTTTTATCATCATTAGGTGCTGTGCTTCAAAATATATAATGTGTCTAGACTCTATAGTCTGTTGTGGGCTACTCCATCACGCCATGGTGTCGCGTGACACCGTTGTACTACGGAGTAGTAGGCACTATGCGGGTGCAAGCCCATTACACGTACCGCTAGCGGTGTGGCCCTGTCGTCCCCGCCTGCAGTAGCCTATTGATGCCACACTGGTGCATACCGGTACACACCTAAAAGGCAGGCTCCAGCTAGCCTCCGACGGTCCGACCACCATGCTCTTCTGATTATATCTCCATACGAAATCACATTTTAAGCTGTATTCTATGCCTAACTATTACGGTTTAGCAACAGCCACCCAGGCACCCATGCACCTATAGGCTATACCCTAGTCTCCACTCTCCTGTAGCCCTGCATCACGTCTGCATTGATCTTCAGTGGATCTGGCAGGTGCAAGCAATATGGTGGAAAACCTGTCATCTTTCAGTTTATTATAATTTTTTTAAGAAAATGGGTCATTTACTCGTGGATAATTAGAGAGAGTTGCCAGAGTGGTGAGCAGGTGGTTCAGTGCCTTGCTCAATGTCTCTAAATGCACTTTGCAGATTGAAATTGAATTTGCAAAGGCTATAGCTGGTATAGTTCCATCATCATCACCACCACCACCACTCTCAGTCAGGCAGACAGCTGAAATGTTTGAATGAGTTGCATTTGAATTGTGAACGACGTGATATTATTTACAGCAAAACTTGTTATTCTGCAAAAAAATCCACATATGCAGGCGAATACTCTTTTTTTCTGCTCTCGTGAATTATAAATGTCAAGCATTGTAGGTAGAATAGGCTGCATGAGTGAGTGTGAGTGTGTGTGTGTGTGTGTGTGTGTGTGTGTGTGTGTGTGTGTGTGTGTGTGTGTGTGTGTGTGTGTGTGTGTGTGTGTGTGTGTGTGTGTGTGTAGAGAGTGAGTGAATGAGTGAGCTAGAGGGAGAGAAATAGTGCTTCAGTGTGTGTATTTAAAAGTGTGTGGCTTGTAATTCCCCCACAGAGTTTGTGTCCTTGCTGTCGAGAGAGAAAGAGAGCGAGATGCACTTTCCCTTTTTTTCCCTTTTTTTCCCCTTCTTTTTACAGTCATTGCTTCTTGCCACTGGGTTTTACGTGAGGGGGGACGTGCGAACGAAAGGGAAACGATGAAGGTACAGAGGGTATCTTTGTGGGGGACCCCGCATCTGCATCTGCAGTCATTGAGGGCCTTTCCGCCTCTTTAAAGCCCTGGACAAAGGGACGTGTGTGTGTCCACGGCGTGCAGGGGAGCCTGGAGTTAAACGGAAGACAGGCACAGGCTTTGATTTGAGAGTGGGATGCACTGGCTGGGATTATATAAGACAAGGAGGAGGAGAGGTTGAAAGGGAAACGAGAGAGAGAGTTGAGTTGAGTTGAGCGGAGCATGAGTGAGGGAAGAGACAGATGCTGTGAAAGAGGGGTAAAAGAGAGGAGAGAGAGAGATGGAGAATGAGAGGACAGACAGAGAGGAGAGACGTCATGAAAGAGAGGTCATGTCGTTAGAGGAGGAGAGATAAATGACAACAGAGGGAGAGGGGAGACGGCAAAGATAGAAAAGCAAGTGATTACATGACATTAGATAGAGTGGGGTGAGATGGAGATGGCCAGAGGGGGGAGAGAGAGAGAGAGAGAGAGAGAGAGAGAGAGAGAGGGATGGAAAAGGGAGGGATGCAAGTGAGAGGAGAGAACTAGACGACATGATGACAAGATGACAGGAAAAAACTATAGGGCAAATACTTAAAAAAAAAAAAAAAACTTTAGAAGAGGCAAGAATGGCTACAGAAAATCGAACAATTAAAATGGAGGTGAATGGAAGAACAGAAGAAGAAATGCAGTTCAGCAGTGGAGTCGAACGATGGAATGAGAGGTGCTGAGGGGAGCAAGGGAAGGATAGAACATGGCACATTTTGTCTGTGTCTGTCAGCCCATGGTTAACAGCTCAAAGGACAGAGAGGACACGTGTGTGTGTGTGTGTGTGTGTGTGTGTGTGTGTGTGTGTGTGTGTGTGTGTGTGTGTGTGTGTGTGTGTGTGTGTGTGTGTGTGTGTGTGTGCGTGTGCGTGCATATGTGCATGCTTGCTTGCGTGCGTGTTAGTGTGTGCGGGCGGGCGGGTGGGCATGCGCACGCCTGCATGTGTGTGTGTGTGTGTGTGTGTGCGTGCGTGCATAATTGTGCTCGGTGAGCCATAGAATTCGTTTTTTGGCCTCGAATGGTTGCGAACATGTTATTCATTTATTTCCTCCCCTTTCCCAGAAGAAAGGAGACCATTTTTGAATTATTTTCGGCTTCACGAAAGGTGTCCTGGAAATGGCAGATTGCTCTGGTCCCTCCACGTAGGCTCACTGCTGAGAAACACATGGACATGGGCCACGTGCCTCCATCACTGACCATCATCGCCGTCCCTCTGACCAGTCCCATCCCCCGTCAGTTTGCCATACTAATTAAACATTGATGATGAAAGTGAATGGTCAAAGTCTTCTTCCCCCATAATGGAAGCTGTGTCTCCGCAATAATGCATTGATGTCAAACAACGATACTTAACGCAAAAAAATAAAAATAAAAAATTGTTAGGTATATTGGCATTAAACCACTTGAACCCTAGCCTGAGCTAAGGTGTTAGGTTTCTGGTCTAGAGGGGCGGGTCGCGGCTCAGATTTGCGCACGCCCTGATTGGATCTCATCGATCTGTCCGTCACCCCCGGCCCCTCCTCTCCCCCCTAGTGCAGCGCTACGTCACATCATTTGGAGCGACGCCCACCCGGAAGGGTTGACTCCACTTTTAGACCAGAGCGGCCAATGCGTTCCTCCAGGCTTTCAATTTTTGCACCAACAAAAATGAAAGCCTGGTACCGAGGCTACTTGAACCCCAACAACCCCGATTCTGGGGTTGTTGCCCTGTATTGTGAGAATTTGTGACACTTTGTGAGCTTCTATAGATCGGGTGTTTCTGGTGAAGTGATTTTCTGTTACTCAGGTCTACAAACAATGGAGGCCGTAGGTGGTTAAATTAACTGCGTTATTCAAGCTGCTTGGAGAGACGCTGTTTTGTTCCATCTTTTGTTTCAGATGTAATAACATAAGAAGGCTTTTAGGACTTGTGCCTAATGCGTGGTAGAGAGAGAGAGAGAGAGACATCCGGCCTGAGTGCAGACGTTTGGCCTGTGGCCCTCAGCAAGCGTGAACGTGGAGATTATGACACAAATGTTAATTCCTCTCATTAATGATGAGGAGCTTCCTGGCACCGGATTCCTACCAATAGGGCTGTTAGGATACACAAAAACAGACGGATGAGACTGGACACAGGACGAGTGTTCATGCATATGTACAATAGGTAGCCTGGTAAACCATCCGGGTCGCGTGAATTCACATTATCATGTGTCTTTACTCTTCTGCAGACCGGACTGGCCCCAAGCGCTGGATGTTTTTTGTTGTTGGAGAAGAGCCATTCGGGTCTGTCGATCTCAGTCCCCTGAGTGCAAACGCTCCCACTCCCACGCTTCCACTTTCTGCAAAATTGGCTCTTCCACGTTCTGCAAAATACCCATCCAGCACTTGGGGCCAGACCGGTCTGCAAAAGACACATGGTGATGTGAATTCACACGACCGGAATGCGTTGCAGACTATACACACATTCAGACAGATGGATAAGAGTCCGTGTACGTGCAGACTAATAGGCCTACCGTAGCATCCTAGACACTTCTCCCTTCTGGCTCCCAAGCTGTGGACTGGACTGACCCTTTCCTTTCATCAACATCATATCACCGCTTCTCTCTGTCCTACATAGTGAATACTACACATAGTGAATACTACACATAGTGAATACTACACATAGTGAATACTACATAGTGAATACTACATAGTGAATACTACATAGTGAATACTATACATAGTGAATACAGTGTTCTCAACCACTGTCTGCTAGTGTGAACACTGCAGGCGTTTCTTGAGCCCCTCCCTTATTGGCTCCAGGAATGAAAACCACAGCAAAATCACAGTGTCCTTGAGCTGTTGCATCTCGCTCCCCAGCAGCAGATATCAGACACAGCTCAGATCATCATAACTTTCTCAATGTTCCAATATTAATAACAGCATCTCAATTACACCTTCAGAAATGAGGAATCACTCCATTCTTTACTGTACAGTAATAGTATTACCGCTGCATTGTTTATTGTTTGATGCACAGCCAAACAATAACCTACTGTACTGCTATGCTTCTAATTATCGCCGTGCCATGAATTGTTCTGTTTTACTTCAGGCATCCTGCAGGGGCATCTAATCAATAGACTTGATGGTGGTGGTACAAGGCCAGGTGGTACGCAGGGTGGTCATGGCAAAACAGTCCAATATGCCCCTGTAAAAGACTTCTGGAAGAATGATAGTGTCTTTTGTCATAGCCTCAGAGGTCTGGACTTAAATTAAATCGAGACGTGCTATTAAACCACGATGACACTTTCATTTGTTATCTAAAAGGGCCGTTTTGTTCCACCGGCAACTTTTTTTGTCTCCACGTCCAATAATATCCTCTAGGCAATGGGGGGGTCAATTGAATTTACTGCAGACCGCAAAGATTGACTGCAGCTACAATCTCTTTAGGGAGTTTAGACCTCTTAGATAACCTAATTTGATTCCTAGTGAAACGTGGTACTTAAAGCATGCACAGGAGAGAAACGGTGAAAGGAAGAGAGAGAGGAAATAAGAAAGAAAGAAAGGAAGGAAGGAAGAAATAATAGATTGTTTTTAGAATAATAGATAGTAGCCTACTTTGAGAGTACCTGTTTACTGTGTGGAATGGTCAATGTAATGATTATGGGGCAAAGACCATGTTTTGGTTGGTTGTGTGATCAACCACACAGTATTATTACAGTACCTTAATATCAACTTTATTATAGCAATGTGAGATTTCTTTAGGTAGCACTACAGATATACAGTAGGTGTTTCCATCACACAATATTTTCCTTGGCTGATAAGTTGTGTAACATGATGTAAGGGTACGTCTTTAGAGTCGGTGCTAGCTTGACACCTGGGTGGCATGACAATGAAACAGAATTATCTATAAATAAACAACACAAACCGTAGGATTTGTCTTTTGGTTGGATATGAAAGACTGTAGCATTTCTTCAGATAAGGTGAAACCCATATGACTGAATTTGGCATTTCTGTTTTGTTCACATTGAGACAGCGATCAGAGAGACAGGGGTGGGCGATGCAGCAAAAAGCCTCAGGACCGTGGCCTGTTTACTGTTGCAGATGTGACTTCACATCTGCGTTTAGCGTATTCAAATCTGGAGCTCAGGCCACTACGCATCCCTCTCACCTACGTCACACCTCCAATCTGACTGCTATGCCCATATTATGGAAGATCTCTGTATCTGTTCAGTCCTTGCCCCTTTTATGCCCTTATATGGAGATATCTGTATCTGTCAGTCCTTGTCCCTTTTATACCCACATATGGAGATCTCTGTTTTACTGTGCGTAAAACTGAATAATAGTGAACATCACAAATGAGTGAATATTATTAAGGTAGTCTTTGATAGGCCTACGTTTGTTGGGTGTAAGGGACAGGATTTGGTATAGGCCGGATGTGTTTACAAGCAATGAGCACAGATGTCTGCTCATCGCCCTGTTGTTGGAAATGTGTAATGTGTGAGTCACTGACGTTGAACTCAGAGAGATCGTCTTATTACTCATGTCATGAGTCATGAACACCCATGTGATCAGTACACATTGCTAATAACAGCATTTTAGTTTGAAAGACAGTGAGATGAAAACAACATTCCAGTTAAAACCTCCACAGTGCCACAGTGTTAAAGCGATGGGAGAACAGAGCATTTAAAATGCTTCACTGTCCAGAACGCACAGCCAGCACAAATGTTCCAGTGTCATTAAGTATTGATTCATCACTGGCACTCTACACTTTGGCACTTTACAAAGTCAAGAGCAAGCTTTGAGAGCAAGCATAGTTCAGATGGCATTCCAGTTGTTTGGCTCTTAAAGTTTTAAATGAACTCCAGACAACTGGATAGGGTATTTAGCCAGATTGCTGTTTAGCAATAATTCTTTGGTTGCTCTGATGAAACAAGGGCCCTTCCTTCCCACCAAAAACTAAGGCAGGTATGGTGGCTGCCAAAAAAAATATTCTGATAAAAGTGGAAGTCTCCAGCTTCTCCATGTTTCAAGAGATGGCTGAACGAGATGCTCTCCATTGCTAAGCTGAAACAAATCTGTCATGACGGACAGAATACACAAGCTAAGTTCCAAATAGTGTGGATGCCATTCCTGTCTGCTGTATACTCATTGAGTAGTCGCCGTGTGACAAGAGGTTAGATGTATCCTAATTGCTTAAACTCGAAACAGAAGAGAGGCATAGAATAAGATTAACACAAGCATGTGGAAGCATGATAGAGAATGACCTTCGCTTGTTTACATGTTTAGGCAGTTAGTTATAGCTGATAGTCTTTACAAAAGGTGGCCATACGTGAAGGAGTGGAGATAAGAGGCTGTCTGGTAATGAAAAGGTTGGCACTGTCAGTTGAAGTGTCAGTGAGCAGGACACATAACAGCTCCCTCCTGTGCGCTCATCTGAGTGTACTGATCAGGCATCTGCTAGGTGAAGCCGTGCAAGCAAAGAACCAACAAAATAGGTCCCCCCAGGGACCAGAAAATACTGAGAATAACCTTCCAATTCCTACATTGTCGAAACTTGAAGCAGCTGGCAGTAAGAAGTATGCTGAGGACGTTATTATTAGGCTACAAGCAATAGGTTTACTGCTTTCTTTTACATTTGTATGAGCAAATTTGACCTTGCCGTGTGTGTGTGTGTGTGTGTGTGTGTGTGTGTGTGTGTGTGTGTGTGTGTGTGTGTGTGTGTCCTGGGCATGATGTTAAACTGCTCCGTTGTAACTACCGTCAATCCATGCACCTACTATACTGTAGGTGTCCAAAGACAAGACATGCAAGGCTGGCAAAATGTGCCATCTCTGCTGCCCTTTATGGCGGAGCTGCCACTGCTTGTGCCCAAGGAGTGCTAAGTGATGTGTGTATTAGGCCTATATCATGAGGACATATCCTTGAATAAATTGTTAAACTGTGTGTGTGTGTGTGTGTGTGTGTGTGTGTGTGTGTGTGTGTGTGTGTGTGTGTGTGTGTGTGTGTGTGTGTTCTGTATCTGCCTAGGCCCAAGAGAAGATGAGAACAGCGGTCAGCGTGGTCGCACTGAGCTTTCTGCTCAGTACAGGTACTGTAGGTCATGTCATGTTATTGATGTTCCTCTGTATATACTCTTAAAACAGAAATGTGTCTTGTGTCTTTTGTCACTTGTCAGTGTGTGGATTTCAGAATTTTACATCAACTGAAATGTTACACTGAATTAATTGGCAAGTCACAAACAAAGTCTATAGTCTATGTAACTTTGTGTCCCTACAGTAGAGGCGAATATTCACATAAAATAACATCTATACCCATAGCATTGCTTTAACTTGTAGATTGGCTATTTTAGGCAAATATATTTGGTGTAGAGGGACAAAAGGAGGGGCCTAGTTCCCTGGGGGACTCCAGTCAATTGAATATAGGGCTTAAGTGCTTAAAGACGCAAATTAAAGACAATATATTTGCAGTTAAAGGTTGTAAGCCCAGGCGAAAAATAAATATATTTAGTATACTTTTTTAAAGTATACTAAATGTACTTATTTGTACTTGAAACTATTTGAATTTAAATTGTGCTATTTTGAAACTACTTAAGTTGTACTTTTTATACTTAAGTTGCACTTAAGATGTGCTAAAACATATCTTAAATATATTTTTTCTATACTTTTTAACCCTTTTGTGACCAAAAAAATAGTGTTAAATTGAAAATATACTTCCAGTATCCCAAGTATACTTTTGAAAAGCATACTTATATTATATTTATAGTGTATTTTCGAATATATCGAGTGTATATCAAGTATTAAATAAATGCATTTAAAATATACTACCAATGTGTTAATATAATGACATTATGAACTAATGTGCTTAAAATATACTTTGTTATCTCGAATACACTATCAGATCTACTTAAACATATCTTAAATATATTTTTTCTATACTTTTTAACCCTTTTGTGACAAAAAATAGTGTTAAATTGAAAATATACTTCCAGTATCCCAAGTATACTTTTTCCGATGAGTGAAAAGCATACTTATATTATATTTATAGTGTATTTTTATAGTGTATTATAAGTGTATATCAAGTATTAAATAAATACATTTAAAATATACTACCAATGTGTTAATATAATAACATTACAAACTAATGCGCTTAAAATATATTTGATAGTATACTTGAAACTAATACAAGTATACTTCAAATTAATGACTTTTTTACTCCAAATAAAATTGAAGCATTATATATAATATATATGCAAATATATGCAAATTTATACTTTTCCAAAGTATATATATATTATATATATACTTCGGAAAAGTATACATTTGCATATATAACTCTTAATTGTAGCAACCATGTTACTATACATATGAATGGGAAAAGGGGAGAGAGACTGACTAAACCAACAGACATTTAGATTCATGGTTTTACTAACAAATCACATAAAACAACATAAATCACCAAATAACTCCACAACAAAACCCTAAACACAATTACCCATAACATAACTCCAGTATACATTCTAATATTCAAATAATAACACAAATAAGAACAATAACACACGGTCCTTGGCGCCCCAGTGTATGCTGGGAAATGGACTTCCTCTAGCCACTCCCATTTCACCTGGCAGTATTTATAGCACATTAGTACTTAATATACTTAAACTTAATATACTGAAAGTTTAGACTTGTATTGTATTTATAATGTATTAAAAATACAATCTACAAATATATTTACTTAAAATATGCTAAGAGTGCATTTAAAAATACAATCTACAAATATATTTTTAATTATTATATTAAAGTACATCTTACAATAAATGCATGTTCAGGAGAACTCGCTATGAATATATTGCTAATGGACTTAAACTATAATAATCACAAATGTATTTTTAATTATTATATTAAAGTACATCTTACAATAAATGCATGTTCAGGAGAACTTGCTATGAATATATTGCTAATGGACTTAAAATATAATAATCACCAATGTATTTTTAATTATTATATTTAAAGTACATCTTACAATAAATGCATGTTCAGGAGAACTTGCTATGAATATATTGCTAATGGACTTAAAATATAATAATCACCAATGTATTTTTAATTATTATATTTAAAGTACATCTTACAATAAATGCATGTTCAGGAGAACTTGCTATGAATATATTGCTAATGGACTTAAACTATAATAATCACAAATGTATTTTTAATTATTATATTAAAGTACATCTTACAATAAATGCATGTTCAGGAGAACTTGCTATGAATATATTGCTAATGGACTTAAAATATAATAATCACCAATGTATTTTTAATTATTATATTTAAAGTACATCTTACAATAAATGCATGTTCAGGAGAACTTGCTATGAATATATTGCTAATAGACTTAAAATATAATAATCACAAATGTATTTTTAATTATTATATTAAAGTACATCTTACAATAAATGCATATTCAGGAGAACTTGCTATGAATATATTGCTAATGGACTTAAAATATAATAATCACAAATGTATTTTTAATTATTATATTAAAGTACATCTTACAATAAATGCATGTTCAGGAGAACTTGCTATGAATATATTGCTAATGGACTTAAAATATAATAATCACCAATGTATTTTTAATTATTATATTTAAAGTACATCTTACACTAAATGCATGTTCAGTAGAACTTGCTATGAATATATTGATAAAGTGCTTAAAATATAATAATCACAAATGTATTTTTTATTATTATAATTAAAGTACATCTTACAATAAATGCATGTTCAGTAGAACTTGCTATGAATATATTGATAAAGTGCTTAAAATATAATAATCACAAATGTATTTTTAATTATTATATTAAAGTACATCTTACAATAAATGCATATTCAGGAGAACTTGCTATGAATATATTGCTAATGGACTTAAAATATAATAATCACAAATGTATTTTTTATTATTATAATTAAAGTACATCTTACAATAAATGCATGTTCAGGAGAACTTGCTATGAATATATTGCTAATGGACTTAAAATATAATAATCACCAATGTATTTTTAATTATTATATTTAAAGTACATCTTACAATAAATGCATGTTCAGTAGAACTTGCTATGAATATATTGATAAAGTGCTTAAAATATAATAATCACAAATGTATTTTTTATTATTATAATTAAAGTACATCTTACAATAAATGCATGTTCAGGAGAACTTGTTGTGAATATATTGATAAAGTACTTAAAATATAATCATCACAAATGTATTTGTGATTATATGTATTTAAGTACTATTTGAAATATATTTCTCATTTAGTAAACTTATCACAAATGTGCTAAATCACAAATTAATTTATGTTCACTTATATTATATTTAACAAAAATGTACTATTAATATGATTAGAGACACTACAAGCATATATTTAACATACTTTCTGTGCTAAAAGTGTACTTAAGTATGGAATAAATATATTTATTTTTCGCCTGGGAGATGATGTTTAACTTCAGCATTAACTATTAATTTAGCTTCAAGGCATAAAGTATCTTTTGGAAGATACAAGGAAGCTGTCTCTCTGTAGTAGGACAGTAACATTGATGATCTGAATTCTTCGTCTTTTTTCCCTTATAGCTCTTTCTGCCCCTGTGAAAGGTAAGATTTTGTACTGGTGAATCTTCTTTATATGAATTTAACGCCATGCACTTTACTTGCCCTCCTATGTTTCATTAATTCATAAATTCTTCTTTAATCGAGAATAAATTCCAAATAAACCATGGACCTTTGCTAAAATAATATATCCCTCATAATTTCCCTCCAAAATGTCCCCCTCTAGAAGAGAAGTCTCAGACCAAGTTCCACGGAGACGATTTCCACATCCCGTTGACCTCCCTGGCGGTGGAGGTCACGTTCCTCCGCAGCAACTCGGCCCAGCGGGTGCCGGAGGCGGTGCTGATGAAGTCGGGCAACACGGTGGGGACCCGGGCCAAGCTCAACCGCCAGCTCATGCTCCTGATGCTGGACAACGTGGTCGAAACAGACGAGGGCGTTTACACGGTGAAGAACCCAGAGACGCCGGATGAAGTCCACCGCGTTGCGCTCATCGTCCGAGGTATCGGTGTATAGAGTGACCATGGGCTGCTCTGTAATGTGGGGCACGCGTTATTCCGACATCCCGTTGGTCCAACATGCGTGGCCCGGTTAAGACTCACCCGTGACCTACGCATGCGGTTATGGTTATGGTTAGGGGTAGGGTTAGTGATGTCGGATTATTGGGACGTCAGGCTAACGCTACGCACCCCTCTGTAATATTGCTATTTCTAATATACGAGATATGTACAGTAGCAGCAGCCATTGTAATGATGGGTAAACAGTAATAACACTTTAACCCAGACAGACTTACTGTGTGCCAGCATGGAATTATCTGTACAGAAGCTGTCCATGCTGGCACACAGCAACACCCAAATGAGAACACATGTACCGTCAATGAATGTTATTAACTTCAGCTGTGTTTACCCATCACGATGGCTGTGAAAAGGGTCGGCTATATAGTATGCCAATTCTGTACCAATCTCACCGTCATTTCGGCAATACAGCTATGCGCACGTTTGTTGACTTTTGAGAATGTATTGTACACAAATCATCATGTCTATAAGTGATAGTCATCATCTCACCTTCACCACAAACTAGGTTTTAACACATTCGTTAAATTCCATTTTGAAAGGGGTTTATACAAGGGATAGTTACATCAGATCCTGCATATTGGTAATTAGGCCTACCAGACATATTAAATGTCAGTAGGTGGCCGGTAGCCTCCTTTTGCTGCACTGAGCTCACTTGGCATGGAGTCCACAGTACAGCACCTGCACCAAGGACTGAGTGGAACTGCAGTGCCCACCAGCAGAACCCAATGAGATCATACAGAATCTGTCCCTACACTGTAAATTATACTTAGTTTCTTGCCGTCCGGCATATACATCTACAATTGTAGATCGGATATTTTCGATCAAGCCCTAATCCTGTGCTAATTTAACATTGATAGACAGTGTGAAGATTGAGCAGAATAGTACATTTTCACTGGATTCTGCAGTACAAATGACAGAGTTGGGAGGATTTTTTATACTTGTTTCCCAGATGACATATTACCAGTATACTGAAACTGAAATCAATACAGTGGATGATTGAAATTCAGCGACATCCTCTGTGTTAAATGTTACACTTGGCTTCATTGCCTACAAGACTTGTGGAATAATACAATAACATTGAATGGACAATATGGGGCACGGTGGCACAGTCGGTAGTGCTGTCGCCTCACAGTTATAGAAGGTCGTTCAATTCCCGCTGGGGATGTGTGTCCTCTCCTCCGTGCCGAGGGGGCCCATACCCGAGGCGGGGTTGGTGAAAGCAAAGGGCCTTTCTGTGTGGAGTTTGCATGTTCTCCCCGTGTCCTACCCTAGGGCCTAGGGTAGGTACCCTCAAAAAAACATGCAGTAATCCTGGTCTCTAAACTAGGGGAAAGGAACCGGTCGGAATAACGTGTTCCTTCTACGTGCTACGTCCAGCCGGGGAAACTCCCCCCTGTCAGGTGAAAAGAAGCAGCTTGGACTCCTCATGCATAGAAGGAAGCATGAGCTCGGTCAGCTGCCCCCCAGGTTAGCAGAGGAAGTGTAGCGCCCAGGATTACATTAGATAATTGACACTGCATGGGTGAAAAAAGGGTTACAAAATTGTGGGACAAATTTATTTTAAGAAAAAAAGGACATTTAATTCTAATGGTGTTTGGGTTAGGGTGGTTTATGGTGGGGTTTGAGTAGAGCTTTTAATCTCACCCGCATGTATCAATTAATATAAAATATATAATTTAGGAATGCAGCAGATGCTCTAAGTTAAAGTCAGAGTGACTAACAAAGTCCAAGGTCTGAGTGAGGGATTATATAGTAACTAGAAGCTCAACCCGGGTCCGCGTCAATATGCAGACGGTCCATTGGTCCGATCGACAACCTACCTCAAACCCTCACCCTAACCCTAACCTCCCCCGGGGCAGACACCTAAACCTAACCCCAACCCTCTCCCGACCCCCAGCACACCTCGGACCAATGCTCCTCGGACCAATGCTCCTTCGGAGCAATGGTCCGTCGGATCATAGGGTGCTTCCCGCTCAACCCACCCACCTGCAGCATGCTTTTTCTAATCACAACACTTGAATCCCATTAGGCTATATATACCTCATCCCCTGGCCCTATATAACTCTGTGATTCAAGGAGAAACTTCACTTACTGGAAGGAAATGTTTGGACATTAGAGATGAGATAACCTCTGATTGAGTCGAGTCTGTTTTTATCTGATCTCCTGTCAGTGTTAGCGTATGGAGTAGACATCTGATCTGCCATTTGTGTGTCGCAACACCGTTGACTCGGCACCGTGGAACTGATGCATTGTGGTCTGAAATGGATCTCTGCACTTACCCCCTTTCAACCTGGCAGTCCTATTTTGGGCATACCATTAAGACAAAACATTTCAAATAAAAAAACAATTTACTTGACTTACTGATCCCTGTGACCTCATTTATACCTTCTGTTTTCTTTCTTTTGTGTGTGTGTGAGTGCCCCATCCTTTCATTGAATTCTCCACCTTGAAACAAAACATTTTAAATGTTTTTTTCTTTTTCTTTTTCGTAAATATAAAAATAGAATACAAAAATCTAATTTCACAATTTGCTAAAATAGCAAAAATAACAGATTGTGACTTGTTCACACAATGACACACACACACACACACACACACACACACACACACAAACACGCACGCGCACACACACACACACACACACACACAATGCATCACGGGAGAGGACTGCAGTGTAACAGGATGTGGAAGAAACGCCATATGGAGCCGGCAATGTGCAGAGAGATGGAACAGGCACAAATGTGTGTGTGTGTGTGTGTGTGTGTGTGTGTGTGTGTGTGTGTGTGTGTGTGCGTGCACCTGCATAATATGTGTGTTTGCAGCACTGAACAGCGTGCAGCAAACCCCAGCCAGTAATTATGCGGTTCTTTAACTGTCAAACCAACCCCCCATCCTTCCCTCCCTATTGTTTAGCCTGTCCTCATCCTGTCTTTAAACTCCCCTTGCCTCAATTTGGGTTCCATCCTTGCCTCCTTGTTCTAGCCTCTGTGATATTTGTGCACCCTTGCTTTCTTCCTGCTTTATCACCCTGCTCTTCTTTCCTTCTAGATTGCTCCAACGAACAGACTGTGAAGTATGGAGATGATTTCCACATCCAACTTCAGGGGGTGACCGCTCCCATCACGCTGGAGTTCAAATCCAGTGACATCGAGGCCAACCAGACACATAGGTATTGTCAGCTGAATTGTGTGTGTTAAAAATGGTGTGATATTTATTAACCAAACACCGAATAACCTGTCTTGCCCCTCGATTGTGACCTTGACCTTTCCAACCTAAACGTAACCACACTACCCAATTTTGGTCCCCAAAAAGAAAGGGAAAATCAGATCTACAAACTCAACACCCTTCGCAACCGGCTCCTTTCACTATTTTTCGTACGATGAGTAATGCAATAATGAATGTATAGGGCTTAACATTTTAAACGGTTAATCATGTCTTGGGGCCAGGCAGGCAGCCTACTGATCATTCCGTCTGCCAATACATTTGTAAATTATCTTGCTAACAAACAGACAGACAGACATAGACAGACAGGCCAGATATCAATTCTCTGTCAAGCGTGGCCACGCGCAGGGTCATTCAATAACAGGGAAGCTTGTATTGTTCCCCTGTGACATACTATCAAGCACAATGGAGAGTCTGCACTAGGCAGGTTTTCCAACCAAACACTACACCAGCTGATTTCAGTATTTAACACAACTTCAACCAGAGAGAAGGGGAACTAATTAGTGACATCAGCTGGTGTAGCTAGTGTTTGGGGTGGATTGAAAACCCTGGCCTTTAATTGCGGCAGTCAGCAGTGAATAGTACAAAATAAGGAAGGTGTAGGAGTAAAAGAGACAGCAGGTTATAGCCTAGTATTTTGTGCAAAGATAATGGTTGTTTAAGATCTCTGACCTTTAGCTGGCTAAAGACTAAATCCGATTCCTGCCAGTCCCCCTAGTTACAGATCATGACAGGGATCGATCTTAACTCAATGTCTGCAAGACTGCAAATGTAAAACCGGTTGCAAAAGTCTGGGTGTGTGCAAGTGAAAAAGAGTTGTTGAAACGTGTTTTGTCCATCTGTGCAACATACGTTTCTATAATTAGATCAACCTGTCTACTCAAAACAGTTCACTTCATCCTGCCTAGATCATTGTAATGCTCATCTTCTCATCATGCCTCGGCAAAAGCGTCCTACAACGCTTGCAGTTGGTGCAGAATGCGGCAGCCCCCAGAACCGGTACAGGGAGGTCGGAACACGTTAACTCCAGTTTTAGCTGGTCCACACTGGTTGCCATGCAGTGACTTAGATCTTCTAATTGTTCCTAAATCCAGATGTGTGACAGAGCCTTTGCAATCAAGGCCCCGGACCCTATAGACTCTGGAACAGCCTGCCACTGGACCTCAGGCTTGCTAGTTCAATAACTGTTTTAACTCTTTTAAAAACCTATGAATGCACATCTGCAACCATAAATTGTTGTTCAATCCCAACCACGTCGTGTCGACTCCACTGTCTCCAGATACTCACGTCTGCACAGTCACGACAAGTATATTCTGTCCGTAACTGACTCCTTAATCAGCTTTCAAAGCAATCATTCTAAAGTTTAGAATTTGGTTTGGTTTACAATCTAAACCAAACTGAAACCAGGCAGTGTTAATGCCAACTCTTCTTTCAACAAAGGAAGTTGACAATTAAGTTAACCTATCTGACCTTACCAATTTACCATAACCATAGCTTACCTTATGGTAATGTGTCCTACCAGGCCTGCTCAAGTACTGCTGACCGCTACGGGTGAAGCCAAGGAGGGGTACCAGGGTCGCATCATTGATCACAGCGATCATTTCGTGGCCCTCAGTGGTGTCACCGGGGCCGATGAGGGCAGCTATACCGTTAGGGATAGCCCAGGAACCATCCAAAGGCAGGTCTGCCTCAAAGTGAAAGGTGAGCGGTCAAAACCCACAATGAAGTAAGGTTGGATGGATTGGATGGATTAAATCTGTACACATGCATGGCCTTTAAGACATGCAAAAAAGAATCACTTTTTTGCCTTACATGGGAGAAACAAAGAGGCAGGCTTACATGTTATTAATAAACAATTTAGGACATTTGACTGACACTTGTTCACAGTGAATCAACAGGTAGACATTCCATCAGTTAAACACAACCTGTGGCGAATCATGGACACACTGGCAGATGTATGGACCAGGGCAGTCCCTGGGGCGCATGTTGAGTATCCTCCCCCCCCCCCCCCCCCCCCCCATCCCCTCATGCTATCTGGGTAATAATCTGTCCTTCTTGTTGTTACTCCTCACTTCCTGTCTGCCATAATGGCTTTTTAAAGAGCACTGCCTTAATGGGCGCCATCAGACTAATGCATATTTTAGATGCTCCATGGTGCTATAGTAAACACATTCACATTTATCAGGGTTATGTTCTGCAGTAGAATTGTGTGTGTGTGTGTGTGTGTGTGTGTGTGTGTGTGTGTGTGTGTGTGTGTGTGTGTGTGTGTGTGTTCTTATACAGTAGGTCACAATTATTTCACACAAGCTGAAAGTGTACCATGAAATGCCAAAAAACCCCAAAACAAAACAATAATGTCCAATGTCTTTGATAGGATAGAATATAGATACTCGCATTTGTCTGAGCTTCATCTCTTGAGTAAATAATACTCATCAGCTGTAACAATAATTAGATGTAGCCTATTGTTATACATTAACATTATAATATCTTGTGATTATGAATATATGAATAACTACCGTGTCTCCAATAGCAATGAATAATAATTGCTAATAGAGACCGTTGATAAACCACATGATATTATAATTGTTGTTACATTCATAAATATCTCATCTCTACTATGAAATGTTTATAACATACATAACAAAAACATAGCTATAACAACCATAATCTGTTATGGTTCTGTAGTGTACACCCCAGAAGTCCTTAAATCATTCTCAATTCTTCTTCCTGCTGAACAAGTGCCCCAATCTAAGCTGTAGGAATCGCTAGTTCAACGACAGAGAGAGTTCTTCCCCCCAAAAAAGGCTTCCTACGTACCTGCAAATACTGTCAGACAGTGTGTCCAGTGTCCACCCTGCCAAACCATGGAGACATCAGTCTCTACTCTCTACAGTGGTGGCGAGCAGGAACTTTACCCCTACAACACCTGCACACCAGCCCTAAAATGGTTTCAATATTTGAGCATAAAGATGAAATTAATCATTGGGTTAAGCAGGGTGTTGTTGTAAAACAGCAAGCTGGTCATTCTTCTAGTGTAATTTTTCTCCCACTCCTCATTTTTGTTTCAGAACACCACATCTTCCTCAATATTCCTTATGGGGGGAAAATGAAGTTCAACATCATCGTTAACAGCTCGACGGCCCTCATCCAGTACACCCCCGCAGCCGACCCCAAGCCCCACATCCTGCTGGACAAGGGAGAACTCACCAGTGTAACTACTCTTAAAAGAATGATATATACTTACTTAACTGTATGGTGTATGATAGCATGTCATGCTCTCTCATACTTCTGTGTTCAATGCTTGTACACGCATCTGCCCTACATTATCTTTTTAACTCAAAATGTCATGTCTTTTCTCTCCAGGCTCAGGCTTCGTTGGGTTTCGAAGGCCGTCTATCTTTGGAGGGTTCTGAGATCATTCTCGAGCAGGTCAAGACTTCTGATGCAGGAGACTTCAAGATCACTGACATGAAGGAATTTGTCGTCGCCAACGTTTACCTGAAAGTAGACCGTAAGGACTAAGGAGGGGAGGTTGTCCCATGCATGTGAATTATAGGCTTGTATCGATTTGATTGATTATGAACAATTATATATAATTTAATCAATCATTATTTTGGGCTAACCTGACTCGGCCAGATTGAGTTCACAAGTTCCCTCTTCCTGCCTGCATCTGGTCTCTCTCTCAAGCAGAAACGATGAACTGGAAGCAGCGGGACAAAAATCTGATGTCTCCATAATCATTTTGAGTTGTAGTCTTGTTAGGTTGTGTTTACATTTGCGCTGTACGTCACCAGTCTCGCGTTGCTCCAGCCTCTAGCGGAATAACATTATTTTGAAATTAGAAGATCTACAAGCTCAAAGTTGTGAGCTTGTAGATGGGCTATTTGTTACATGTATATGAATACATTACTAATAAATACATTATTGTCTCCACCAGGCCGAAGGCACTCCGTCCGTCCGTCCGTGTGTCCGTCCGTCCGTCCGTCCGTGTGTGTGTGTGTGTGTGTGTCCGTGAGCAGCTAATCTCGGCCACCGTTAACCTGGTTTTGCACACACACTCCCTGGATGCCAACGATGAACCTCTGCCCCAAACTTTCCAGAACGGCCTGTTATAGTGCCACCAGGAGGCCGCTTTGTGCAAAACAAGTTTTTGCACAGTACACCTACAGATTTTGTCCAAACATCACGCAAATTGGTACACAGTCTCTCTAGAGCCATTCAACGAAACCGGTCTTTCAGATTTCTCAGACTCCATCCTGATTGGTTAAGATTGGCTTCCAAAGTTCACAGGAGTGCTCAGTTTCAAACAAAATGCTGCAAATCATGAACACATCGCGTGATTTCCGTGAAATTGTGCACGCACATTCCCACTAGGCCGAGGAAGAAATGCCACATGAACAATTTCAACTCAGCCTCAAGGTGGCGATATAACTGGCCGAAAAGTGTTTTTACCTCTAACTGCACGGATCTGTGGATAATTTACTTTTGTTGCCCTTTTATCCAACCACCAGATGAAGGCAAGCTGCAATGTCCTACATTCCTATCCTGGTGGAGACCTGTGCCCAGAAGGGCACTTTTTCTAGTTACCTACTGTTATTATTTGCCCTTTATTTGCCTTTTATTATTACTTTATTGCATGAAAACATGCAATAAAGAATAAAATAATGCTTAAGTGGGTAATTGATTGTTGATATATAATGTTTTTCTAATATGTAAAAAAAAAACATGCTTCTTGATTATTCCATTAATCTAAAAAGTAAGCAATAGAATAATTGTTTAGAAGACAACCGAGAGTTGCAACCATACTGGTGTTGGTGTTATTCTGTAAGAGATAAAGAGAGTGACTGCCACAAAAGTGCCATTGGGCAAGGTGTTTAACCCATTTAGACCTAAAAATATAAATAAATCTTCTAAATCCTCCAGTTTTCTGAAATAAATATTTTCACGATTTTTCAAAAATAGCTAAATTATAACATAATGTTTAAAACACCAACATTAGATGACACCATCTCTACTTCTAAGCCTCGAATTGGAGCTATCTATTAGCAGAATTTCAGGAGCAGGACCACACCTCAATCACGCTACTTCCATTATCAAATACACGTCTAAACCGCTCCCTTCCACTCTGCCTCTCTTCCGTTTCCCCACTCTATTGTCTCAGTAGGGCCCTGAAAAGTGTTGTCACGTCATTTGACAAATGGAAGCATTACAGCAATCATCACACTCTTTCGTGATTTCTCAATCAATCTGTTAATTGCAGGTTGATTGATGGTGTTGTGAAAATATATCACAGACTCGCACTGTGTTTACTTTGTATATAAAAAGCATCCAGTCGACTTCACGTACAGGCCGTGAATGTTTGAATAACAGTGTGAATGGCCTTGGCATCAAAGGGGTTGTGTATAGAGTAGACTAGAGGGTAAGGTCAGAAGTAGTCTCTCTCTCGAGAGACAGACTGTTTGACTCACATCAAAGGAAAAGAGGGTGCTGTTTTTCCTTTGTTTTGCCAATGGGTTCCCAGACTGGGTCATAATGCTTCAACCATTCCATTACCACAGAATGACACCACAGAGGAAGTTTATCATTCCGGTAATATTCTGGGACTCTAAATATAACCACACTTGGAGTCGGAGAGCATTCAAACACAGGTCTTTACTTGGTGACTCTCAAAGCAGAACTGAACACACACACACTCATACATAGTCTGGATTTACGGTGGTGGGGTGACCACCGAACTACAACATGACGTCACGAGCCGCGGTGAAGAGCAAACCACCGCCACCGCTCCAGCCCTTCCCCTCTCTCTCTGTTTTTACTCACCACCGCTCAACGTTATTTCAGCTCCGGTGGTCAGCTCACCACCGGAGTGGTGGTCACCTCACCACCGAAAATCCAGACTATGAATAGGCCTTCAGAGGCTACAACAGGCTGCAGGGCATCTTGCTAATCAGCACAGGTGGAAATAATGTTCTCAATCAGTGGCATGCTCTTTCACCTAGAAGACACCATTACAATTCCTTTCTTTCATTCGCTGCATTCATTCTCTGAGTTTCACACAAAGGTCAGTTGAATAATTTACTCTCCCACTCCTTTGCTCTCTGCCTCCCTTTCTCCCCCCCCCCCCCCCCCCTGTCGTCATCTCACATGTGTCAACACCCTTCCCCCTGTGTGCCCTCTTCTCTCTCCTACCATGTCCACCCCCTATCTCCATCTCTCTCTTCTCGCTGTCTGCCCCTCTCTCGTTCTATGTACCCCCCCCCCCCCCGGCCTATCTCCTTCTCTTTGTCTCCCTCTATCTCTTCACCCTGACTCCCGCCACTCTCTCCCTCCGTTCCCTACACCCATAGCCTACAGACTGCCAGCGGTCTATGTGGCCATCATTGCCCTGCTGGGTCTACTGGCCTTCTTGCTGCTGGTGTGCCTCCTGTCCTGTCTGTACAAGGTGAAGAAGAGAGCCCAGCGTGCCTCCGATCTGGAGAAGATCGCCCAGAATGCCGGCAAGGAGGAGGAGGGCGGTGACGCCTTCCGGCAGGTCAGTTTGGGGAAATAGAAACACCTCGCATGCTTATCTACGGTTGGTAAACGTAGATCCTCTGTCTTATTGTATTCATTTCAGTTTCAAGTAATGAAACTTTGTGTGTTAACTTTGTGTGTTAAATAAAAAATGATTATATTATCATAAAACGTTCTCTACTCGCAATAATATGCCATTTGTCAGTGCAGTGCGGTAGTTGAAGAGTCAGTCACGTACTGAAATTGCAACCTCCTCCATTCGATTCCAGATCTGTGTGGCATGTCTATGCCCATAATGCCCCTCAACCTTCTTTATGTGTGTTCGTGTTTGTATTCCACAGGTGGTGAAGAACATCACCCAACTCAATGAAGATTCCAAATGTTCCCAGGCTGACAACAACACAGAGAAATCCCAGAGTACTGAAGTGGACATTAAAGTGAGTACTTATGGAGGTCTCAGCAAAACTCAGCCAGTTGTTATAGGACCTGAGTTTGGATCCAACTGCAGACAGTATATACTGTATAACGTTCTGTCTTTTCTCTTTCTTCACAGGGTCTGGAGGTGTCCTCCAAGGAGGTTGGCAATAACCTTGAGACTAGTGACTCCGGGGTGGGCTTCAACACCACTGCACTCCCACTGGACACAGACACCGAGGCCGGTGATCAAATGCCAGAGTCCGAGGCCGTGAGCCTCTCTATTTGTCTGGACGTCAAGGCAAGCCCGCTCGCTGCCGAGACCAAGCCCAGCGCGCCGCCTGCTGCAGAGCTTAAGCCCAGCCCTGTGGCTGAGACAAAGGCTAGCCCGGTAGCGGAACCTGAGATTAAGAAAACTCCTGATCTACCCAAATTGGATGTCCCCAAGCCAGCAGATGTCAGGCTCAGTCCAATCCCAAGCCCTGTTTTCATGACTCCTGACATCAAGCTCAGTCCAATCCCAAGCTCTGTCTCCAAGACTCCGGACATCAAGCTCAGTCCAATGCCAAGCCCTGTCTCCAAGACTCCGGACATCAAGCTCAGTCCAATCCCAAGCCCTGTCCCCAAGACTCCTGACATCAAGCTCAGCCCAATCCCAAGCCCTGTCTCCAAGACTCCTGACATCAAGCTCAGCCCAATCCCAAGCCCTGTCTCCAAGACTCCGGACATCAAGCTCAGCCCAATGCCAAGCCCTGTCCCCAAGACTCCTGAAATCAAGCTCAGCCCAATGCCAAGCCCTGTCCTCAAGCCTCCCCCGAGTCCCATCTCCAAGTCCAGCCCAGAGGCGAAAACGCCAGAGCTAAAGGCTCCTGCTCCCAGCCCAAGTCCAGAACCTACGCCCAGCTCACCCCTGGCTCCTTCTCCCAAAGTGGCCACTCCATCACCTGAACCCATGAAGTCTGCCCTGGCTCTCACTCCTGAGCCTCCCAAGCCAACCACCCCGGAGCCGGTTCCAATCTCCAACGGCACACCCGAGCCCGATCCAGAGTCCAAACTGACCCCGGACCCTGCTGATTTTCTCGGGGCATCTGCTCAAAAGGCAACCCCTGCTAAAACCCCAGAGCTGGACTCTGCCAGTCCAGCATTAGAGTCCAAGGCGGATGCCCCTACCAGCAAAGATGGCACTGCGGCCACCGAGTCCACCGCTACCTGAGAACAGACTTTGTAAAGGTCCAAGAAAAGCTCCACAGATATCATCCATATTACCACCACAGTAGACAATCGAACACGCCCTACCAAATAATGAAGGAACCACAGCAGCCGGGGCAAGAACCTTGATATTCAGTACAATAACACTTCTAATGCCTGAACGTAGAAGTAACTCAATCACAGCATCTCCCCTGTCTGTACCTGTAACACTTAACCCTTTTAGATACTTCCTAACTCACAGAAACGGTTCACTTAACTAAACTATAGTAGTTGTATGAGCAGTTTGTTGATTGTTAAAACCTTTTTAGTTATATACTGTATACTCCTTGCTGCATATTGTTTTTACAGCTGTAGGCTCCTTTCTAATTTGTCTACTTCACAGTATGACTGCCAGACTGCAAATAAAAATCCTTTTGCAGAGTTTACAGCTGAAAACATCAAACCCTGAGGACTTTTTCTAACACTCGTTAAGAGATGGACAGAATGGTTTACAACTTAACATTTCAGACGCAGACGCATGAGTTAACATGGCAACATCGACAGAACTCACCCATCCTTAGAATTCCATTAGTGATATGAAATAACATTTGTCACCCATTTAAGATGCCTGCTCCCCTGTCAGCATGTGGGAAAAAAACGACATTAAAACAGCATGAAAACGTTCAGAAACTATTTCTCAAGCATATACATAATGCATTCTTGTTCTTATTGGAACGCACCATGGAATGCACCATCGAACATCGACCTGAACAAGTGAGTTTGATAATACGAGGACGTATTCCACTATCGTCCAAAAGTAACGGAAAGAAGACATTTTAAAGCCAACATCTTCAAAGCTGAAATGGATTTGAAATGTGCCAGCCTTCTTCTTGAGGAAACATCTGTACTGTTGTACGATCACCTGTATAAGCAAGGTTCAAGGTGCATTATTCTGTAACTATACTAAAATCTACTTACAGCACTAACATCACCATTTTATAGCCTCTCTGCTAGAGACCCCCCCCCCCCCCCCCCTCCCGCCCCAGTTTCTTCCTCCCGCTGTGCTCGTGTTTCTATTATTGATGTGTTCTAGTGTCTGGATCAGCCATTTCTGCTGCTGGCTTTCGATGTCTCCTCTGTTACGACAGCTTGTTGTTATTCTTATTTGCAGAGGAACTCAGCCGAAAATGTGGTAGTGATTCTGTATAGCTTCTTTATTGGGCTTTCTACACCACTGTATATAATAGTAATAGTACCGTTGTTAAATGTAACAAAATGGTTGAACTAATAATTGGCATAGTGTGGGGAGAAAAAGCTGGAAATATGAAACGAATGATACTTCGTTGTGTGCAGTGTTGTCTACCGAAAACTGCAGATCTACAAGCTCACACTGTCAAAGCGCAACACATGAGCTTGTAGTAGATTAGTTGGTGAGGGTGAGGGACACGGGCACGTAACTAATTATAAGTCTTAATCCAGCTTTAAGATCATTAATGTTAAATATTAACTTTACGTATAGAAGTATACATATTATACAGTATATTATGGGCAGGTGGGGTGGGTTTGCCCTTGAGGATTGTTCTAAACTACCTGGAGGTTCCTGCCTCTCTTTCTTCCTTTTTTCCTCCCTTCCTCTGTTTTTTCCTTCCCTCTGTCCATCCTTCCTTCTGTCTTTTTTTCCTTCATTCCTATAACACACCTATCACTGGCTCTGTAAAAGATCAGCTCCTAGTAGCAATGTGGCGATGTTCCACAACTTCTCCACCGATCTAAGACATGCCGAAGACAACATTTCACAAATGTTATTGCCTATATACATCCAGAGTGGTGTCAAGACGAGCACCAGTGATATTTGTGCTTGTGTGTCTGCTTCCAAACAGTGCTGGAGGCCATCACCAAAGTACTACCATATCGTTGCTGTCGGGTGGAAACCTCATGTCCAAAACTGTTACCTTTCACAATTCTAATTCAAAATATCACGACATGTTTTGAGCTTATAGATTTTTGCTACTTTTGTGTAACATTGTAGTATGACGAAGTATAGGTCATTCATTTAAACACACACACACACACACACACACACACACACACACACACACAGTTAAAAGTATGGAGATAGTGAGAGGTTTCTGCACAACAGCAACCATATTGTCTCTGGAGCAGTGTCCCATGAGGTTTCAAATGTGGGGTTCCGTGCCGTGCCGTGCCGTGCGTGGACATGAAGTGCAATGTAATGTAGTATAATGGGAGTCCATTTCCTGTGTTCTATGGCTGGAAGTGTGTAGATGCATCTTTGCTTCACAAAAAAAGGTGTATCTCTACCTCAGTGTTTTAACTGACCACAACTATGGTACGAGCTTGGTGCATTAAGTCAGCACTCAAGCATTTTAAGAATCCCCAGAGAAGCACAAAATGAGTAGCCTGGCTAATAAGCCAGACCGAATCAGCCGTTGGCAAAAAGAAAATTGCCTGCTGGCCGATTACGGTCTGGAGAGGTGCAATTGTACACCCATTTCCAAATGCCACACGACTGTGATTTGAGTCTGGATTATTAGCCAGGCTACAAAATGAGAGCTATGAAAGGCCAATGAAAACCGTTTACTCAAACGAACTTTAGAAAGCAGCTCCTCGACAAACTCAAATGATGGCCTTTCTTTATAAACTTGAATGACTTTTGAATTTTCTTATAAACACATGCTACAGCATCTTAGGAAGCCATAAGATAAGATTTTGTCATATTTCATCATACTATAATCAGTGAATAAAGTATATAATCCAAACTGATGAAACAATAGACATATTTGAAAGGTCATGGTGCTCAATATGTGATAGATATACTGGATAGAGACTGAAGGTCTTCTAATGATGATGGTCTTACACCCACAAAATACATAGGACATTCCGCACTTCCGCAAGGTTCAAAGATGGAATTGTAAAATACGTTTTTGGCAACACTTAAGGCCGTATCTATCCACTTATCCACACACACACACACACACACACACACACACACACACACACACACACACACACACACACACACACACACACACACACACACACACACACACACACACACACACACACACACACACACACACACACACACACACACACACACACACACACACACACACACACACACACACACACACATAATCAATCCCTTGTCCTGCTGACTTGGTCCAGCCTTGTAAATATTGCATGTGTATAAGCTGACTTAAAGACTCCCCCTTCAAGGTTGAATGTTTTTACTGTATACAATTATTGCTGATAAAAGAAGACAACTAATACAAACTATCTCTTACAAACCTAAATGCAGAATATAGATGATATATATATACACATAATGCTATTTAGTAAATACACTAATATTCACTAATAAGTTAATCGAATTTATGAACCAAATATTGTAAAAACTCCATCAAGGACAATGTTAGATCAACTCTGTGATTGCCATTCCGACCTGACGATACTCACAGCATAACACTCACAGTATTCCATATTGTATTCAAATAATTAATCTACTGTATGTCACTTTATGAAGAAAGCATTTATTGCAGCATGCCCATGACATGTCCTCCAAACAGATTTTATATTGTCTTGTAAAAAGACAAATATGTGTGAATCGATGATCGGTGATATTCAATATTTTGCATTGTCTTTCAATATGCATTGAGAAAATGTGTGTGTGTGTGTGTGTGTGTGTGTGTGTGTGTGTGTGTGTGTGTGTGTGTGTGTGTGTGTGTGTGTGTGTGTGTGTGTGTGTGTATGTGTGTGTGCGTGTGCGTGCGTGCGCGTTTATGGCTGTACAGTATGCAGTGTGCATCATGAATCAATGTATCGGCACTTTTGTTAAATTTGAAACTGGACCTTATGTGTGTATCTCCATCTGTTGTGGGTACTATAACGTATCCATGTGTCTGCTTCTGTTGTCTTGCAATGTGAAGGGAAACAAAAAACAAAAATTAGTGACGTGAGTTATATTATTTTAGTCATAAGTGTTTCATGTCACAAGGGAAAGCCTGTATTGGATATGTGTAACTCTGAGGTTGTTCTTGCCTTTGTTTTAGTGCCTGAAATATTCAGGCCGGCCTACTTAAACCTGATTTATAATTTGTTGTATGACGTTGTGTCGTTGTGAACTTGTAAATCGCCTACTTTCTGCGCGCAACACTATCGTATGATGGAGTACAATTTCGGCATTTGTCTCGACTCCTTATGGCACCTTTTTGTTACACATATTATTAGGCCGTGGGGATCTAGTTTACTGCTGGTTTTCTGTTCTGTAGATAATCAACAGCATTTGCCTGGTGTCCCAGGTCTAAATTAGATCTGCCCAAGCTCCTAGAATGAAGTGAACGGTTTTATGGAGTCTAGGATGGGTGTTGAGAACCATTGAGTTACACAGAATTCACAACCTGGACAGTATAAGCACACTGACTGATCCATGTTTCTCAGCTGGTGGTCCTGGGGCCCAAGAGGGGGTCACTCATTACACATTCTTACAGGGTCACATTAAAGGAGTTAAATATGGGGAGAATTCTGCTAGCATAATAGGCTATAGAACTCCTGGAATACGTCATGGGTTTAGACGAGATATGAAATATTTGCTGTAAAAGAAAATAGGCTATAATGCACTTGGGCACACCTTGTCTGCACTTGAAAAGACTCTTGATAATGAACTTGTTACTTCATCAATCTGACTGTCAGGGTTTCATATTAAACAAAACACAATAGCAGCAAGGCGTCGCCGCGTCGTCCATTTCAATATAGGAATTGAGTGGCATAGGTTGCGTGTGTAAGTTAATGACAATAGATGGATTCCAGATATTATATTAGGGTGTTAGATTGATTAATATGTATGTGTGTGTGTGGTACAAAATCATTATTTTGAAGTGTGCTACTGCTGTAATTTAATCAGTGACTCCAAGCTAGCTACCAATTCTCTGGCAGCAGTCAGGTTGTGACGATGAAGATGTTGAGAGAAGGGGGGCGGGGAGATAAGATAGATAGTTAGGATGTGTACAAGATTTCAAAAGGGGGGGCAGGCAGATAGTCAAGAGAATGTAGAATATGTCAAAAGGTTGGGCAGGCAGATAGCCAGGATATGTCAAGAAGAGGGGGTCACATGTCAAGAAAAGGTTAGCTGGTAAGACTAGTAATGAATAGACTAGACTAGTAATGAATCAAGGATGTGTAGATGTCAAGAAAAAGGGGGCAGATAGCTATGCCAGATTTGGTTGTGTGCCGTGTCGCACACCAAAAATAGTCAATCTACAAGCTCACAGTAGATCGGCTATTTCCAATGCCCGACACTTGCGTACAAGTATCAGGCTTTTTATGGTGTGTAATCTGTGTATATTAGCAGGTTGAAGGAACCCTTGGTTTTGCATTTATTGACATCTCAGAGAAGATCAAGTTTGCCAAGGCTCTAGCGTATCTGGTACTGAGAAGCATGAAAATACCTGCATATAAAAACACTATAGTTTTTTTTACGAGTGACACTCCTCTTGCACTATGTGAGCTATCTCTGCCCTGATCATCTGTTTACGTCTGCTGGTCTTTGTCCCTGGTTCGGTGGTCGTCATGTCCTTTGGCCTGGTGTGATGTTCAACTTGTTTCTTCTCTCGTCCCACTTCCTTTTTGCACAACACACACAGACGTTTTGTAAAGGAGATTAGTTTCTTTCTTTATTTCATGTCTAAAGAGATACTAAGAATAAACAGAAGATTATGACATATATGGCGTCCTGTTATTATTTGTACTGTAAAAAGGATGGCATCAGAATATGCAAAGCCTCTCGTTTTTAGTAAGACTGTTCACACCACGAGTAACAAATTAGTTATGAGTGTCACTGTGTGCGTGCGTTAGAAAGAGTGTGAAAGACTGACGTCATTTCGCCTCACTTATCTCCAGTATTTCCAATACTTTGACTTCTACTCCACTACTTCTAGGATCCAAATTGAACACTACATGTATTTGAAAACCTTAGTATGGTAGTTACTTTGTAGATTGAATATTATTACAAAACATACACTAAACACTTCAACCCTATATACATTTTGGCCATTTGAAAATAGCCGATTTACAAGTTCACAATGCGTTGCGATGTGACGAATTGTGAGCTTGTAGATCTGCTATTGTCAATGGTATTGTTATACATTTGAAAACTTGAAATGGGCCATTGTGCACAATTAGTACTCAAGTACATTTAGAATTCCGGACTTGTAACAGAGTTTTTCTATAGTAGGCTACTTTACTTAAGTAAAGAATTTGAGTACTTTTTCCCATCACTGCTTATCTCATTCAATGTCAGCTGTGTAATTGGTTCCCTGCGTGTCACCTTCCCCTGTGTCAGCCAATCAGGTCCTCAGCACCACCCAGTCCCAACTGCCAGTTGCTGTGCTCTCGTGCATAGCTCCCTCAGCCATACCTCTGCAGGCCACGGTCACAGTGGAGTAGGTGTCAGTCACATGGAGATATTAATATACGGTAATAAAGTGCAGGCTAAAGGTAACATCACAGTGCAGTTGACACCAACTGTACGCCCCAGATACCCCATAACACTGCACTCTCTCTCTCTCTCTCTCTCTCTCTCTCTCTCTCTCTCTCTCTCTCTGTCTGTCTGCCTCTCTTATTATTATTGTAGTATCTCTCTCTGCCTGTCTTTATCTCTTTCTTTCCTTTCCTTTCTCTCTCTCTCTCTTTCTTGTCTGTCTGTCTGTCTGTCTGTCTGTCTGTCTGTCTGTCTGTCTGTCTGTCTGTCTGTCTGTCTGTCTGTCTGTCTGTCTGTCTGTCTGTCCCTCAAAACACAGTTGAGGCAGATGATGGCATGAAAGGGAAACCTCTAGGTATTAAAGATGTACGAGCTTTAATTCTATCCCATGTAATGTTTGAAACCATTGTTGAGTGCGAACATTCCAGCTAGTCGCCCCAGTTTTCTCATCATAGCGAGGGGCTGAAGATTTTCAAGGGGCCTATGTTCCTTCCGTCATCCGTGTCACACGGGTTAAAGAAGGGATACAGAGGAACCAGCACCGTTCCCATGCTGAAGGTGAAGAGTGGAGCCATGGTGACAGCATTATAGAAGGACACCTCCTCCTCCTCGCAGTTCAGGAACACTCCGACGCGCACGAGCTGCTTCGACACGGTGACCACGGTGGGCTCCGGCTCGGTGCAGGCCATGACGGTGCCTCCCGTCAGGGAGAGGGTCCAAAAGCCGCTGGAGCTGCCTTGGGTAGGCACCTTCCCTCTCTTGACGTCGTCCCGCGCCACGCCCAGCCTCCAGGCTGTCTTGCCGGCCACCTCCACCTCCCAGTAGTGTCTGCCGAATCCGACGGCGAACTTCTGCTGTCCCATGAGGTGGTAGTAGTAGTTGAACCTGCGCGGGTTGTCCGGGCAACCCGTGACGACCTTGTCATCCTCGAACCACACGGAGGTGTGGGAGGGAGACAGGCTCAGGGTGGGGTGGGCCGTCTCCGGGTCAAAGGTAACTGAAGTGATGTCTGTGCATGGTGGACAAGCAGGAAGGAAGGAGGTGAGTTTCACTGAAGTTACACAATACACAAAAGTTGTTTGGGCTGCATTACATTAAAACGAACGTACTAGTGTGTCTAGTGTGTGATTTGAAAGAAATTGAAAACGAAATTCATTTATTGTTTTACTGCCCTTTATATGAAGAATTAAGACATGTATTATTTTGTAAAATCTGTGCTAACTTTTTCTGGTTAGAGGACTATGAAAAACTGGAATTTTGTTTTAGGAAAATTTAGCAAAATGCTTTGTTTGTGTAAATATGTTTATTGTACACAATGCAATATTGAAGCAATGATATGGTGTGTCCTGTAAGTCCATGTGGGCTGGGCGCAAAAATATACAAAAATAAAGAATCTATCTATCTATCTATCTATCTATCTATCTATCTATCTATCTATCTATCTATCTATCTATCTATCTATCTATCTATCTATCTATCTATCTATCTATCTATCTATCTATCTATCTATCTATCTATCGTACATTGGTCAAAGGTGTGGGTATTATATACATTATGCATATTATTTACGTGTACCGGTATATATTCATATATTGACTGTCTACTTAGCTGTACTTCGTATTCATCGTCCGAGTCCGACTCATATTCACAGTACTATTGAGTATATGTGGGTACGGTATGTTGTTGTCATAAGGTGTATGCAGTGTTGTTTTTGGCAGCAAATTTCTATTTTAGTTTTAGTCATAATGTCTTTTGATTAGTTTTCACTTACTTTAGTCACATTTTAGTCACCTGGAATGTGTTAGTGCTCTCATGAGATTTTAGTCGACTAAATCTACAAGTGATTTAGTCGACTAAAATGTATTCTGGCAGGCCTTGATGCCGTCGTAATGACTATTTTTACACTTGCTGAAAATAGCTCACAATGCGTTGCGCTGCGGCGCGTTGTGAGCTTGTAGATCGGCTATTTTCAGCATGCAACTACAGTAAGTTTAAAGGACTTGGATCTGGATATTTTGTCCACTAGTCCCTTCCTAACATTTTTGTCTAGTTTTTATTTGTTGACGAAATTGTCAGTATATTTAGTTTTAGTCATAGTTTGTTTTAGTTTCCAATTTTTCCAGTTTTTGTCAGTGGAAAAAGGTAGTCGACAAACATTTTTCATCTTAGTTTTTTGTCAACGAAAACAACACTGGGTGTATGTGGACATACTTGGGTAGAGGCAGCTCTTCATGTGTTTCCATATCCTGTACTGAATGGGACCCACAAAGTGACCAGAGCGCACCTCCGTCTCCACCGCCGGCGGGGGAAAGAAACTGACGTTAGACCTGCATGGGCGGGGGAGGAGGAAAGGATGAACGAGAGAGGAGAGGAGAGGGACAAGCCCTGATGCACACGTCAGAAAAAGGTTCATGAAGATTGATGGCAGAAAAGGGATGGAGAGGACAGGAATTCATACGGTAGAGGATTGATGTGGCTTGGGGGAGGAACAGGGGGAGATGCCACGACAGAAGTTAGTACATGACTTGCCTTTTAACGAGGTCTTGAATTTCCTGTAATGAGAAAATTGATTGAAATCTTGTCTGTTATGATAGATGGCAGCCTTATATAGCACAAAATATATATAACACTTTACCCCTATGCTAAACAACAACTGACCAACCATATTCACATGATGGCCATGCTCTTATGTCATAATAAAGGTGTGGGATATGTTCAATAATGCATTAAAAACTGCCCCAGTGTGAGCTCTAGATGCCACTGTCACATCACATTCATTCCTATCTGCAGCGCTGGCTGCCTTGTCTCCTCCCACCTCCAAATGAGAAATTGATTTAGACCTGCGAAACCTGGCAAGTGAACTGCTTAACCAATCAATGCCTATAATTGATCAAATGAGTGTCAACAGAGGACAGAGAAACAGCTGACAACCTATAGCAACAGTGCTTCTTAGGTTTGAGATAAAGTCAAATGGTCCTTTTGCCTACTATTATTCAATGAGTGCCAGTGCGAAGGTCCAGTAAAAGGACATTTGTTATGCCGAGTCACATTGAAGACCCATTACATGAAGTGTTGTCCAAGTCTCAGGGACTTGTTACATCAACCTGGAATAAACCCAAAGTGTGTTGCAGCATGGTGCGTTATAAATACAATTCTTAATCTGTTCATGTTTTTTCTGTATCCTATCCTTTAACCTGGTCTGTGAGTGGACTCACAGTGAAGGGTGGACTCAGTAGTGGACTATCGTCCTCAGTAGTGGACTCTATCGTCCTCAGTACTAGTGGACTCACTCTGAGAAGCTTAGGGCTATCGTCCTCAGTCAGCTTGGCGTTGAGTGTCTCAATGGCTCTCTCCAGGTCCCTCCCTTGCTGGTAGATCTTCCGCTCTCTTTCCTTCAACAACTTCACCTGTTTCTCTCTCTCCCTCTTCAGGCGCTCCTTGTCTCTGCGCTCCTCCTCGTCCAGGAAGCGGTGGAGGTTCTCAAACTCAGCCCTGACCTCTCGTTCCAGGTATTCAAACCTGTACTGGAATTAGGAGCAGAAGTAGATAAACATATTTATTATTTTGTCAAATTAATACATATTTATTTTATTATTATACAATCATTTTTTTTCTTATGAAAAACAAAAGGAAAAGGAAAGAATAATGACTTTATTCTATGCAATGTCACTGAGCAGTATGGGTGGGAGTGAAAAAGCCTCACTCCCAGTCCCACCCATACTGCTCAGTGACATCGCATAGAATAAAGTAGTATGATGATGAGATACTGTCATGGAGAACAACAATATCAGAAATTATGATTTCGTTTAGAGTTCACATAATCTATGACATTTTGTACACTTAAATGAATTGTGGTGTGAAACACAGGTCTGTGGATATGATCCTGTGGAACACAATGTTAGTGATAACTTTTTACAAACACACAGTTTACTTACCTTTACTTGTGTCAAATGGGAAGGTTGGTTGAGGGAAGGCATTACATTTAAGATGTATATGCAACAAATTATATCATGAGACTGCATGACCAGTCGGGCAATAACCAGCTATAGACAATAATGCCTCATCAAAGTTGGCATAGTGGCTTATACATTGTCAAATACTTGAATGTGTCCTACTCCTTATTATCGCCTTTCCCACATTTTTGACCATTAATGTGGAGATTTTCTTCCCGTCTGAGTTTTTTGCTGGTTTGACTGACAGTTTTGAGGATCCAATGGAGTTAGGAGGTTTAGTTAGAAGCACTTCTTAATACTTTTCATTGGTTCAATATTTGTAAAAAGAAAACACACACATATTCTGCTAACAATACAGTTTTTTTTTTTAAATGAGAACTTCACCTTCATTCTCTTTTGATTGTTGAATACATACTCATGCAGTATATTCTATTTTTGCTAATTGGCCATATTCTACTTTGTGTGGCTATTTTCAAGCCTTTATTCGATAGAGATAGTGGAGAGAAATGGGACATGCAGCTAAGAGCAAATATTAATATTGTAATACCTCCACTTGCTGGGCCTCTGAATAAGCATATCTCTCCGCGTCCCTGGATTCATCTAACTCATGTTTAATTCTTTTAATAGCTTGGATTAGCTTCTCCTGCACGCACACGCACGCACACACACACACACACACACACACACACACACACACACACACACACACACACACACACACACACACACACACACACACACACACACACACACCGCACGCACGCACGCACGCACGCACGCAGACACACACACACACACACACACACACACACACACACACACACACACATACACACACACACACACACACACACACACACACACACACACACACACACACACACACACACACACACACACACAGAGAGAGAAACAGCAAAAGAAACAAAAAGAAAGACAAACATTGCAAAATGGTGACAGGTCGTTTCAATGACTTCTGTGGTATCATTACAATGAAATCTGACAGATGATGATTGAATTTACGTGCCTCCTAAATCGTGATTGAAATGTCCATCAAGTTTGTGACTTTATGAGAAAACGCACATGTCAGCAGCTGCCTGTTATATGTCATGACTTATAATAATGAGGTTACAACAATAATAAGCACATTAAGCTTACCTTTTGGCCCGAGAGAAGACTTTTATTGGAGTTGTTGTTGGTGTCTTTAATGGAATTTTGGTGCATTCCAACAGGATCAGAAAACAAACAGGGTGGACTCTTGGGAATAAGCATGAGGAACGAAGACAGTGCACTGAAAGAGAGGGAGGGATCTAAGGGGAGGGAGGGACAGGGGAGAGGTTGGGGCTTCAGACAGACAGACAAGCAGACAAATGGATAGGCAGGCAAACACCAGACCAGGTGACAAACTGAAAAACATTTTTCATATTACAGATCCCCAAATGGACTAGATTTCTGTTTGCAAAATGTGATGAGAAATACACTGAAACGTATTGTTAGAATATAGTCACTTGTGCATGCTGTGCAATGTAATAATTAAGTGAATTTATAGGTTAATACAGGGAAATCACTAGTTTGGCTGGGATCCCCGGAAACCTTTCAATGACCTCTGGGAGTCCCTGGACCCCACTTTGGAAACCCTGCACCATCTGACCCACCAGTTTGTCAAATGCCACAAAAAGCCCTGATGACATATGTATTTAACTATTTATTAGACACCCTGGTGGGGAATAATCTGGAAAGACAAAGGTATGCTAACAATGACAAGCACAAGTCACACCAATAAGCAGGCGCTCTTGCCTCCACGTGCTTAGCTGGAGAGTGGAGACCACAGTATGGATCCATTAACAGAGAGAGAGAGAGAGAGAGAGAGACACCATGGTAGAGTGGGAGGCAGGGGGGTTTAAGCTGCCAGCCCAGGAGGGCCTGGAAGGCAAGCTGGCAGGCGGCAGCGATTTATGGCGACACATACAGAAGATTCTATTTCTGTCTGCCAGTATCTTTGGAAACAAAAGGATGGGAGATAGGAGCAAGAAACCAGCCTAGTAACAGCCTAGTATAGCAGCTATAGATATTTAGTTTCATGTTACATGGGAGTGGTCCTGCCTGGAAGAGAGATACCGACTGTTTATTTTTATACTGTGTTTATTAATGTTGTCTGAGGGTTCGAGAGGTTTGAGAGTATAGTCGCCACCATATGGCGACTATACAGAAGATGACAATGCTGTGATGGCCCGCAGAAAGGGATGCTGTTTGGCTATCCGTTGCCAGCTGGGATTTATTTATTAGCTCAGAGAGAGGCGCACTGCCTCAAAACACAGTCAGCATTTCCTTTTTATCCCTCTCTCTCCTCTGAGGGAGAGTATACATGCTGTCCTGTATGTACTAGCCCAGCCAGATATGACAGCACTGTACTGTCTGGGCCTATGATATATATTTTGAGGGGCGCTAGCCCCTCCTACAGGTTTAATGTTTGTTGTTAGTTTGTTTTAAAAACGCCATTGACAATGAAGAGAAATTAATGTTTGTTTTGTCCCTAACACAAACATTAAATTCCATTAACAATAAAGATAATTTAATGTTTGTTTTGACACAGTTTGTTTTACATCATCATTACATCACCTAATCATAGCAACATGAGTTAGACTTTAATATATTAGCGCCCCTCCCTTCACACAGGTGTGATTTTTTATATCAATACCACCACTATCTTCCAATCTCCACCTTATATCTGCCGTATACTGAAAACACACACGCACGCACGCACGCACACACACACACACACACACACACACACACACACACACACACACACACACACGCACACTGCCACACACACACGGAGAGGGAGAGAGAGAGAGAGAGAGAGAGAGAGAGAGAGAGAGAGAGAGAGAGAGAGAGAGCAGATTCTGGCTCCCCTACAGGAACTGCATTACTCATCCCTCCATCCCTGCTGAGAATGTTCCTCATCTATAATTCATGATGCTGGGTCCTGCCAATGTGAGTGTGCAGGCAGGGTGAACAGAGAGAGAGAACTCACTGCCCTCTACAGTACTGTAAGCTACTACAGTAACAGTACTATGAAGTGGGTGGCACTGAACAAATATTTTATAAACTGATCTTGCATGGGCCATACCGTGGGCATAACTGTTATTTCAGTTTCTGTTTGTCAAATAGTGGGATAATGTGATTTTATATATTCATGAATCTTTTTTTTTGATTGGTGCAACCACTCTCTCACGGAGCTATGTGTGTGGGTGGGTGGGTGCGTCTGAGCACGAAAACAGCACGGTTGTTTTTCACCACCTGTGTGCAACCTAACACACACACAAACACACACGCACACATTAACTGTATATATGGTGATTTCCGTTGTGCCAGTACAGTATACAGTGACAGTACAGTACAATACAGTAGAGGTACAGTAGAGGGACCCCCACACCCACACGGTAACTGTCATTTCTCAACCGTTTCGAACGCGGGCCGGCTCACAGGAATCGGGCCGGCACCCTAATTCAAATATCACTTCTTTTTTGGTTTTGTTGTGGTAATCCTCCCTACTATCAGTATAGAGTGTGCTGACCATATAAGGAGTTCCCAGTTAACCCCTGCGGTCAAAAAACCTCGTTTTTGGCTAGGTGGCCCAGTCTTCATCCAATCAGGATAGAGAGGGGCCTTCCGCCAATCATGATTGAGCGGGGGCGGGCCTTGGTGTGCGTGCTGTTGGCCTGTTGTGTGTCCCCCCACTGTAGTGCACGCATGTGCACAATCTCGTTACCAGGGCGGACCCTGGGGGTTTTCCAAATCACCCAAATCACTGAATGCTCCTTTAAAGAGAACACAGTCAGGATACAGATTAAAACAAGTGGAATTGTAAGTGATGCCACAAAGAATGAGACACATTTTTACTGGACAATTAAGCTGCAAATGGCTACTGTATACTCTCTATCTATACTCTAGCCATACACTACTCCCTGAATGAATGACATTCACCTACATGAAATTGTATTTTCTGTTTAAAGACCTGTCCTGGACAGACAGGGAGACCCCTGTTATTGAACAAGAAGTGAGAATATAGTGATTCTACCTTTTGGTTGATTGATTGATTGAAGTATTTATTAACAGTTTGCAGAATTACAGTACATTTCAAGCACAACTCAATACAAAAACTGTTAACTGTGAATGGACGACACCATGAATGCATTACACTTGTTTACAATAGGGCCGAACGTTTTCAATTAATCAAAACATTTAGAGAAGTAGGCCTACAAATATACACTAGGCTATAGCCAAAAACAGGAAATGATAGAGGCAAAAAGGGGAAAAATAACATAGGGTGAGGGGGAAAGGGGGTGGATGGGGGATTCAGAATTTACGGGGCCAGTTTCGAATTGCAGTCAGTGCCCTTTGAGAGCAGTTTTGAAGGAGTCGAGGGATCCGCATGTCTTAATGACTGTTGGTAGGGCGTTCCACATTTTGGTGGCATAGAGTGAAATTAATTTAGTCCCTTGTTAGTGCCGAATCTGGGTTGCACATGGTTTGTTGTACTCCCTCTGGTGTTGTGGGTGTGAGGTGTGGACAGTGGACTTCATGGAACTTGGAAGTATACAGGTAGGCTACATGCGGGTATCTTCGGTGCTGTATAGAATCTTGTGGACCAGACCCATTGCAAGATGCTGTACTCTGTCGTCAACCCTAAGCCATTCCAGCCTGTCAAAGTTGGCAGGGGTTCGGTGGGTTCGGGGAGAGAGGCCAAATAGAAGCCTGCAGTTTGTTTTGGGAAGTCTGGATCCTTGTTTTAATTAAGGGCCTTTATTTTTATTTATTTAACCAAAAAATGCCACTTACCCTTCCGTTAAGTATAGCCTTTAACGCTTGAATTCAGATATTCATGGAAATTTAATTCAATAATTTAGGAAACTATCACGCACGCACACGCACGCGTTTACATCAAGAGGCTGCCGCTCCACCCAAAACGACGCTGAAACATGACGTCGCCGTTGTAAACAACAGAACATGTCGCACACGACGCACAGGCAGCAGACTCAAACGAGAGGTGAACATAATACTAGTCTTTCGAAGTCAGATATGTACTTTTAATTTAATCGACTCTTTTGAAATGATGACTGCTTCGTTTTGGCTGTTGGTTCATTTGAAAGGTCTATTCAGGACATCATAGTTATCTCATGCTCTCAGTGTAGCTAACAGCGTTAGCTAACCAACTATATAGTGCAGTGGTCTTCAACCCTTTTCATCTTTTCAAGGTCCATTATTTATTCAGGATTTGAGCCATGGACCACGATTATGAGATTTAGTCTCTCGGGCCCAAGACTTAATTATTATATGTATTTTGTTATGATCGTCGGATACTAGCCCAAACATTTAGGCTAGTCGGATACGGTTATTTTGTCCACAATCAATGCCATGCTATTTATGTAGACGTATGTCGTCCAGCCAGGCAAACGTTGATCAAAATAACAGATTTTCTACATTCTCTAATTGTGTAGACTTCTTGTAAATTAAGTAGTCCAATTGTTAAACACAATAATGTAACTCTTGAGAGTGTAAAATGAAACCAAATGGACCCTAAGTGTCCATTTTGGTTTAATTTTATACTGTCAAGAGTTAATGATCTAAAGGGGTCCATTCGGTTACCAACTATCCATAATTTACCTGGGGACCACCTGGAACCCACCCTCAAGGACCACTGTTTGAGAACTATTAAACTAGTGCATACCGTTTTTTCTTTTTCTTTACATTTGTTGTTTCAAACCATGTGCAACCCAGATTCGGCACAAACAAGGGTCGCTCCTATGCCACACAAATGTGGAATGCCCTACCAACTGTCATTAAGACATGTGAATCCCTTGACTCCTTCAAAACTGGTCTCAAAGGGCACCTACGGACTTCTGCAATTCAAAACTGGCCACCGTAAAGTCTGAATCCCCATCCACCCCTTCCCCCCCCACTGTATACAGTATGTTTTCCCCCCTTTTTTACATCCTTTATGATGATTTCCTGTTCTTGGCTATATAGAAGTGTATATTTGTACGTCTGTTATGATGAATTTAAAATGGTGGAGCCTCTTGTAAACAAATGTAATACTTTATGGTGTCATCCACTCACAGTTGACAGTTTTTGTATTGAGTTGTACTTGAAATGTACTGTAATTCTGAAAACTGTTAATAATTACATCAATAAATCACATAACTGTGGTATATATGGACGTGTTGTCTTTCAGAAATGAATGGCCAGGCCGATGTAGAAGTGGATTATAAGCGGAAATATAAAAACCTCAAACGCAAGTTAAAGTTTCTGATCTATGTGAGTATAAAGTAGACATTTTCAGAACTCTGATTCAAACTAAATCTTCATCTTGCCTTTTATGGTCTCATCTCTCATGTTTCTTTTATTCCTTTCTGTCACTCAGGAACAGGAGTGTTTCCAAGAAGAACTAAGGCGGTCACAGAGGAAACTGCTTAAAGTCTCCAGAGATAAAAGGTGAGTAGAAACTGAATTAATACATCTTAATCTTTAGCTGCAATTTTCAACACTAGATTTTTTTAAATATATATTTACTCTAAAGTTGACAAACACCAACCATTGACAAACAGAAAATTCCTATCCGATTGTATTAAAACGTTAAACTCACCAACATTGCAGCTGTAGTATGGAAAGCTGGAATTATCTTTCTATCTACAAAGTTCTTGTTTCATAAAAATCCAATGTAGACATGTTATGCGCTACTAAGTGTCCGAGTTTGGAAGCACTCGTTGGAAGTTCAAAATTGCACAGCCACATAATGCAGGAGACAGCAGGAGGTTGTGTTATTGAAAATGAGCGCTTCCAAACACCAACTCTTATCACCTGCACGGAATTTCTTGACAGAAAGTAGCTAATTTCCGTATAGTTGGCTTCAATGTTGGTGAGTTTAATGTTGTTTAATACAATCAGATGTTTGGATTGGATGCATGGGCTGTCAATGGTTGGTGTTGCAACTCTAGATTCAACACATAAAAAAAACAATCTGGTGTTGCAAATTGCAGCTACTTAATCTTGAGTAGATAGCTCTCCGTATATGCTCTGTTTTGGGAATCCCATTGCACTTGTATTATATATATTTGCCTATTGCTTGGTACACAGAAATAAGAACACTCGCCCCCAAAATACACTCACTCCGGGGCAAATCTAGCAACCTGGGAATGGTTGCCAGTCGCCACCAGGTATTCCGAAGCGTAACCTCTGAAAAATGATGCATAAACCTAACCTTATTCCTAAACGTAACCCCAGTAATACTATGCCTAAACCTAACATTATTCATAAACTGCCTAACGCATAACCCTAAACGTATTCCTAAACTTAACCTCAGTAACTTGGCTGCACAGTGCACCAATTAAGATGATCTTATATTGTGGTATCTTACATCTTTTCTAGCTTCCTCTTGGACAGATTGCTACAATATGAGAGGGTTGACGAAGACTCATCAGGTGATTCTCTTTTTGTTTCTTATCTTAAGAAGAAATCACTGAATGTTAAGGAATGTGCACGTCTGCATTTCAGCACTTGTGCAACCTTTCCATTGTTCCAACTGGATCAATAATGCCATGTGTTTTGTCCCAGATTCAGATGCAACTGCGTCCTCAGACAACAGCGATGTGGAGGGGCCCAGGGAGAGAGAAAGAGACGGTGGAAAGAAGTGAGCTCTACAAAAACAAGCCCAAGTTTACCACTTGAACCCGTTGACAATTTTGAATATAGCCGATCTACAAGCTCACAACGCATCACAACAACATGGCGCGCTCTGGAACAAAATGTCTTCAGATGGGGGTCTGTAGCCAAATGCATATTTATCTGGGGATCCTTGACTTGAAATTGAGAACCACTGGTTTGAACATTGGACAGCAAGCCTAAATAAGCATCTACACTTTAGAATCAAGCCCAAAAAATAGCAACTCGCAACCACCAATATTTACTAGTGACTCCAGAAAAACAAGACCAAAGTCGCTTATAAAAAGCAGACACATGGCAACACTGGTTGAGGGGGTGCCTGGTGGCACAGACCGTATGTTTCTTCTTTGTGAGTGCCAGGACCTGGGTTAGAACCTGAGCCCCGTCTTGTCTTGCATGTGATGTCTCTCTCTACCCTTTGGTTTCCAGACTGTATTTGGCCACAGACACACTCATGTCTGAAATAATAAAGCATAAAAATGGCAAAAAATAAATCAAAAAGGGGGAGGGTGAAAGAGAAATGTTTGAGTTGGGGTTTTCCAATCAGCTAATGCAGGAGAGATGTGTCCAACTCTTTCATTTTATGTTTGACATTGACAACAAGACATGAATTGTGTGAGTCATGTTGACACATTTAGCTGTTGGCTTTTTTAACGCATTCAGGCAGCGCATGAATAGGAGGAACTAGAACACGGACAAAGATGGACATACAAAGTAACAACAGAATGAAGCACAATATAAGTCCCTGTCCTGATCCTGACAGCACATCACTGGCCTTTATGTACATGGATATATTTTCCTCCCATTTGGTCATCACCTAAACCGGGGGGCACGGTGGCACAGTCGGTAGTGCTGTCGCCTCACAGCTAGAAGGTCCTGGGTTCGATTCCCGCTGGAGATGCTGTGGGCGTGTTCTCTCCTCCGCGTCATCAGTGCGAAAGGGCCTTTCTGTGTGGAGTTTGCATGTTCTTCCCCTAGGCTAGGTACCCTCACAAAACATGCAGTAATCCTGGTCTCTAAACAACCTCTCTCTGGCCAGCCCGGTGGCGCCTGTTGGAGGGGAAGGGAACTGGTCGGAATAACGTGTTCCTTCCACGTGCTACGTCCGGCCGGGGAAACTCCACTGTCAGGTGAAAAGAAGCAGCTTGGACTCCTCATGCATAGAAGGAAGCATGAGGTCAGTCCGCTGCCCCCCAGATTGGCAGAGGAATTGTAGAGCCCAGGATTACATTAGATAATTGACACTGGGTGAAAAAAATGGGTTACAAAATTGTGGGATAAAAAAAAAAATCACCTACTGTAAACCTTTAGACCGGCATCCCCCATGGCTCTACCAGCTCTGCTTCATTTAAACCAAGACGCCAAATCTAACTGATCTACAAGCTAATAGCTTTAGATCAGCTTTTTTTCAGTGAATGTTTGCCTACTGAATATGGGGACACTAGGGTTCATGTGGTTAATATCATTGGTCGGTAGGGAAATCAAAGTCTGCTCTGTTTGCATGTGTTTAGGACTTTTAGTTGTGGAAACAATGGGCTGTACTGGTCTGGTCCACATGCCACCACATGATACACAACAGGTCACAGAGGAGATATAGAAAATATGCTTATGGATTGGTAGGCAGCATACTGACTGATTGGAACACTTCAAAATGAATGAAAACACAATTATTATCCTTTAAAGGAATGTAAATGAGGACCAGTATGGTCTCTCTGAGAGAAGTAAAATTATTTATAGTTTTTTTTTTTTTTTTTTTTAAAGATATTTTTTGCGGCTTACGCCTTTATTGTTTTTTTTTTAAGGGATAGAAAGTAGGCTGACAGGAAACAGGAGAGAGATGGGGGGATGACATGCGGTAAAGGCCATGTCGGGTCCGGGAGTCGAACCTGCGGCACACCGCGACTGGATCACCAGTCCGGTGCCCAGACCGTTACGCTACGGCCTGGGCCAATTATTTATAGTTTTGCAGTTCTCTCACACACACACACTCACACTGACTGTCTGTCCATTTCTTGCTCACCATGGCTCTGGTGCCCCTCGTAGGAGGAGGAGCTGTCCCGGTGCAAGCCTTCCTCATTCGTCGTCCTCACATCTGTCCCTACTGTCCCGTCCTGGTGTCAACTCCATGCAGTCTGGACCTTACCTCAACACAGTGAGTGTCCCTGTCTCACTTTGTCCCATTATGACCAGCAGCAACACTGCCATTGCCGCCATCTCATCAGCAGAACATGATGTCCTGTTTTCATTTGACATTATTTATATAATTTGGTTAAGTTGTTACCGGTTATGTCAAATTTTTGTTTATTTTTTAAAAATCTTTTTGCATTTCTGTTTTTCATTGTCTTTTTCATCATTTTTGTGTTTGTGACTGTATTTTTGTGTCTGTGTGTGTCTGCATGCTTGTGTGTCTTTTCCTGGATGTGTGTGTGTATGTGCGTGCGTGCATGACTCTGTTCACTCGGTGTGTGTTGGGCAGATGCCCTTCCCACCAGAGTATTTGGCTCCCCCAGCTGAGCGAATGAAGAAAGAGAGAAAAACAAAGACGACTAAAAACAAGAAAGAGACAACGGGGAAGGTGAGAGAGGAGAGAAAAGCTATTTAGGACAATGGCCATTATTCAGTGGTTTTGAATAAACCATACTGTCAGTTGCTATCACAAAAACATATTTTCCTACATACTTGTCCGTTTGTGTCTGTTTTTATGGTGATAAGCACATCTTTCAAAAGCGTACTTCATCTGTGCCTTTACACTTAAAGTAGAATTTCGGGCTAGAAGGCTTTCTTACCTTTATTTGTTGTTAGGTCCCCACCAAAGTGGTCCAGGTGTTATTTTGTGCAAAAACGCATTATTGGCTATTTCCCCTACCATAAGCCCTCAATGGGGTGTTGGGTTTTAGTGCTAATTTGCTTATTTCCATCGCTCGAAAATAAAAATAAATGTATTCATAATGTAACTAGTATCTCAAGCGGCACACTTTACTACTTATTTCGATGGAATTAAGCAAATTGGCACTAACCCAAGGCCCCATTGAGGGCTTATGGTAAGAGAAATGGCCATTTCTAGCATTGACTGTTCCAATTTTTCCAGGTTTATTTATACCTTACTGTACCAAGAGCCTAAAGACTAATTTATTATTATAACATTGCTGTTCATTTTAACTTTACAGACCTTTGGCAGTATGGGTACTTAGGGTAGATTTACAAAGTACAAAGTTTTGGTATATTATTGTTTTTCCCATTTCCCACTCACTCAAGCCTGGGTGGCCTTCCACTATATTGATGTTGAAGCAAATAATTTGTCATGTAAAATCACAACCACATGTTTACAATTTACTATTTAGGCATCACAGCAGATGCTCCTATCCGTACTAGTGACTTACATGTTATACATGTTATATCTACTCAACAGAACTATTACCACTTCCCTCATCCAATCACCCTCTCTCCTTCTATCTCTCCCCCCCCTTCGTCATCCCTCCCTCCCTCCCTCTTTGGTTCTCTGCTCTGCTCTGGTCAGGTTGTGGCGCCGATGGCGTCCCCGGGGACCAGCGGTCCGTTCAGCTGGGTGCCCAGGCAGATGCTGAGCGGAGACGCGGCCGAGGAGGAGGGCGAGAGCGACGGAGACAGCGACCGAGATGAAGACAGGGGAGAAGACGAGGCAGAGCTAGTCATCGATATCCCCAATGAGTGAACTGTGTGTGCGTGTGTGTCGTGTGTGTGTGTGTGTGTGCGTGTGTGTGTGTGTGTGTGTGTGTGTGTGTGTGTGTGTGTGTGTGTGTGTGTGTGTGTGTGTGTGTGTATTTGTGAAGAAATAGCTGGAATGTGGTAATTTTATATGTAACTATTTCTGTCTTCTTTTCTGCACTGCAAACCACCAATTCCACATTGGCAAAAGCAGAGCCAAGCACCCCCTTGTGGACTTTGGTTTAACTGCAACACTACTGCTAAACTCTCCCATACAGAGTAGATACTATGAGGATGTTCATCTTTTACATCAATTACTATATCAGTTTTTCATCATTGAAGACACAGTTTTAAGAATAGGGATAAAACAAATTGTCCCCCAGTTGACATTTTCGTGCGACGCTGTCTGTGACATGGTTCCTAGCTAATTGCTGGTCCTCCTCTGGCGAACCAGACAATCTACCCAGACGGCAATTAATGGCAATTTTTAAAAAATGTAAAAAGATTTTATTACATATTTTTTATTTGTACAAGAATAGCAGGTCAACTATTTCCGCTATTTGTCGTAATGACAACGCATATAGGGCTTAATTAAGTGGTTAATTAATTCTCGGAGAAAGACTGACAAATCACTACATATCTTTGTAGTGATGTCCTAATGTCACACGTGCGTGTGTGGCTACATGTATACTATACACTGTATGTGTGCATTTATCAGAAAGCAGTACATTGAAGTGAAGGTACTGCAAATAAACTACGTAGATGTTCAGGCCTCCGCTAAGCCATCACAACTAGAACATCCAGTCTCAAGTGGTGTTCCATATACCGGGGCGGGTATGCACATGTAAGAAGCACTGTCACAGTTTGCAGCAAGTAACGGTGATGACTGACCGCCGTCTACCCACATGTCAATTTTAATATGAGTGAAGCCATATTCTGTAAGATTACAGGCGATTGTTGGATCTCTGGATTTATAAGTTATTTTAATAGATAATTGAGATACATTAATGGTTCTAACTTCTAACCATACAAATGCATCCTTCAAGTTTAACTGCTTTACCCTTAAAGTGCTGCTTTTATTTGGAATTATGTTAAATGTTTTCTTCATTTTTTTGTACCCATGTGTCATCACATTACATTAAAACTGTAACATTTCTGCTGACTCAGGGGATTCTTTCCGATAGCTTAGTGGGTGGTGTCAGGTTTCACCGACTGTGCAATCTGCTGACAACATGCTGTACATTCGCAGGCCCTTTCATCTCAAACAGATGTTTTGATGGCAGGAGGCGGTTGCATGTTTGTTCACAGACCTTTTGCACACTTTAAGTTTTCAAACTTTAAAACCGTTAGCAATGAGTCAACACGTTATCTTTTATTGAATTTGTTTCCTAGAGTGCCTTTGGTGCTTTCATTTGCCCCACCCAGAGCTTCACGCCCTGCAGCGCTCATAGCAAAGCTGTCAGTCAGCCAGGTATGCACCCTACATGCATACACACCCACAGCATACACGGAGTGGGAATGTGCAGTAAGCGCATGAAAAACGATTTAAGATGTTGTTAAATCAGAAACATTACATAAACTTTATGTTATGTACAACTGAACGAGGAAGAATCCTCTTTCCTCTATCTTCATCTTTGTGTGCACTTGTTTCACTCAGAGTCATAATTCCTAGGAATTATGTAATGTCACAAAATGTGACAGCTACCTGGCTGGTTTCAACCTTTCCAGAGGTCAAAAAGAGAAGAGGATCTGCTCCTTACAAGGCTCCTTATCTGATGCCAGATCTGGTTTTGTTTCATAACGGTTTTGGAAAGCAGAGAACCAGTGCTAACTGGCGATTTTGTAATATTTTAGGCAGACAGATGTGACCTTGGGGTCATGGATGAGTCTATTTTTCCTGTTCTTGTTGGAGGGATCTAGATGTCATACACCACGCATGGCTGAGACTATGACCCCCCCCCCCCCCCCCCCCCCCCCCCCATTCTCAGGATTACAATTTTAATGAGGGTTAAGAAATGTCATTTAAGCGACTTATGGTTTTAACCACAATGTAGCAATGTACTTATGTAATTGGATCATATAGTTTCTCCAAGCAACGACCTGAACTGACACAGTGAGGGCTCCAACAAAAAGGAGTGTTTTTTATCTCAACAATAGGCGATCCGGGCTTGTCAATCAATTGACTAACCCACCCTGAAAGGGTATTAACAGGGAATGCAGACTTGGCAGTAGTCATAAGGTGTGGGCTTGGCTTGTGTACCTTGACAGCACAGGGGAGTGAAAGGTGTAACCAATAGAACGAGAATGGTGGGTAAGGTGGAGAGTTACAGCCAGTGGGAAAGTGAATGAGAGAGGGAGGGAGGGAGGGAGGGAGGGAGGGACACAGAACAGGGGTGTGTGAGGTTGTCAGTGTGGAGAGAAATGAGAGGGTAAGCAGGATTGTATCTGCAACACACACACTCTTACCTTCTATAACTCACACACTTAACCAGGCGTTACAAGAAGACGGCCATGGGTACAGATGGAGTGGAGGAGAGAAAAACAAGGAGAAATTGTCAATAGTCAAGAACTCATCGACAGGAAGGAAATTGCCAACGCCGTGGCCACCATTACCACCATTATCTCTGTCCGTTTAAATTTACGGAAACCTCTGGATAATTTATAAGCCTCTCCTCCCACTCTCTGTGTGTGCGTGATAGAGAGGGAGAGAGAGAGAGAGGCGGGGGGGGGGGAATTGCTGAGCTCACCACCACCATGCTGCATCCTGTCACAATAGCAGGGGCTGTAGCTGTCTTGCTGCTGGCAGCGTTGGGCCCGGGCCTGTCTCTTGCAGCTGAGGACCACTCAGAGACGGACTTCTCTCGCTGCAGCCATTGCTTCTACAGGCAGACGCCCCCCTTGGGAGCCTCTGTGCGGACAGAGGCAACAGCACTGCCTCCACTGCAGCCACTCTGCCACAGCCTGCCCGGGGGACAGACATCTGCCACGCTCTATGACCCAGCCTGTGCCACCGCTGTCTTCAGAGGCTACCATCTCGGCCACGGATGGGTGACAGAGAGAGACGAAGGGGCAGAGAGTGAGCTGGTGGTAAGGGCATGTTTATGTCTGGAGAGTTTTCCAAAATGAGCTGACATTTGATTTGAAGAATGCGACACCTACTCATAGAGGGCAAACAATGAAAACAAATGATGGGTAACAACTCTGTAGTTGACAGATAATACCATTATTTCTTGTGAGTTATTTTTTTGGAAAGGAAGCATTTGCTACTTTAACATCCATGTGAAGTATGCCGTTGGATGACAATCATAAAAGACCTTGTAAACAAGTGCTATTTTCAACAACCATCTGTAAAGCTGATGTGATGTGACAACGTTGATTATGCTTCTGGGTGATGCAGTTTCAGATTAGGCCCTACAATGTGTGCAGTGCACTGTAAACAACCGACTGGCAACAGATTGCAAAGTTCTGGACATGAGTGTCAGTGATAGAAAACATCAGAGAACACAATGTAAAAGGAGCCATTTGGATTGATCAGCAAGTGTTTTTTGATTGTTTTAGACAGGATCTAAAAAACATACTTGAGGTCAATTATTTACTCTAATGTCAAAGATTGCTTACTGCTTGCTCTGGGGCAGACAATTGTATAATTGTTTATTATCTCACCCACAAAATTTTAAAAATCTTACATGTTTTCTAATTGAATCCCATTTCATCATTGGTTTTTTTAAATTACTTTGCTAAATTTGCTTCCATGATTTAGTGTGTAACAAAATTGAACTAAAATCTAATTTACAATTAATCAGAAAATGAAGAACCATAGGCATACAGTACGCCTCATGGGTTATAATTATATCCTGACTTCATTTTGTTTTATTGCACAGTTCAGTTTTGATATTTTACCATTTTCTTTCTCCCAGACAGAGAATGGCGATGATATCGTTCAAGTCGCAGCAGACTCCCCTGTCCAGCTGTGGGACTCCTGGGTCACAGCCCTGGTCCGGTCCCCGATCGGCCCCCAGTGCGACTCCACAGGGGGTGACCTCTATATCCTGACTGGGAGGGGGGGACTAGGGTCTGCAGAGGATGGAGATGAGGGCATGTGCGAGACTGGGTTCCTGTGGACCGCAGTGTGCTGTTCTGGCTCGGAGGACCATGCTGGCTTCAGCGTGGGGCTGGTCAGAGAGTTAGGGGTAATGGAGAGGCTGGTCGGCATCGAGGAGCTGGAGGAGATGCTCGGGGGCGTGCAGCTCTTCTCTGAGGGGTGCGGGGGAGCAGATGGGGAGGCCGAGGGAGGAATAGTGGATGTGCTCACAGATGCCTTGTCTGAAACCGCAGAGACAGTGAGCTCTGATAACACTGTTGATGAAGACTCCAATGAAGACATTCAGGAAGGCACAGAAGACGCTCCGGACACAGCAGGTGAACAGGTAAATCAGGAAGGCACAGAAGATGCTCCGGTCGAAGCAGGTGAACAGGTGAATCAGGAAGACACAGAAGATGCTCCGGACGAAGAAGGTGAACAGGTGACCAGTGCAGACGCGGAGCCACTGGAAGTTCAGGATAGCGACATCGCGCCAGAAACGTTGACAGAGGAAGAGATATCACAGAACAATGGTGAGGTGACGGAGGAGGGTGACGTGACTCACTTGGAGGTTGCCATAACAAAGGCTGTGGGATCTCCGGAGGACAACGTGACTGTGGATGCCTTGGAGACAGACACCAACTCCAGCAGCACGCTTCTCTACATCCTGACGACCTCTGTGTACCTCATCACTGCGCCAATCCGCCCTGTTGTCTCCATTGTTACACAGCTACCAGGACAGGTAATCCATATACTATTACAAGTCACAATGTGAGCATTTTGCAGATGCTCATCTCCAGAGGCCAGAGTGACTTACAAAGTCAAAGATTGGTGTAAGAGGCATGCATATATTATGCGTCATGTTGTAACATTTATAAACACAACACATAACGTGACTTACAAAGTGTAAGATCAAAGTAAATAGCATAGTACGCAAATGACAGGGTAAATGGTCATGTAAATAATATATGCTGCAAAGAAAACACTTTAGTGCCACATGTCAGAGGAAAATATTCATACCTAGCATGTCTAAACAACATGCTATCTAAATAACTTAGACACAAAAATGAACAAGTAACAAATATACATCTGCAAGATTGCACAGTATAAACCTGCATCTATCGAAAATAGGCAACAAGTAAAGTAGTGATACAAGGGAATGAGTAGTGCTAGAGTAGGGGGTGAGGTCTGAAGGCTGCAGTGGAAAATGAGGAGTGAGACTGCAGTCCTCCTGACCGTGGGAGGAGGGGGTTGTTTAGTACCACAGTTTAGAAGCCAGGAGGGTGAAGAGAACACATGCAGCTTTGGTCCCAGACTAGTCGTAGGGAATGGACTGACAGATGTCCTGTTAGTTAGTTGATCCAAGTGCACAGGATGGGATGTAGTGGTGGTGGATCATGCCCTGGATGGGTGCCATGTCCTTAAGCTGCTTTGTAGGTCAACACCAGTGTTGTTTAGATGTGGATGCAGGCAGCAACCAGACACCACTGAAAGGATTACTGAAGGGAGAGACTCAAAGTCTAGGGAGATTGAAGACCAGGTGTGTCGCAGCATTCAGAATTAGTTAGTGGATCAATAGGGGGTTGCTTGAGCATGCTGGCTGGCTAGCAGTAAAGGAGCTGAGTCTGATGCGCCGGATGTTATGCGGTGCTGGTGCTGTCTATACAGTATATGGTCTTTTTGAGCAAAATATGTTTTAGCCAATTTAAATCATTAATAATGAAATACTGACACTCAACACTGTCACCCCAAATGTGGGTATACATCCACTATTTATTTTTCTCATTCAATTTTTATTTGTTTTCTGATCAGGCAAAAACACAGTATAATCATTTCAAAGTATACAAAATTGAACTCAAACACACACACACACACACACACACACACACACACACACACACACACACACACACACACACACACACACACACACACACACACACACACACACACACACACACACACACACACACACACACACCCCTCCCTCCAGCCTATTCACAGTATAATCAACCCACAACACATCCATTACATCACCGGGTCAGTAAGTCTTTCAGGTCTGATATTAGGTCTGTCCACATTGGGCCTGATTAATCCTTAATGACAGTTCCAGATAGGCAATGTCCAGAAAGCAGTCACATCCACCATTTTTGATTATTTAGTAAGTTTGTAAATGTAATGTAATCATCATGTGTGTTTTACATCAATAATTAAATGTGTGGGTGGGGGTGGGGGTCAACAATGACAATGTTGGATTTTTTAAAGCTCTAGACAGGCTCAATAATGTGTGTTTACAAAAGAAATAAAGAACAGAAAGAGTGGGCCAATACATTACATAACAGTGTAGGAGTCTAGTTATGCCATATATGGAATATATATTCTAGAGGTGTGCCCTGCCCTCACGGTTCAATTACGATTCACCAGGTAACGATTCGATTCAGTTAGATTCTACGATGCATCACATTTTTCTATTACACATTTATACAGTCAGATATACTGAACAACATTATAGAATTATATATAATATTATATACAGTATTATAATTATATAGAATTATATTATAATATATAATTATATTTAGGCTTCGATTATTGATTATCGATGCAGAATCGCTCACGGCTGAATCGCGAGGCATTGCTGAATCACCACGAATAATTTCAGTATTCAGACCTTTTCAACTCACTCTATCATGTCGTGTCTTGTCTTGTCTTGGCAGGTGACATATATTCTCCAGGAGGATCTTGGAGTTCTTTGCGCTCTGCCAGGACATGTGTTCTCGCTGTTCCACCTCATTGGCTCTGACCTGGTGTCTGTTGTGTGGACAGTCATAGATACGGTGGTGGGCCTAGGAGAGGACATCTTCTCTCTACTGTACCTCTGTACCTCTACCATTCTGCAAGCCCTGCTCTCTACCTGTCATCTTGTGATGACAGGGCTGGGCACGCTGGCCTGTGACACAGCGGGGCTAGTCGGTGGGGTGGTCGACAACGTTTGGTGGGTCATACGGTTCTGCGGGGGTTGGCTCTTGGAACAAAGCGAGGAGTACGCGGGGGCAGTGTTGTCAGAGATGGGTGCTCAGGCCAAAGATGTGGGTGGAGGGCTGGGAACTCTGGCATGGAGAGGGGGCAATGGGGTGGGGAACGTGGTGAGTCTAAGTGGAAGGTTGGCCTTGGGGACTGTGGAGATGCTTGTTAATACAGTGATGGAGGTATTTGGGCCGAAGTCAGAGTGATTGCAGTAATCCAGACGTCCAGAAGATGGCCACCTACATTATAAACTTTTCCAGAGTCCAACAAAAATGATTGCTGAACAATTTCATAGATGCTATGAATAATTTGGGCCAGCAGCAGAAAGCTTACCACACGCAAGAACACATTTTCTTTGTGCAAATTACATTAAACTATACTTTGTACACTAATAGGCTTATAACTACATTACATTACAGTACAGTATGAGCCCATGCAGTAAGCCTACCACAATTTTAAATGTGCCTGATTGCAAGTTTGCTGTTGAGTTGACCTTTGGTAGTAATTGCACAACTCAACTATTTGCATTTCAATACATACAATAGACCTGAATATTTGCTTCTGTGTGTTTGATTAAATTAAATGCTGATTTAAAATAATTTCTCCTTTGTGACTTTCATTTAGCCTATAAATATCCCTCTTATCAAACCAATGTAATAATGAATTGCATTTTTATAGCGCTCAATAGTTTTATAGTGCTCAAAGAGCTTTACAATGGTTAATTAATTGGGAGGTGAAGTGGCGAACAGTCGACGTCAGCGTCCTCACTTCCCACATTCACACAATGGTGGCAAGCTCACACCGACCAACTCATTGGAGGCAATGTAGCGTTCAGTGTCTTGCCCAAGGACACTTCGACATGTGGACAGGAGTAGTCGGGATTCGACCTGCTCTACCTCCTGAGCCACAGCCGCCATAAATACCAGACAATGTACCAATGTAAACTAATGTACTGTAATCTGTATGTAATGAGGAAAAACAACTCAAATGGCCATGTACTATTAGCACACGTTCCAGAGCTAGTGTTCAAGGAAGCTAAATGAGTGACATATTTCAGTTTTTTTCAGCAGAACAATACAGTACTAGGCTCACAGTGGGTGGATGGAAAACACATGATCATAATGCTCTCATTCAATTTCAATTTTAGAAGGTCAAATAAGACACAACATTTAAAATGACATACACAACTACTTCTACTAGCAATTGGGGAACAAAGTGAAGTTAATCTGAGTGCCAGAACATCTATGGGTAGAGCAGGCGAACCAATATGCCAGAACCCATGACAGAAATGATTTAGGAGGTGCAGTGGAGTTGAGAGAGACAAGAAGAGAAATGTCACCTATGATAACAGTCTGAGGAAGGGCGAGAGCCCGAAACGTCACAGCAGCACTCAGGTGCATCAAAACAACTGGAGCTTCACTCCAGTTGTCAAACAAAGTGTTCTCTTTTAGTTTTCAATTTTCATGTTATTTTTTTTGCTTAGCACCTGCCTCATTTTGTGTGTGGGTGTGGATGTCTCTCCTCCATTTATAATCTCACCTAAAATATCAAGGTCAGTTCTGAGGTTGAACCAGAATGAGAAGCGGTCATACACCAGACAAATGATATATGCCATTCACAATTTCACATCTGTCTAAAGTAGGGCCTAAATGGAAATAAGACTCCAAGGACTTTTTTGGTGCTATCCATCTTGGACTAAGTGTTTGATTGTACTTTGACTGTTGCTGTTTATACAAAAAATAATTTTCATAAACAAAACAGTTTCTCAAAAGGTTAACAACAATCAGTATCCATATTGCAAGAACCTAAAAGAAAAATAATGAAATTCAAAAACAATGTTCAGCAGCCTATGTGGCAGTTGAGATAGGGTACAGAGTAATACCCTATTAAACTCTTAAGAAGAGCGGTAAGCGGTAAGAGGGAAACTGTTTTACCAACAGCCCACATAGCACTTGCTGCCACAAGGCAATCAAATCAGCCAGTAAATCCCTTAATCCCTATCTGCATGGAAATTAAAAAGCAATGTTTGACTATGCTTCAAACCTTTACTCCTTATTACAAGAAATTTGGGGAAAGTAACATGTTTCGAAGCCTTTCTCCCTGCCTCATATAGTCATATAGACCTGGAGTATTGGCATGGGTGAGTTTTGGGCAGGGCTTAACAACAACTGCCCAGCTGACAGTAATGTTGTGAACACAAATGAGAACCGACACAAATGGTCACAATATGTACAATATCACAAGTTACAACATAATTGACATCCTGCCAGTATTATTACTAACATGTGCACCTCTAGGTTATACATCATGTCAGGACTTGCAGAGAAGCAGATCATTCATGACATGTGTCAGTGCAGTGTAATATCGAGGTTGACTTGAAAAGATAATCTGACAGGTGGAGCCACTTTCTATGTTTTTTGGAGGGGAAAGGAATACTTTGTTTTTTGTAACTATAGAGCAGTTCTCAAAGTGGGGTCGTGGGCTCCCATGGGTCCCTGTCTTCGAGGTTCCAGCAACATTTTAATTTTAATTAACTACAGTAGTAGTAGTTTAATATAGCATCAGAATCAGTTTAACCTCTTTAACCTTATCCTAAAGACCTAGATATTAAAAAATAGCCTCACAAAGGAATGCATCAATTTGATGCGTTGTAGAATAGAATTAGATCTATTTTCAACAAATCTTGTTAGCTCTGGTCCACAACACATTAGAGCTATGGACCAGAGCTAAAATCTTGTATTATTTTCCCTGGCACAAAACGTTTTCAGGTGATACTGTACTGTACTGTCTCTGTCTGTACATATTAATATTATTTTGGGGAGGGTGGATGAAAAATGCCCTCTCAGAACTCACACACCATCCCAGTAGGTGGCAGTAATAAACCGTTCCATTGGAAGTCAACCCACTAAGGAAAAAGAAACCCCGGAACAACAACGTTGGTTCCATGATTGCGTCAGGCAGCGCCCGGCTCATGTGCGTGTGCGTCTCCCTTGTGTTGCTAACATAAGCTGACGTCTCTTACTGTTTCATTCAAAGGAAAGGTATGATGATCAACTACTAACAATAGGTTTGCGCCAACATCGTGTTTTATTCACGTTGTCATTTTGGTTTAGAGGAAAACGCGAAAGAATTCTACATCGTGAGACTGACTGAGCTACAATTTCAATGCAGATATTAAATTACGTTAAAAGTTTAGTGCCGTGTTGTACAGTAGCTATCTCTGTGGTCTGTTTCACATGGCTTAGGTCGGCTTAAATCACTGACCAGCATATCGTCGCAAAAGTGACTATAATACTCTGCTACCACGAAAGTGCATATTTTGCAACTAACATGTTTAATTATTTTCTCAGACTAGTCTGACATCTCCTGTTGTGGGCTGGCATTCACTGTAATGTAATGTGGTCAGTAGGGTGGCAGTTGTTGGCTGACAGTCATACACGCCCACCAAGGCACTCACCAGTCACCCACTGTTATCTATCTTGTCTGTGTTCTTGAGAAAAATTGCTGGTTAAAAGTGACTGCAAAAGATTGTTGCTTTATACCCTGTATAACATAATAACGCAATGTGACATAGATCTGTTTCGGGTTTACACAATGCTGTAGCCTGTACCCCCTCTAGCTATACAAATTTTTACTATATTTTTACACTTGATTTGGCAATGAAAATGTTTCTCATCCAATAAAGCTCCTTTGAATTGAATTGTGCAGGGATGGCGTCCCTCTATGTGTCTCCGCACCCTGATGACTTCAGGAGTCTTCTAGCTCTCATAAGTGCCGAATTCTGCACCTCAAGCCCGCGTCCCTGCACTGTCACAGCGGACCCCCCGGCCTCGCTAAATGCCCGGTCCAGACCCGCCCTGGTGCTGGGCGCCGGGGAAGGGGCCTCTGTCCTGTGCGGGTCCAGTGCTGTGGCCTGGTACCTGGCCTCTCAGGGGAAAAGGGCTGGGCTGGACAACAAGCAACAGAGCCAGGTGTGGCAGTGGCTCAGCTTTGCAGACAACGAACTCACGCCGGTGTCCTGCGCTGTGGTGTTTCCACTGATGGGGATGATTGGACTCGATAAGAAGGTGAGAGCATCATACTTCTGCACCAGTTTAACCCATTTAGACCTGTTGTTACACCGCTGGTATACGTCGTTGGTATACCTTTCAAGCTGGGAAGTAGTGGGAACGTAATTTTTGTTTCTATATATTGCTGTTGTCGGGCAGAAACCTCTTAAATGGTAAATGGTGCATTTATATAGTGCCTTTATCCAAGGCGCTTTACATAGATTGTGCATTACATTCACCCATTCACACACACATTTATACACCGATGCTGGAGGAAACCATGCAAGGCACCAACCTGCACATCGGGAGCAATTAGGGGTTCAGTGTCTTGCTCAAGGACACTTTGACACTAACTCTGGGGGAGCCTGGGTTCGAACTGACAACCTTGCAGTTCCCATCCAGTCACTCTACTTACTCCTAAGCCAACGCCGCCCCTGTATATCCAGATATACTCTTATATCCATATTCTAACTTTGTGTGTTTTTTCATAAATTAACACCCAACACATCAAAAGTAGCAGATCCACAAGTTTTGAGCTTGCAGATCTGCTACTTTTTGAGGGGCTTTGTAGCACGGAATGTGATGATTTGATTGGCTGATGTATGATGATAAGAGTTAGTTAGTTAGTTTAGTTTATTTTGATCCAACAATACATTACAGTAGATAATAAAAGGCAATTTAGAAGAAAAAAGAAAATAACGGACCAAAAAGGTGTAGGCTGAAGCTAACTTTTTGCCTACCCAGTTTGTATACAGGAAAGGGAAAAAAATCATAATCAATCAACAGAATTTCAACTTTGATTAATAGCAATAACTGTGTATATTAATAATACACAGTATGAATAACCCGTGTGAGTGTCACTGCTCATTCACAGATGTGTTCTGTGTCAGTCTGCATCAGTCCTCTCTGACAGCTGTCAGCAGTTCCTTCTTGAATGTCGAACCACAGCACCAAATCTATTTTGGAACAAAGCTCTTGTATTTCTCACCCAGCTGCTGACAGCAGTCAAAATGGGATTTATTGATTATATTAAATTATTTGCAGACAAATCCTTTTGGTGATAGAGCAGAGGTAAAGTAGTACATAACAGTGAACGCTTGCTTACATCCATGGATTTCATTTTACGTTGAGATGCTGTTTGGTATCTGTGTGCTTACTTTATATTTATTATAGATTACACACACACACACACACACACACACACACACACACACACACACACACACACACACACACACACACACACACACCCTCACACACACACACACACACACACACACACACACACACACACACACACACACACAGTATATATTACAGTCCCACATACATACATATATTTGCTGTATATACTGTACAATATTGGTAGAGAACCAAGATTTAAGAATACAAATCTTGACTCTCAGCTCCAGCAGACGTCTCGGGCGGAGATGATGCGTGTCCTGAAGGTTCTAGACCAGGCCCTGGAACCCAGAACCTTCCTGGTGGGAGAGGGCATCACCCTGGCTGACATGGCTGTAGCCATGGCAGTCCTCCTGCCCTTCAAATATGTAAGTCAGGGGTGGGCAACTTTGACGATGGCGAGGAGGGCCACTATATATTTCCACACTCACCTCAGAGGGCCACATTGCATATTACTGTCGTGGCAAAAATAGCTGATAAAACGCGCACTGCGGCACGTTTTGAGCTTATAGATCAGCTATTTTTCCTATATTTGAAGAAAGTTACCTTTTTATTTAATTTCAAATGCATTTAGTTATGTCAAGTTTATGAACTAAATACAAATACATTGGACATAAAAAGACAATAACATTTTAATACTAGTCATCATTAACCTACTAATATAGTAATTAAGTAACTAAAGCAGGTCATGTCACAGCTGAAATCAATAATATACTATTCTTTTTTTTTTTAAGACTTGTTTTGGGGCTTTTTATGCCTTTATTCATAGGGAACCGTAGTCAGACAGGAAAGGGGGAGAGAGATTGGGAGTGACACGCAGCAAAGGCCAGCCCATCAGGCTCGGGAGTCGAACCTGAACAAGGATTCATTTTACAGTTGCATTTTTCTATTACTTACTTAATTTGCAGAACAACCAGTGCATTTCTTGAAACAATTCATTTCATACAAACTGCACCATTTGTAATGGATTACTGCAAAAGCCCGTGACTTGCTTAAAATCGTGTTTATATCTCAAAAGTAAATATTTGTCAATGTCGTCCAAATGACATGTCCTTGGGTGTGTTTTGTAAATACTGTATGTTCTGGTTTTGACATAGAGTGATCTATCAGATCATTTACAAACGGTCAGAGTAGATACTCATTAACTTACTGTGCCACTTTTAATCTTTGTACAGTATAAACATGAATATTACCTGTTTTAGTACAGGTAGATGCATGTTGAATACTGGAGTGTCAAACTCGGCCACAAAGGTGTCCAACACAAGTAAAGATGATTTGGGGAAGGACAAGACTGTTTTACACAACATTGCAAAGCACAAAGTAAAAAACTAAAAACTAAACTTAGAAATTAAAACATAGGAAACAGCTTTATCACTGCATGCACAGTTCTATGGTGATATTCAGTGCACTCTGGACAGGAGGATAACTAAGTTTCCAGTGTCATATGTTCTCCAGTTCAGTTAGGTTGTAATGTTGCCCATTGTACACTACAGTCATGCTTTGTGTGTCTTCTTATTGTAGTTTAACCCGGTTCCTCTGCCCAGATGTTGGCTCTTTTGATTTCTCTCTCTATTGAAAACCTATCTCAGTCGTACTTCAGTGTTTGCTCAGCTGTAGGCCTAACTATTGCTGAGAAAACCACATTTTCCACCTTTATTTTGTCCTTGTTTTGTGTGTCAGGCTTTGGAGGCTCCAGACAGAAAGGTCCTCTGTAACGTCACCCGGTGGTTCCTGACATGCATCAACCAGCCTCCGTTTGTCAAGGTCTTGGGAAAGATTAGTCTGTGTGAGAAGATGGTGCCAGTTACACCCAAGAGCAGCACTACTGCTGCTGCTGCTTCTGCTAATGCCTCTCCTGCTGCTGAGACCACTGATGCTACTGTCAATGGTAACTTGCACTTGCACTATTGATGTGGCTAGTAGTGTGTGTGTAGGTGATATACAGCAGAATATATCTGGCTCTCCATGTACCAGCATAATAACTGATGTTAAAATATAGGAGTGTAGACCTGCCCCATCCTATTCAGATATTAACAAAAAAAATCCATTCCCAAGCCAATTTGGCTGCTGCTCTGATTAATCCGTCCTCAAATCTTCTATTAACGGCTAGGTGTGCTGTCATGCTCATTTCAGCACAACTGGAGAGCCTATTTCAACCAACTGCTTGGTTAGAAGAACTACCTGTAATAATTCATTCTACCTGTCTTTTTTGGGCAACTCCTCTGCGTACCACCAGAGGGGGGTACCAGTGGTTGGGAACCTCTGATATACAGTACACTACCCGTTGATGTTGCTGCCTGATAATGTGTATTGTCAAAAAGGGGAACATCCATGATCCACACTCAATTATTTAAAAGGCTTCTTCTCATACATGGTAGCAGACAAACAAGTTTTGTCTCTCTTCTTGCTTTCGTCAGCATTTACCGAGAAGGCCAGAGAACTTTATCCCTGGTTCAAGGCATAACGTTTACTGAAAAAAAACAGCAGTTATAATCGCAGATAACGTGAAAATCATTTTACCAGAGTTCCCCCAGTAAACTCCTTTTGGTGGAACAAATAGAACTGGCCACTGTAAATGACAACCATGCTGCAATAAAACTGATCGTTGTTCAGGTTTGAATGAAACGAGGGATATTTCTTTGAGACAGAGTTGCAAAAATGAACTACTGTACAGCAGAGACAATGGCGAACAAACACGACAGCTGCCCGGCCATCTGCCAGCTAGTCAGAGGCGCAAGGCTTCATGGGGAATGTAGAGAATCACCCCTTCCTTCATGGTTGGCTAAATGTTGACTTTGTAGTGCGCTTTCTAGGATTCCGTTGTTTTCCAGACAGTAGATAAAAGACGGGATCATTTAAAGTCCTAGTTTAAGTCTGTCTAAGACGCCATCCAAACCTCTTGCAGTCCTTTACCACGATTCACATTGTTCCATTGTTCTTGCAAGAGAATATTATGCTTGTGTATAAATACTGTACTGTGATTCTTGGTGTCTGTGTGTGTGATTCTCTTTCTTTCAGGTCCACCAAAGACTGAAGCCCAGCTTAAAAAGGATGCGAAGAACAGAGAGAAGCTGGAGAAGTTCCATAAGAAGCAGAAGGAGATGGAAGAAAAGAAGAAGCAGCCACAAGCGGAGGTAAGGAAACAAGACTGCAGTTACATGAATATAAAAGATTCTGATTGTTACATTTTGTTAGTACAATAACAATCATTAGTGTTCTTTACGGAGCCCCTGAGTGGACAAGATATTATCTCGTCCAGACAAGATAATTATTATCTCGTCCAGACAAGATAATTATTATCTCGTCCGGACAAGATAATTATTCGAGGCCTCGCGCTAGGTAGCGCTAGGTAGCGTTTTTTTTTTTTTTTTAAACACTTTCCATCTCAGAGTCAGAGCTAAAATTATAGGCAGCTACGTGCCTATAATCGGCGTCGGTTGGGGGGCCTCCGACGGCCGCGCGTCGCCTCCTCCTTCCAACCGCAGTCACTTCTTCATCCTAGTTAAGCGACACCCGGCTGTCCCGTCGTGGGCCCCCCTGTTGTCCCCCTCTGCGCTGCGCTGTGCCGTGCTGGCTTGCGCTGGCTTGCGCTGCAGAATTAGAGCAGATCTACAAGCTCACAATGCGTTGAAGCGCGACGCGTTGTGAGCTTGTAGATCGGCCGCACCACCGCGCAACGCATGCACACAATGGAAACGAAACAAAAATAACTGAACACATGTAGGCTAATTGAGTGCACAACGGCTCCGCTCACAAACAAAGTGACGCGAGTGAAGTGAAAATGTATGCTGTCATGTCATGTAGGACTGTGTGTGGACAAAAAATGATTTTTATTTCAAATACTTTGTCAGGCATGGACCGACGACCTCTCAGGCTCTCTCTCTCTCTCTCTCTCTCTCTCTCTCTCTCTCACTCTCTCCTTCAGTCTCTCTCTGTCAGTCCAGTCAGTCAGTGTCATGATTTCACAATTTTCAAATTGAATTTTGATCGATCACAAACTGTCTGCACTCAAGCAATCAAGCAAATGTGATAATATTTATAACAAATAACAGCAACACAAGCAGCTGTTCATTTTACTTTTATAACCAGTAATTTGAGCTGCACTGCAGGGCAGACTGGTTGGGTGGTGGTTTTATATCAGTTATGATCAGGGCAACAGGTTTGTGTTCCATTGGTATTCGTTGTAGAGTAATACATAGACAAGTTAAATTGCTCATATAGATCATCATACAGTGTCAGCCCCAGAGACCCCTCCTGTGACAGCTTGCTTGACATGACTCATGTCATGTTAACTATAGCTTCCTTACAACAAATAAAATAACATCATTTGGAGGACCACAATCTCTGCACACTGTTAAGCTGCTAAATTAGGCAGTGCATGTCAATTTCTTACTCATTGGAGATGAGAACCTGGCATAATATTTGTAGGAAAGTGAAGGCAAAAGTAAATATTAATTCATTAATTAATTCAAAAAAATTGCGCGCGCGCACATTGTTCCCCGACATCTCGCACAGGGCCTCGCATTTCTCCCAGACGCCCCTGCCTGCACATAGAAACACACAGACAGACGCACACATTAAAACCTGGGAGCTGACCAGTACAACCTCAGTCTTATACTGTTGGCCACTAAGCAGCAGTTGGGGGTTCAGTGCCTTGCTCAAGGGCACTTCAGCGGTGTTGGGTTGGGTGAGTGAGGCCAATCACTTCCCGACCCCGATTATTTCTTCCCGTCCGGGAATCGAACCGGTAACCTTTCGGCAAAGGGCGCTCCTCTAACCCTTAGGACACCGCTGCCCAAGTATGGAATAAGATTTTAGTCATTTCCAGGTCTGGATAAGTAAACTGTGTATTAGAAAATAATAACGTTTCCAGACTATTTACATGATAACTCGACCAAATCCACACATCTACCACCATATTGGATTAAATATAATGCCTCTGAATTGCATATGCAAATCACAAATTACATTCTGACAAAAGCTTGTCTGAACATTTATGAGTTATACAGTGATGAAGTAATCAGAAAAGTTAAACTATCTTTTCTGCATAAGGAGACAGTAATTGAAAGGCTGCATGTATCGTCATGTCCATGGAGGACACAGTGAATAAATGAGGCTTCACAGGCAGCGCAAACATTCATTTTTATTGGCTTTTTAACGTTCTGTTTATTCATTTTTTTAGTTTTTTACAAATGCAGAAATAAATTAAGAAATGCAGAGTAACAAATACAAATGCAGCACACACAAGAACAAAACAACACAAATCAAATCAAGACAACCAAAGGAAACAAAAATAAAAACAACTCCAATATAGTCATTATACAAATCAGTTCATGGTCACAAACATCATCCAGACAAGACAGGTTGGCTAGTCAGGTGACCGCTATTCAGGTTCAATCGGGAGTGTAGGCGGTCAACATGAGACAGAAAAGGCTGCCATACTTCACTGAATTTGGAGATTGAGCCACGCAATGTGTACTGTATGTTTTTTCCCCCCCAATGCATAAGAATAAGACGTCTTGCCAGAAGAAGGTCAGATTGATATTTAGGCAGGGGGATGGTTTCAGGAAGACGCCAAATAGGGAAATAACAGGGGATGAATCTACGGGCAACTGTAACACATCTGAAATTGTATCAAATATAGCTGACCAAAAAGACTGTAAGGCTGAACAGGTCCAAAACATATGAAGAAGATTAGCTGGATCCTGGTGGGCGGCATCTATCGCACGTTGGATCGACATCATCGTAAATCTAAGCTAACCTATAGTATACCCGGTGGAGAACTTTACATTGCAACACCCCATGTTTAGCACATATTGATGAGGCATGAACACAATCAGGTTTCATCAGAGATTTCTTCCTGGGCCCAAATATTTTTATAGGCAGTGGTTGGGGGTAAATGAAGGTCAAATAATGAGGTATAGGTTCTGGGTACGTGGCACGTTCGTTTCGTTTGAACAGATAGTTCAAAAGTATGAGCATACTTTTGAACTATCTGTTCAAAGTAATGAAACAAACGTGCCACCGTCAAACAAATCTTTGACTGACTTAATGCCTTCTGTTCTTATTTATAAAAGAGACTACATTCATGGGGAGAAATTTTTCTTCTGGAAATGTATGGAATTGAGTGTAGGAAGGAACCCTGAGATATTTATGTTCAATTACTGATAAAGATTGACAACAAAATGTTAACACATTTATCACATGCTCACGGGTGCAGTAGTAGCAAGGTCACATGTAGGTGTTATTCTGCTAGATTGAAAGAGAATAAAATCCGCACTCTTAGTCGTAGTAAGAGTCTTGTTTAATAATGTTAAGGATGCGCAGCAGCAGGCAATCCAGACAAACACGCTTCGAGTGCGGATTCTACGTTCTCTTTGAAGAACATATAGAATCTGCACCCAGCACAGGCCTGAACCTTTAAAAGACTGTCTGAGTTGAGCGAGCCTTTTCCCTTTGAAATTCCACTAGATTGGTCACTATAGCTTCCTACTGTAGACTGGTAATATGAACATCGGTGTTGTTGGAACGGTGCCATGTGAACAAATAACCACCAAGAGATTCACATTAGCAGCTTGCAAGTCATCAATAATGACGGCTCTCGGAACAGACGGGAGGAGCACAGGAATGGGGGAAATGAGGCTTCACGTGAACTCCATTTGTCTTGAACAACAGATCTTGAGGATGAGTTATTGTTTTGTTTTCACGAGCTGCTGATAATAACACAAATACTAGTACAATGAATTACACAAAAAAGCAACACTTTGAAGAGTTGGTTAAAAATGAAGGAATCTTGTTTTTCCATCTTCGATGCAAAATTCCAAGGCCTAACCTTGATCAATAATGCATCATTTCGAGGCATTGAAGTTACTGTTTCACGTACTACTGCTACATTTCAAAGCAAACCTGTTTTATTCCACTGTCCTCCTATAGAAAAAGGCCAAGCCTGAGAAGAAGGAGCGGGAAGTGATCACATACGACATCGCTACCACACCCGGAGACAAGAAAGGTGCTTATTCTGTGTGTAGATAGTTGCATGCAAGTGTGTGCCTTTTCTCTTGTGGTGTGATGCAGCATTGCGCTTGTATAACTCCGCCAACCAGTTGCAGTTCACGTCTTTGCAGACTTTAATGGTATTAAAGTAAATTAAACACTCAATTGACATGTACTGTTACTGTATGACATATGTTTTGAGATGTCACAGTGACCACCAAATTCCAAGTTACGTAATCCTTGAGTCCATGCGGGCATTTTGTAATGAAATTCTCCCACGGGCAGGAGAATGGGAAGGACGGATGGACCACCCCGAAGCGTAGTGCCTCCACTCCATGAAAAAGTGCTGTTGTGCAGGAATGTATGTACTTTTTAACTGTAAATGCGTGACCCTTGTCTTCCTCTGGCAGACGTTGAAAGGCCTCTTCCTGATGAGTACCATCCACAGTATGTGGAGGCTGCCTGGTACCCCTGGTGGGAAAAACAGGGATTCTTCAAGCCTGAGTATGGGGTAGGGTGGCCTGTTTCACCTCATATCAACACTATAGACTATAGATCATGTGCATACTCTCTATAGTATCCACACTTTTCCTGGGCTGTTTGTGTGGATGACCAATGACATCCAATGAAATCAACAGGAACTCTTGACACAAAAATAATCAAATGCAGGGCATTTCTTGACAGAAAGTAGCTCATAATGTTTCTATGGTGGATTTTTATGAAACAAAAACTTTGCAGATAGAGGATAATTCAAGCTTTTCGTACAGTTGCAATGTCGGTGAGTTTAACATTGTTTAATGCAATCAGACAGGACTTTTCTGTTTGGATGAATGGGCTGTCAAGGCCAGAAAGTAGTTTTTTGCCACTCAGTGGGCGTTCCCGCATAACTTCCAGGTACGGTGATGTCATGTGCATACCCTCTATAGGAAATCCACTTTGTGTTAAGTGCTAGTAAAGTCATCATGAATCACTTTCAACCTGGCGTGCCTGATTTGGGGGGCAAAACTCGCTGCACATTTTAAATGACACCATCATACAATGAATACTACAATAGGGCTTTTTAATAAGACTTCCCTCCCCATATTTTTCAGAGGAAGAATATTTCTGAGCCAAACCCTCGAGGTGTCTTCATGATGTGTATCCCTCCACCCAATGTGACTGGATCTCTCCACCTGGGTCATGCCCTCACCAACGCCATTCAGGACTGCTTGACCAGATGGTAATTGCCTACTTACAGTCTGAAGTTGATCTGATTGTAACCGTCTGAATTCAATGCGTCTTTCTCTTGAGAGAGATTTTTGTCAATTCCAACCTGAGGTAGTTACTTCCTAATATAGCCTAGTAGTTACCACACAGGTAATTTATCAATATTTGAATAATAGACAACCCTTATTTATATTGCACTTAATCAAACCTAGTTTACTTAATACACTTAAGTTAGGTTCAGCATTAAGGTGCTAATTGTCTTTGTACAGTATATATTCCATCTCCGAGCAACACAGCATCCTTAATCGTAGAATGCACTAATATTTTGACTATTACTCAATGCGTTGGTTTGCTGTGCCCGTGCAGGCACCGGATGCGAGGGGAGACCACCCTGTGGAACCCTGGCTGTGACCACGCTGGCATCGCCACCCAGGTGGTGGTCGAGAAGAAGCTGATGAGAGAGCGAGGCATGTCCCGCCATGACCTGGGCAGAGACGGCTTCATCCAGGAAGTCTGGAAGTGGAAGAACGAGTGAGTTGGAGAACCTTTTGAGGGCTGGGAATGGTGGAGAGATCCTGTTGTTATGCTGGGTTCATTGCCCAGTGCCGTGATCACGTAGACCGGTGATTCTCAATCCCATGAGGAGTTTGCAAGTGGGCTCCCAACTAAAGTCCTATTCATAGTCTGGATTTTCGGTGGTGAGGTGACCAGTACCGGAGCTGAAATAACATTGAGCGGTGGTGAGTAAAAACAGATAAGGGCTGGACCGGTGGCGGTGGTTTGCTCTTCACCGTGGCTCGTGACGTCATGTTGTAGTTCAGTGGTCACCTAACCAAATAGGAAATAAATAGGGAACGTTCGTTCCATTTATCCAAGCCAGTAGACAAATACATCTGACAAATCATGCAGCCCACCCTCGATAAACTATACTGCCAAAATATCGTCAGGGCTGTGATGTACAGTATATAATATTACTATAGTGAAAATACATTTCATCATTACTTTCAATTTGAAATCCCACTAACCTTGACTCGGTAGACACTTTTTTTTGCCTTCCACATTGTAGCCATCTTGAATTTACCTGCCGTGAGCTTGTTGTAAAGTTTAATTTCCCTGCCGTGAGCTTCTCCCAAAGTTTAATTCCCCAGCCAAAATGTGCAAAGAATAAGCGGTATAACGTGTGGCTTCGAAACTAGGTCAACAGTATTGGCATTACCCCTGCTTTGAAGCTGAAGTGATGATCGATACGTTTTGTTTCTCTACAAGCCCATGAACATAGGGTGAAACAAAGTCAGTGATGATAACTAAACTAAACGATCATTATTGTGTTTATGGTAAGCTTACATTTCATATCAAACACTATGACAAGGAATTAAGTAAGTAATGATAGTAATGAGCTCAACCCTGCGGTATGCATCGCATGCAGTTATTCACACACTAGAATAGGACTCGTAACCTTTACGTCTTTTTATTTCAGAAAGGGAGACCGTATCTATCACCAGCTGAAGAAGCTGGGCTCCTCTCTGGACTGGGACAGAGCCTGTTTCACCATGGACCCTGTGAGCATCTGACACCTTTTTTATTTATTTTTTTAAGATATTTTTTTGCGGCTTACGCCTTTTATTGATTTTTGAAGGGACAGACAGTAGGCTGACAGGAAACGGGAGAGAGATGGGGGGATGACATGCAGTAAAGGCTGTGTCGGGTCCGGGAGTCGAACCCGCGGCACACTGCGACTGGATCACCAGTCCGGTGCCCAGACCGTTACGCTACGGCCTGGGCCCATCTGACACCTTTTTGCCGCTGTTTAAAGTAAAATAGACGGTTTCTCCTGGGAAATAGGTTGCGAGCTGTTCTCACAGGGACACAGATAGAAGTAGTCATGCTGTGTTATCTCAGCTTTCAGTCGAGAGTCATATCTTTTAAACGGTGATTTCTAACAATCCAATCGAGTTTTCCAGCGCCTTTGAGAAGCGAACTCTCAACACGCAGTATTTGTTAGATTGAATTCACACTTTCACATAGGACTGATAATGGGATTCAGGTTAAATTGAAGAAGACTCGGTCTCAATGCAAATTGTCTATTCGGGCGTGTCATCTACCGTTTGTCATGGACCTATACTATAGAATGCCAAGAGTCGACAAACGATAATCATAGTCGACCAATTATCTTCTTCAATTCAATTCATTCAATCTTACTTTGCAAGACACTCTGGATAAGAGCTTCTGGTTAAAAAAATGACTAAATTGTAATTCTCGTGGCTCTCTCTTTCTCTCCCTGTAGAAACTTTCCTACGCTGTCCAGGAGGCGTTTGTCCGTATGCATGAGGAGGGAGTGATCTACAGGAGCAAGAGGCTGGTCAACTGGTCCTGCACGCTCAACTCTGCCATTTCTGACATTGAGGTGTGTGTGTGTGTGTGTGTGTGCGTGTGTGCGCGAGCGTGCGTGCTAATAATTGTCAACTCTTTCATTTATTTTTTATTTTTTTGTGGCTTTCGCCTTTTTATTTTTATTTTATATATTTTTATGGAGGGATAGACGGTAGGCTCACAGGAAATGGGGGAGATGACGACATGCAGTAAAGGCCGTCGGGATCGGGAGTCGAACCCGCGGCACACTGCCAGACTGGATTACCAGCCAAGGTGCCTGGACCGCTGAGCCACAGCCCCAGGCCTGTCAAGTCTTTTCTGTCAGTAATATATGCAGTGTGTTTGACCAAGGCACCGTGTCTTGCAGGTGGACAAGAGGGAGTTGACAGGCAGGACTCTGCTGCCTGTTCCTGGGTACAAGGAGAAAGTGGAATTTGGGGTGCTGGTCTCCTTCTCCTACAAGATTGTTGAATCTGGTGAGTGACTGCAAGAACACAAGATATTGTGCAAACAGAGATACTTACCCGATATACATGAACTATCGTCGGTACCAGTTTGCCTTTTAGATGTAAACATGGTTTTGTCATAGATGCTCACCGTAATTTGCATAGTGCAGTGTTTCTCAAAGCTTTTCTTGTCAAGGACCCCCAAATTAATATGCATTTGGCTGCATTTGAAATTATTTTGTTCCAGGGAGGAACCCCCATACAACATACAACCCCCATACAACATACATACAACCCCCATACAACATACATACAACCCCCATACAACATACATACAACCCCCATACAACATACATACAACCCCCATACAACATACATACAACCCCCATGCAACATTCGTGGTGTTAAAATGTTTCAAAAATATTTCCACTTTCTAGCATATCTCACAACGTCTCGTGATGTGACAAATTGTGAGTTTGTAAATCTGCTATTTTCAAATAGCCGATCTATACATGGTTAACGTGGTTAAACTGATTTTGGTGCTATATTAACTCATTTAACTAACCCAAGGACCCCTGGGGGTCCCTGGATCCACTTTGAGAACCTCTGGTATGGCGGGTAGCTTCGTCAGAGAGTTGTATTGTCTGTAGCTTTTTGATTGTTACCAGAACACCTTTGAAACACACCATCATTCCTTAAATGTTGTCTTTAATAATATTTGTAGGTTTGTTTTTGAGGTGTCCTTGACTCCTTACCATACGCACCGTTGTGTTATGTATGAGTCATTGAACTGGTTATCACTCCAAGCTAGGAGACGATTCCATTGGTTACTTTTTGTGTTTTAAATGTTTTATTTTAATTATCCCACATACTTAAAATCAGTCTTTGAACCGATTCTCATCTGCTTATTCTCTAAGACATACTTTATTTTATTGTGCCCAGAATCTCTAGAGAGATATGTAGACGTGCTTTTAAGTTCAGAGCACCAGAAGACTGGAACATCCTGCCCTTGTCTCTCAGATCAATTACTTCTGCTTTCAAGAATGCATTACTAGTTCATCTTATATCTAGCTGTTCTTGTTTCTGATTGCTCTTTTGTGTTGTCTTGAGACTGTCCTATTAGCATTATACATGTATTAATGTTATTTTATTGTATTATTTCAATGAAACTCTGGGGTTACGAGTATACTGATGTGGTGGTTTTGTGTTGGGGAAGAGCTTTTGTGCATGTCTTCATTGTTTTGTTGCTGTATTGTTTTGTTGTACGTCGTACCCTGAGGACCCCCTTGAAAATAAGTTGCTGCAACTCAAGGGAGTATCCTTTTTAGTGAAATTTCAAACTAAATAAAACTAAAATTGTTAGACTAACTATTTTCTCTCCGTCCGCCAGACGAGGAGGTGATTGTGGCCACCACTCGTATTGAGACCATGCTGGGAGACTCTGCTGTGGCGGTCCATCCGGCTGACCCCCGGTACCAACACCTGAAGGGCAAGACGGTACAACACCCCTTCTGTGACCGCACCATGCCTGTTGTTTTTGACGACTTTGTGGACATGAACTTTGGAACAGGTAGGCAACTAGGCACCCGTACAGGATCAGGGTAAGTGGTAACTTACCCTAACCCTAACCCTAACAGAGTGGGGCGACTGTGGCTCAGGAGGTAGAGCATGTCGTCCAATGATCCATGGATCGGCGGTTCGAATCCCGGCTCCTCCTGTCTACATGTCGAAGTGTCCTTGGGCAAGACACTGAACCCCAAATTGCTCCCGATGGTTGGTACCTGGCTTCCACCGCATGCGGTGTATGAATGTGTGTGTGTGAAAGGGTGAACAATGTAATGCACAATCTATGTAAAGCGCCTTGGATAAAGGCGCTATATAAATGCACCATTTACCATTTATAGTGGCTCTCAAAAGTGTGGTCACGTACAGTAGGACTGTAATCACAAACCCAGGCTACCTCTCTATCATTACTGCTGATGTGTGATATATGTATCGACATGTAATGTCATGAACCCGTTCCTCTTCGTGCAAGACCACCTGACTCTGTATGCCTCATCTTGACCTTTGCCCCTCTGGTGTCTCTGTCGTCCAGGTGCTGTGAAGATCACTCCGGCCCACGATCACAACGACTACGGCGTGGGAACGAGACACAAGCTGGACTTCCACAACATCCTGGACGAGAGGGGGCTGCTCATCAACGTACCTGCTCCCTTCTTGGTAAGTCTCCCTGTCCGTAGCCTCGGAAACCCAGACGTTTTTATTTCCAGGGAGAGACTCGGAGACTGAGGCGAGCAAATGTTTGAAAATCACGCTGTCCAGACTTGGTTTTTATGTGATGATGTTGACTCCTCACTGGTAGGTGAGTCCGTAGGGCAGGGGTATTCAACTGGCGGCCCGCGGGGCGTCCCCTGGAACAATTACAACAACAACAAAACATTTTGTAGTAGTTTTCCCACATCCAAGTTACAGGTATGGTGTGTGTGATAAGGCCTATTCATAGTCTGGATTTTCGGTGGTGAGGTGACCACCGCTCTGGTGGTGAGGTGACCGCCGGAGCTGTAATAACGTGCAGCGGTGGTGAGTAAAAACAGAGAGAAGGGCTGGGGAGAGTGGTGGTTTGCTCTTCACCACGGCTCCGTAAATGTCATGTTGCAGTGTAGTGGTCACCTCACCACCGATAAATCAGACTATGAATAACGCTTTACATATTCCATCATATTCGAGGGCTTTTGGAGAGACAGACTCCATTCACTTTAGACTACAGCCATAAAAGGAATAATGTCAAAGGTGATTTAAGTTGCCTTTTTTAATTAAAAAGAGTCCAGAGAATCTTAAGAACGCACAGCTGATTTGATGAAGACATAATTAACTTTAACACAAAAATATATATAACTCATCCCAGGTGCTGTGTCATATGTCATTGCTCTATTACCTGATTATGTAATAGCCAGCTTTTCCTATACGTCTTCTTCCTAAGCTCTGTATCGTGTTTTTTCCAGGGTATGAAGCGGTTTGATGCCAGGAAGGCAGTGCTGCAGGCTCTGAAGGGCCTTGGCCAGTTCAAAGAGATCAAAGACAACCCCATGGTTGTCCCAGTATGCAGGTGAGATGTCTTCTCTCGTGTGTGTGTGTGTGTGTGTGTGTGTGTGTGTGTGTGTGTGTGTGCGTGTGGTGTATACATCTATGACACTAATTCGGTTTGAAGTATGTGTGAAGGATTTCCTTCCAACAGTAAAAAATAAATTATTTATGTATTTGCCTTGTGTCTGTCTGTGTGTGTGTGTCTGCTGTCCATCAGTCGCTCTAAGGACATCGTGGAGCCCCTGCTGAAGCCACAGTGGTACGTCAACTGTGCCGACATGAGCAAGCAGGCAGCGGACGCCGTCACGGAGGGCCAGCTCAAGATCATCCCAGACCACCACCACAAGACCTGGTTCAACTGGCTGGACAACATCAGGTCATTGTCTACACCTGGACTTCTTTTCATGTGCTCTCAGACTAGTCTCAGTTGATACTTTCTGCACGTATAGTGCTTCCGTCACCTATTCTTTTGTTTTTGACAGTTAATGAGAAAATAATGCGAATTATTCACCCCCCAGTGCTGCCAGAAGGTCCTTTGTAAAGTTAAATACATCTCGGTGTACTTAGGGAACACTTAAAGTGCTATATAATGTAATCGCACAATGGCTTAGGAGCTTATCAAGTTCAACCCAAAACAAAGCACTGGCACAACAATAACTCTCTAACCACTGACTTTCACCCTTGAGTAGTTACAGTCTTGTGTCTTTGAGACCTGATTCCATTCAACGCTGCAGAGGCAATACACGTGCATTATGATCCTAAAAGCCTCATCCTTCTATCTGTTCTCCGTCTCTCTCAGAGACTGGTGCATCTCTCGCCAGCTGTGGTGGGGCCACAGGATCCCTGCCTACTTTGTCACCGTCGGCGACCCGTCTGTGAAACCTGGAGAGGTAAGAAGCCGCCACACGGGGGCACTCTGGTGACTCGGGCTGCCGGTTCATGCTTCTGTTACCGCGCAGCAGCAGCAGCACAGTCACACACACACACACACACACACACACACACACACACACACACACACACCATCACAACACCCTGGGGTGGATGGCAGATCATGACACATGTCTTATGCCCCCCCCCCCCATAGGAGAGAGCTAAAACTACTTGGCTGCAACCAGTGATTACTTTAGTACTTGATTAATCTGTTGATTATTTCTCTGATCACGCGATTAATTGACCATGCGATACATTTAGACCATAAACTAATGGTAAAAAGAAAAGAAGGTAATTGGAAAGAAGTGAAGGTTACACACTTCGCTCCATATAAAAAGAGCTGTTTATCACTATACTGCTATGTTATATTGCTGAAACATGTAGCAATAAATAATGTTTTTATATGGAGAGTGCAACCTTCACTAATTACTTCACTCTGACTTTGGATTGATGGTTTGCAATCTTTTATGGGTGTTTGCTCTACAGCTAAATTAATTAAAAAAATAAATAAGGTAATAAAGTGCAAAATGCTCATCACAAGTTATCTGAATCCAGACGGGCATCTTAAAATTGCTTAATATGCCGCACATATTTTACATGACACATCGCTAAACTGATTATTGTGTAACCGATTGCCCACATTTAATTTGATTTTCCGATGGTCGATTAATCACTTTGACTCGCCGCGTTGCACCTCTTCTTCGGTCGTCAACGGTGTCCTCATTGTTCACTCAGAACTCTGCTTTCTTCTGTCCGTGGATGTACTTCCTCCGTCTTTGCCCTCTCCGTCTGACACGTACTTACGCCCTCTTTTATGCTCCATCATTACTCTCTCTTCCATCCCTGGCTGCCCACCAGGACATGGACCCACTTGTCCTCTGCTTATGTCTCTGTCCACCAGGACACAGACCGACTTGTCCTCTACTTATGTCTCTGTCCACCAGGACACGGACATAAGCTTATTCTTCTGTCTCTGTCTGCCCACCAGGACATGGACCCACTTGTCCTCTACTTATGTCTCCGTCCACCAGGACACGGACATAAGCTTATTCTTCCGTCTCTGTCTGTCCACAAGGACACGGTACGTACTATACTCACTCTGTCTTCTTCCACGCCAGGACATGGACGGCCATTACTGGGTGAGTGGGAGGACAGAGGACGAAGCCAGAGAGAAGGCAGCCAAACGATTCAACGTATCCCCCGACAAGATCTCCCTCAGACAGGGTACCCTATACCACATTCCTTATATAATATAACATTTCTGGAGTCTGGTCTCAGGTCTTATAATGGGTTAATATTATTAACCCATTATCGCATCTTGGTGAACTCGTGCAGTGTGTGATGCCTAGTCGGCAACCAATCGTTTAGTGTGAAAGCCACACAGATATAATGACAGTCGATTTAAAATGACTCGCCGACAACTTTAAAACTCCTACAGTGTGTAGGGGCCTTAATACTAATGCTACTGTTATGACATAAAGATGTACTATGACAGTCGGTAGCTTTCCATGACCTGCATCTGTCCCTGCATTTTCAGATGAAGACGTGTTGGACACCTGGTTCTCCTCTGGGATTTTCCCATTCTCCATCTTCGGATGGCCCAATGAGGTATGACGTCATCATGGGCAGCTAGAACATCATTCATGATGGCTCCCAATTATTTTTGGTGGTGTTTACAAACTAATTTGAAGCTTTGTTTTATTCATTTATGGGATTCCTTTTCTTTTTTTGCCATTAGAGGCAAACTAACTTGACTGCCTCTGTGGACGTGCATTTGCCTTGATGGAAATCATTGGACTGTACGGAGACATTTGATAATCATCATTTGATAATGTTTGTCTTTTATTTAATGTAGCCTGCCTTCTCATTAGTAACACTTTGCTGGTGCTGCTAAACTACGAACTAGCATCCCAGCATAATGTATGACGTTCAGTTTTACCTCCTTTTTATTTTTTTTCAGGTTTAAAGACAAGACATACTTACAAATACATACAAATTCACATGACATACACATATACACACAAACCCTCCCCACCCCCCATAATACACAGAAACAAAAACAAAACGTACACAAATGAAAATAATACAATAGATCACAGTTAAGCGTTTTAGAAAATAAAAAATGAAATAAAATACTCATGTGCATACATACTTCAGCCTGTTTATGATAAGTGTCAATTTTACCTCCTTTTGTAGAATATTGGTATTGAAATATAAGTACATACTAGAGGACTAGAGGCAAGCTACTATGACACCTGATGTTCCCCCAGGGATTAATAAAGGTTCATCATATCTTATCATATAATATATGATAAGATTTATGGTCATTAAAGATCCTGTAGTCCCATATTATGGGACTACAGGATCTTTAATGACCATAAAGCCCTGGTCAAATGCTGCTTTTACAGAATCACTCTGCTATTATAATGTCTTGTGATACTGTCATATGTTAGATATCTAATTGCATTTTTAAATATATATATAAAACCTTATATAACCAGACCTTTTGTAACATTGTGAATATGCAAACGTTTTATATCTGTATTTTGTTTGTATTTCCAATTATGTTAATGTCTTTGCTTGGCAACTGGATTGGTTTCAATTGTGCTTTTATGGGCCTTTTGTGATATAAAAATCCCACCTGCAATTCCAATTACGAATAAGCTTATTTGTCTTAATAACTTGTTTTTTTATCACAACTACGTTTTTTTTTATCCACAAATGAACCAAGGCATTAGTTGATAACGCAACCATCCTATGTTTTTTTTCTCTGTGGTGCATTCATATTTTAAATATTCATTATGTGCTTAATCTATTTAGACCGGGAACGCATCTGTTTCACCGTAGCCTTTAACCACTTTAAAACATTATTTTAAACTTTAGCTGTTGAAAACTAGCAGATCTACAAGCTCATAGCGCAACACAGAGTGTCATGCTACAAGCTTGTAGATCTGCTATTTGTTTTTAAATCGTGAAACATGTGCAAATCTTTGAATATATTTTCTTTCACAACGTTTTTAATTCATATCTTTCCTTCTGAGGTGTCCCCGGAACAAAATATTTTCAGATGGGTGTTGGCGGCCAATCACATATAACATTTGGGGTCGTCGAGCACCACTGATATAGAAACATAGGTTGTTCATAAAACTCTCATTGACTCATAAGACATTTAGGAGGATCCGATTCTCAGGTCTTAATGTGTTAATGTGTTTGTGTTATTGTGTCGTCAGACACAGGACCTGAACGTCTTCTACCCAGGAACCCTGCTGGAGACGGGCCACGACATCCTGTTCTTCTGGGTGGCTCGCATGGTCATGATGGGCCTCAAACTCACTGGCAAGCTGCCCTTCAGAGAGGTGGGAACTACTGGGGCACAAGGCGGAATTATTACGTAATCGTCCAATCGCAATTATTTGAGATGATCGCAGTTATTTTCCATAATCGTCATAATCGTTTCCATGTTGGAAAAATGCTCAAACAAATTTTAAAAGGCGAAAATAGCAGATCTATGAACGCATAGATCTTACATGCGTAAGCTTGTAGAAGCTATTTCCGCTACATGTTTGTACATGTTTGTAAGTATAACATTATTATTAGTTTTTCTTGTCATATCTGCCCTGTGCAATTTCTAATTATGAAGCCTAAAAGGCAAACAGAAATGTAATTTGTATTCATATTTTCACAATTAAATCGATTATTTGTGTGACAGTTAATCATCAACCAACCATTTGTAATTGTGACAGCTCTAGAAACTGGCATACCGAACAGCCCTGCGGGTGCAATTATGTTTAAGTAGAGAGGGGCAACTGTGCAAAGCTGGACACCTGGGGTAATTGGTGCTCGGCCTGGTGCTAGCTAGCGTGATTAATCTATAGGGGGGAAATACACACGTAGCCTTCCTAAAGAACACTACAGCATACGCAGTGATTTGGAGACTCTTTCCCAACAGTGGTGTGTGTGTGTTCCATTTAAAGTTGGGTCCACATTCCCAGGTGTCTTCATCAACAGAAGCAGGGAAGTGTAACGAGTACAATAGAGGTGGAAAGCTGGCTCCACCGTGGTACTATTAAACATTCAAGATACAATAACGATAACGTCTGACACCACAACACGCACAGCACAAGTGAGCCTGCAGTATGTACAGTACCATTAATGGCTGCTTTCATGTTCCCAGGTGTATCTGCACGCCGTGGTGAGGGACGCCCATGGGAGGAAGATGAGCAAATCCCTGGGGAACGTCATCGACCCTTTAGATGTTATCACCGGCATCTCCCTGGAGGTAAGGAGACCCCTCTACCCTCTCCTCGCGTTCTCTCTCTCTCTCGCTCTGGTCTCTTCACGTGGTTGAGTCGCGCACGTGGCTCCCCGGAGACCCGACGTCTTATGTAAGTTGTAGCACCTTTCCCTACTGCAGGCAGAGTTCTTATTGAGCCCATCAATCTCCCATTGGTAGGCCGATAGGCCACGAGGAGGAGGAGGCACGTTTGCCCCCTCCGAGGACTCGGAGGAGGGACACGTTATTAAAGCTGCCCCTCCCTTCCCACCCCCACCCACCTGCCCTGCCTTCAGGTTAACTGTGATTAACTTGTTCTTCCAAAGAGCCATGTCTGCTTTCCCGTCCAATTAAAACATCAAAAGTCAGTTCCTATAGGGATGAAACGGGACGTTAACTGGGACAAACGTAGCTCCTCTGGGCTTTTCATTGACAATCAATTCCTGCTCCTCCCCCGCCGTCCCCCGGTCTCTTTTTGTTTTCCTCCTCTGTGCAGGGCGCATGAATAGATTGGCCCTTTATTACATTGTACAGTCACTGTCTATTGTGTTCCACTATGTCCCGTTGTATTCAATGGATGTCATTGTGTTGTTGCTAATTGAGTGTCGATTTGTTCTGCACCAATGTCACTGACAATTTCTGGCAGGTGAGTAAAGTGATTTGGATTAACCTTCCCCCTCCTCCCTACATCCTCCCTTCCCTGTTTACCTTCATCCTCCTCTCCTCTGTTCCCTCACATCTCCCTCCCTCTTGTCAACATGTCTCTCTCCCACCCTCTCCATCCATCCTTCTCCTTCGTCTCATTCTCTCCCTCGTTCCCTACTCTCTTCCATCTTCCTCTCGCATTATAAACATCCTTCTCTTTTCCACCCTTTTCTTCCTTTCCCTCACACTTTCCTCTCTCTCCCTCCATCTCTCCCTCCTCCTCCAGGGTCTCTACGCCCAGTTAACAGAGAGTAACTTGGATCCGGTGGAGATAGAGAAGGCCAAACAGGGTCAGAAGTCCGACTACCCCAGTGGAATTCCGGAGTGTGGCACTGATGCCCTGCGTTTCGCCCTGTGCGCCTACACAAGCCAAGGTGAAACTAATTCATCACACACGGACATCCTCCCCCAGTGGGCTAAACAGCCTTGGCACAAACTCACGTCTCAGGCTTGACCTCGCACAGTAGCTTAAAATGACTTGCAGTTAGTCAGCAACAACCTGGCACAATAACACTATTCAAGGAAAGTCACGAATATCGTTGTTGTGCTTTGCATTATTAAATAGTCAGATTTTATAAAAAGGGATGTGCTTAATTAATGCAGAAACCTCCCATTATTTGTTCAGTATTGAGGCAAACTATGGGGAACCCTGAGAGGGAGACAGACGGTAGGAAAGCAAATTTGGACAGTTACGTGAGAGACGGATGAGAAAGCGTTGGCAGCATCTGATCCTAGACCAGGAAAATGGGCACATTTCACAGCCAAAAGGCACTAAACCATCCCCAGCGTCAACAGTATTGCACTCAGAAATAATAACAATGTGTCAAAGAGATGAATATTTTACTGTTTCCATCTCTCTCCGTCTGTCTCCCAGGCAGAGACATCAACATGGATGTCAACCGTATCCTGGGCTACCGTCACTTCTGCAACAAACTCTGGAACGCTGTCAAGTTTGCCACGAAGACGCTGGGAGACAACTTTGTGCCTTCAGAGGAAGCCCAGGTGAGCCGCCATAAAGACAGATGGAGACGAGTTAACTTCTTGACTTTTTGTGTTAAAAACTTAAAATTAATCTCGTGAAACTGGGTTTTCAAGGTTTTCTTAGTCCATATACCTTTTTTTGCCAAATGAGATTTATTGGAAAATCATAGCCACATAATAAAGGTTTTCACATTACCGTTGTGAAATACTTGGCGCCATGTGTGCCCTGTGGCCGGGGGGGTACTGCTCCCTGGGTGCGTTTCGCATTTTTAATACACTAATAAATTCATTATTAATTTATAATTTGTTAAATTGGAAAAAGGGCTTCGTTAACCTACAGCAGTCACAGTGACACAGACAGACAGACATTGTCAGAATTATAGTATGATGTATGCAAACATAAGCACATATATGCCTTTTTATTATTAGATTTTGTTTTAAATTTGAGTGCTTGGATAAGCGCTATAAAAATGCAATCCATTATTAATGGAGTTTTATCTTTCGTCCTCCCACTCAGTTAAGACTGAAGCTCAATTTAGACTCCATCGCACGTCATGCAACAGTGTAAATTAGCCATAAGGCATCTAGATTGATGGCGATAAACCTTACCCAGGGCAGAGTTCTACACACTAGAGATGTGCAGATCGGCTCTGATGTCACCAAAATCCGTGTGTACACATAAATCATCCACACAAATTATTTTCCACGTGTACAGATCTGCACCCACATGGCAATATAATTTAATATATTGTGTTCTACAAACTGAACTAAACTGAATTCATGGACTGGACTCGATGTAACTGCACTTTTAAAAGTGAGCACTTTATTATACAGTACTGGGAGTTTTGATTTTGTCTTTTTATGATATTTCTTTTTTGTTGTATGGTTTGATGTTCTATGTTGCACTGCAAGTGGCTGAGGGGGAGCGGTACGTGATATTCTTTATGTATGCAAATACATAAATAAACAAAAATCAGTTCTGGGACGCAGCCGAATGGTCATGTTCCAGCACCCGGTGGAATTGAAAAGGGCCTCGTGTTGCTGTCTTGGTTTGCACGGAGCCTCGCAAATCTCCCAGATGGCTCTGACTGCAGGATTTGTGGGGAAAAAAAACTGCTATCCGCGACATTATCTGAATATCCTGTCAGCACTGAGATTTCCAGGTACTGTGAGCCTAAACCATAGCTGTGGGTGTGTTGGTACTAATAGTGTGCAAGTTAAACTCGGGACAGCCATATAACCTGCAAAAATAAATACAAATAAATGTACCCCCTTCATTTGGGGAACCATGTGGATACAGTCTGATAATATAATTGCGATATAAAATGCAATAAAAACCAGTGTTCTTGTGATGGGTTGTGTCTTTTCATTTGGCCCATCTTTTTTTTTAAATCCATAAGCACCAGCTGTACTGATTCCGCTGCTCTGTTAAACTCGCAAACCTATTACATTACTCTTTACACCCTCAGACTAGAGGCTTCCACAGGTTTGTGAAGAAATACTGTTCACACCACTGTGTTTTTTACTGGAGGCTCAGGCTAGAGGGTTTGTCTTTGTGTCTGGAGCGAGGTAATCTTGCAAACTGATGGACTGATTAGCACTAAATTTGTCCTTCACACTAATGTCTACCTACGCTGTGGCTCTGCAGGAGTCTATAAGAGGGTCTGTGTGTGTGATCAGGGCCAAATAAATGTCTTGTGCACACTAGTAGGCCAAAGATGTTTGTTTTATAATTTTTTAACAACATAACTGATTAATTATTATTTTGTTTTATTTTTTAAATGTATTCTTTTTGCGGCTTTCGCCTTTTATTTTATATTAATCTTTATAGAGGGACAGACCGTAGGCTGACAGGAAATGGGGAGAGAGATGGGGGAGTGACATGCAGTAAAGGCCATCGGGATCGGGAGTCGAGCCCGCGGCACACTGCCAGACTGGATTACCGGCCAAGGTGCCTGGACTGCTGAGCCACTGGCCCAGGCCAGTCAATGGGGCTCTGACGTCACAGGCTGGCCACGTGAAGCCCGAAATCCACATTGGAGTCCAGAGCCTCATATGATTAGACTTATCTTTTTTCAACTGCGGCTGTAGCTGTGTCTTTGGGTTGATGTGTGTTTCGTTCTCTCTCTCTCTCTCTCTCTCTCTCTCTCTCTCTTCTACCACCATCCATCCCTGTGGTCTCTCTCTCTCTCTTCTACCACCATCCATCCCTGCGGTCAGCTGTGTGGAGAGGAGAGCGTGGCTGACCGGTGGATCCTCTCCCGGCTGTGTGCGGCCGTGTCTCTGTGCGGCGCAGGCTTCCGGGCCTACGAGTTCCCCGCCATCACCACAGCCATCTACAACTTCTGGCTGTACGAGCTCTGTGACGTCTACCTGGTGAGAGACAAGACTATTGACATAATAGGCTGAAATTTGCAGAATATAGCTCGTAGACATTTTAAGCAAAGTTTTGGTGTAGAGTGAGAAAATTAAGGGGTCCAGGAGGATAGACCCCAGGTTAACAAAGTACATGGTTCATTTAAATACAAAAAATGTATGAGAGTTTTGTCATACATTGTGAAGCAAAGTTGCATTGTAATGCTTTGAGTGTACACACTACAGCCTCCTCATGACCACCTTCTCACTGATTCCTCATCCCATGTCTCCTTGCCTCTGCTCCCATTCCTTTTCCTCGCCTCTTTTCTGTTATTTCTCTCCTTTCCACCCTTTCTTTCCTCTCCTCTTGTCCTTGTCCTCTCTTATCCTCTCCTCTCGTTCCATCTCTCTCTGTCCACTCTCTCCAGGAGAGTGTGAAGCCGGTGTTCAGCAAGGCGGAGGAGGACGTTGCGTGCCAGAGGCGGGCCCTGGTGTGCAGACAGACCCTCTACACCTGCCTGGAGGTGGGCCTACGTCTCCTCGCTCCCATCATGCCCTTCGTTTCCGAGGAGCTCTTCCAGAGGTTACCCCGGCGACGGCCCCAGGACGACCCCCCTAGCATCTCCGTCACGTCTTACCCCGACACCGAGCAGGTGAGAGACGGACGGGCGTGAAAAGGAACGCCGCTGAGCTCTCGCTCAAATGCAAAGGAATGATAGAGCATTTTGCACAGTTTGATATATATAGTAGGTTGTCTTTGTGTAATTTAGGTCACAGATTTAAGTGAGAATATATCGTTGCTAAATAAGAAAAATAAGTTGCACCAGTTGCGCCAGTATACATATTGAAAAATATCCTAAAAAGGTAGCACATCCACATTTTCAGATCAATGGAGGACAACGTTTTCACGCAGAGGAAAGATGCTTCTTTGTTTCCATTTGGGTATCCTGGGTGTCATGTCATCGTGTTTCCATAGTGGAACGTGGTTACCCTGCATTTGTGTGAGTCCTTTACATTTATTTGTGTCCATAGTTCTGCTGGCAGAGTGACGAGGTGGATCATCAGATGGAGTTTGTGATCACTGTGGTCAAGGCCATCCGCTCACTCAGGGCAGACTACAACCTCACCAGGACAAGAGCTGACTGTAAGATCACACACACACACGCACACACACACACACACACACACACACACACACACACCATTAATGTGACGGCAGTTGTGACAGCAGTTACTCAAAGACAAAGGCATAAGACCTGTGCTGTAATAGCTCACATGCAATAGGTAACTATTTTGAGGTCAAGGTTTCTTTATTAATCACAAACCCCCCCCCCCCCCCCCCCGGGGTCTATACTTGGTCCCTTCCCTCTACACCCAGGGGTCTATACTTGGTCACTTCCCTCTACACCCAGTTCCTTCGCAAAAATATCCGATCTACAAGGTTACACAAGCATAACAAGCATGGTCTTAGTACCGGTGTTAAAGTTTAAGAACTCCTAAGAAGGTCATGACAAAGTGCTATTGTCCAGAGCGATTATCCTTCCTGCCCGCGCCTTGCTCCAGGACCAAGACGCTGAGCAGGAAACATTAGCACACCAACTTCTCTTAGCCCAGTCGCCACCTCTCATCCAAAAAGTCCACCTTCCTTCCGGGAAGAACCATCAGTCTATCAAGACCACCTCTACTCCTCCTCGCGCCACTGGAGCCGTTTCTTCCCCTTTGGCAGCGAGGCTCACAAACAGGTCCACTACTCACTGCTGACAGAGCTCTGGGGTTGTAAATGCCCCTTCCACCCACCCACAAAAATACAAAAAGCTGTACTTCTCTGTGTCTTGTCTGTGTGTAGCCCTGGCCCATGGAGTTTGAGATATGTAGGCTTTCTGTGTATTCCCCTCAAGTTAAAGATCATCTTCAGGCTTTAATACACCAATTATCCCTTACTTCAGCATCTTATTAGCCGTAATGAGCACATTGTGTCTATGCTTGTCGTATGAAATGTGCTATATAAATAAATCTGGCTTGACTAATAGAAGCAGCTGGCATGACATTCACTGCCAGCTATTAATTAATTTATTCTTCCTAAACCGCTAGTGTTTTTTCAGTGAAACCCGCATTTTGTGTTGTGACAGACGATGATCTTTTATTTCACCCTAAAAATAAAATTTGTAATACGAAAATTGTATTTATTTTTTGTCTGTATGTTAACATAATTGGCCCGTGTTCGGGGGAGGGAAGCCGGGCGCTGAGGGAGATATTGGTCATAGCATGTATGTACACCTATGGGCTGGGGCAGCACCTGTCAGCAGGGAGTGTAGGGCCTCCCCACCGTGGAGCCCCCATCGAGAGGCCATGCGTCCTGCCGGTGGGGGCTCCTCACTGGTGAGTCAGTAGGATACGAAACACAGACATGTGTGTGGGGAGGAATTCATTGGTAGAATGACTAAATTAGGGAGGGGGCTACTCATATGATCTAATACCATTTATCTCTTACACATGAAACCCTCTCCAACGGTCCCTCTCTCTGTGTTCCATTGTGTCCATGTTGCAGGCTACCTGCAGTGCATCGACGGTGAGACGGCGTCGCTGGTGCAGAAGTACAGTCTGCAGATCCAGACCCTGTCCTACTCCGGGGCTGTCATCCCCCTGACCGGGGAGCAGGCCGTCCCACTGGGCTGTGCCGTGGCCATCGCCTCCGACAGATGCACCGTCAACCTCATGCTCAAGGTGAGGACCAGCAGTCTTCCTCTTAGACCCACCTCAGCCAAATTATATGTCAAACAGTTTGCCAAAATGTGGCACAATGGGAAGGAGTCGAAGGACTAATACGTGATACCTGCGCGCAATAGATCAAACTAGATAAAGTGCCCCTCGGGGCACAGGTCTCCACCAGGGCAGGTCAGGTTGTGGCCTCCTGGTGGCACTATAATAGAACTAAGTATATTCCGGGGGGTGCATGATACTCCTTCTTTCTGCTAGAGTAGACTAATATTGTATGTGTGCATAAGGTAGACGGGGACAGTACTATTGCCACAGACAAAACACTGTATTGTGTTTAGCTTTTCAAAATCCTTGAAAAGCAAAACACAATACAGTGTTTTGTCAGTTTGTCTCTGCGAATTACCTCTGCTGCCAAGGAAGTAATGTTTCCACGGTCGGTCTGTTAGCAGGATTTCTCAAGCAGTTATGAAGGTATTTGCATAAAACATGGTGGAAATGTTGGTTCTGGTCCAAGAGAGAAATGATTAACCTTTCATGGCATTTGGCAGAAGGGAGGGGGGCATGGCCTTTTCACAGAAATGCATTATAACTTCAGTATAATATATATATTTTTAATCATGGGCTCAATGGATAAATGGAGGAAGAACTGACCTACAGAGGCCACTGAATGTCGGTACATCTTGTAGGATAATGCATCATGGAGTTATATTGGCCAAAAGGGGATGTGGCACCAGAAGCACCATATAGTCTGTTCTTTACTGAGGACATTTGCTTTTTATTTCATACTGTATGTGTTGCCGCCTTCCAGTTTTAATGTCTTAAAACAACTGATTTCAGAGTGACAGTTAACAACCGCCCGGCCTCTCTTCCACTCTCTCATTTCACCTGTTATTTCTCCAGGGTCTCATTGACGTGGAGATGGAGGTATCTAAACTGACCACCCAGAAAGGTGACAAGGAGAAGCAAATGGACAAGCTGACGGAGAAGATGGCCAAGGGTGATTATAAGGAGAAGGTTCCCATCAAAGTCCAGGAGCAGGATGCAGAGAAGGTAACAAAACAAGATCACCTTTTAGTTACATAGGCTACAGTATTAGACAACATGGGAACACTTAACCTGAGGAAACGGAGCTACACTTTCTAACCACCTGCCCATTAGACATCAGAGACACGTACTTCCCACAGATTACATACACCCAAAGTGACTACAAAAGATTGCTGCTATTTGTTTCAAAAAGCTTCATAGTACCCTATACAGTATAAAATATTTACACAATGTGACATATCTAGGGGTTACGTATGTAACCTAGGTTCTATAAACAGCGAGCAAGGCTGCTCACTTATGGGAGTTGACGCCCCCTGGCGTAAACACAGAAGCACTACAAATAAACTCACAGACTTTAGGCTGGGACTTTAGACGTGATGACGTTGAAGACCCCGCCCGCCGGGTGCACTTATAAGCGTCCCTCAGCGTCACGTCTCCATTCGAACAATTGTTCTCTTCTCAAGCAATCAAGAAGGGAATCTTGGTGAGCAGCCTTGCTCGCTGTTTATAGAACCTAGGTTACATACGTAACCCCTAGTTCTATTAATAACAGCTTCGCAAGGCTGCTCACTTATGGGAGACTTCATTAACTCCCTTATTGTCATCACGAAGTCTGGACCCCTAGGGCCCGTACCTTTATCTGTGAGCAAAGGACCACAGTACGTCCCTCAACAGGACTACTGCACCCCAACGGGAAGGCCAATCAGACCTAAGTCTGCAAATGTGCCTAAGAGGGGCCGACAGAACAACCGTCATAACGCCCTGGAGAAGACCAACGTCCCCCGCGGGGAACCAAGTCTCTCCACCTTAACTGGAGGCCACGCCCAGGACCGCATGCGCCACTGGCGCTGCCGTCACATCCAGTCTATAGAAGGTGGCAAAGGTGGAAGACGACGCCCAACTTGCAGCGGAACAAACATCCTGAACAGAGACCCCCCTACAGAGGGCCCAGGATGATGCCATACCTCTCGTGGAATGCGCTCTCAACCCTACGGGAGGCACCATATCCCTACCAGAGTAGGCCCGCTCTATAGCCTCCACGATCCACTGGGAAAGCCTAACCTTTGAGATAGGCAGTCCCACAGTCTTGGGATCCCAGGAGACAAACAGTTGTGTAGTCTTCCTCGTCACCTTAGTCCTGTCCAAATACAACCTCAATGCCCTTATCGGACAGAGGTTATGCCTCCTCCTATCCTCCTCAGAGGCAAAGGGGGGCGGACAGAACGCCGCCAAGTCCACCGGAACCGGGGCAGCTAGGCGGCTCTTAGGTAAAAATGCCGGATTGGTCTTAATGACCACCCTTGCATCCCCATTGAACCTCATGCATTCCGCACTTGTGGACAAAGCATGGATATCACTGACCCTTTTAGCGGTCACCAAAGCTAATAACAACGCTGTCTTCAGCGACAATAGCTTCATACCCAACCCCTCCAAGGGCTCAAACGGTGGCCGGGACAGAGTCCAAAACCAGAGCAAGGTCCCACGAGGGGACCAGAGACTTGGTCACCGGATGAAGGTGGCTAGCCCCCTTCATGAACTGGCGCACCAGCGGGAGCTGGCCCACCGTCTTGTCCTCAAACCCGATGTGGCAGGCTGAGATAGCAGCCAGATACACCTTGACAGTACTAAAGGCCCTGCCTTTGTCCAAGAGATCCTGGAGGAACGACAGAACGACCCTTACTGGTGCTTGAAATGGCACAACTTGAGCCGGTGAACACCAGTCCTCAAACAACCGCCACCTCATATCATAAGCATCCCTGGTCGACTGCGCCCTCGCACACTGAATAGTGTCGATGACGCTCTGGGGAAGACCCTCCGCGCCAAGATTCAACCTCTCACGGGCCAAGCCCAGAGGTCTAGATCTTCCGGCCGTGGGTGGAATATCTCGCCTCCCGCCTGGGTCAATAGGTCCCTGCGCAACGGAAGCTGCCAGGGCCGACCGTACAGGAGAGGGACTATGTCTGACCTCCAAGAGCCCCATCCTGGGGCCACCAGGATTACTGACAGGCGCTGTGTCCTCACCCTCTCCAGCGTGGGAAGGATGAGAGACAACGGGGGAAACGCATAAAGTAGGCCCTGGGGCCAACGATGCGCCAAGGCATCCAAACCTAGCGGAGCCGTCCCTGCTATGGAGAAGAACAGAGGACACTTGCTGTTCTCTTCCGACGCAAACAGATCCACCCGTGGCTCGCCGAACCTCTCCCACAACTGTCTGGCCACTGTTTTGTGCAGTGACCAAGCCGCATAGAGGTATCGGCCCCTGGACAACAGATCCACTCCCGTGTTCTGGAGTCCCGGAATGTGGGAGGCTCTGACTGAAAGAAGGTGCTCGTCGCACCATAACGTCAGTCTGTGTGCTAGCGCATGCAGTTTGGTGGACCGTAGGCCCCCCTGCTTGTTGATATAGCACATCGTAGTTGTGTTGTCCGTCCTGACCAGGACATGGGAACCGCTGATGAAACGTTCGAAATGTTGTAATGCCAACATTACCGCCATCAGCTCCAGGTAATTTATGTGGGCAGACCTGAAGCTGCCACTCCATACCCCCCTGGCCGTCCTGCCTTCGTGGGTGGCACCCCACCCAGACAGGCCGGCGTCCGTCGTGAGTACTTTCCGGGATACGACCATCCCCATACTCACGCCTTCCGAGAGGAATTGAGCGCCTCTCTACTGGCGTAATGCCTCGAAGCAACCCACCGACACGGTCACAAGATGATGACAACGGTGTTGTCTTACACCCAGTGACTGCATCCACCTCTGAAATGGTCTCATGTACAATCTGCCTAGCCGAACAACGGATATTGCAGAGGCCATGAGACCCGCCAATCTCTGACAGGTTCGGAACGGGACCCCGTTGCCCGTCCGAAACAGCGCCAGACACGACTGAAAAGAGCGGATCCTCTCGTCGGATAGACGCGCCGTGAAAGACACAGCGTTCAACGTCATGCCTATGTAATCTATCGATTGCGTCGGCACCAACACACCCTTGGCGTAATTTATGCTGAACACTTCACAAAAGTCCTTGGACTCAGTGACAGTCCGAACGGAAGGACCAGATATTCGTATATCTGTCCCTTGAAGCCGAACCGCAGGAACTTTCTGTGTGGTGGGTAGATGGGAATGTGGAAATACGCGTCTCTGAGATCGAGAGTTGTATACCAGTCCCCTCGACGCATCATGCGCAGCAGAGCCTTGCTCGTGAGCATTTTGAAGCGAAACGCTTTCAAATAGCCGTTCAGAGCCCGTAGGTCTAGAATGGGCCGCATGCCCCCCCCTTTCTTTTTCACGAGAAAGTAGCGGGAGTAAAACCCGGTGTTGCTCTGCTCCATGGGCACCACACGTATAGCCTTCTTCTCCAAGAGAGACGTTATCTCGCCCTGGAGAACCTCGGCTGCCTGACCACTCGCTTGCGAGAACGTTCCCACAAGTGGGAGGTCTTCTGGCAAACTGTAGTTTGTAACCCTTCGAGATGGTGTTCAACACCCACAGATGAACACCACAACGATTCCACTCCTGTAGACACAGTGCCAGAGGGGTTGAAGCCAGCTCTGGACCTTTTTGTGGTGGAGCGGCGCCCCCTTCGGTCAGAACCCGGGCCTGGGGCCTCTGTCCTGCAATATGGACCTGGGGCTCTGGGGCTGTGACCACGGCAGTTACACTTGTGTTTCGGCCGACAGCCCTGGGCCCTCTCGAGGGCCCGGGCTGCTGGCCCATCCCCTTGAGTTTCGAGTGACGATTCAAAAGACCGGTTTCCAGTAGAGAACACTGCTTTATTAAGAAAAGTGGTGGCACGGAAAAAACTGGAGAGACATTTATTTCCAAGAAACAAGTCCTCTTTCCGCCTACACCAAGCGCTTCCGGCATGAGGCCCGTGGCCACTATGCTGCGCTTCAGAGAAACTCGGGGAAGGGTGGGGGAGACAGTGTCCGATGTCTCCCCGTGGGGCAGGTCTGGTTATTTCGCCTTCCCGCCAGGTGGCCCTCTTGCCCTGGCCCCTTTGCGGGGGCCGCCGGCCGGAGAAGCCGAGGGGCGCCTGGGCCTGTCGGTCTTCTTGCGGCTGCGAGGTGGGCGGGAAGCTGAGGACGCCGCTGACGGAGCCCTCTGAGCAGCGGGGACCTTGAAGGCGCTCCTCCTGGACCTGGAACGATCGTCCCTGTCCATGGTGCGCCCGTAGGTCGGCCTGTAGGGCTGAGCCTGCTTGGGTCGTGCTCCAGACGCCGGGAGACAGGCGCCGATGACCTCCGTGTCATTCTTCGTCTGTCCGTCGCGGGAGCGCATCTCCTCGAGCATGGACGCGAAGAGTGTCGATGTGGAAACTTTCTGTTTCAGAGGGGTACGTCCCACTTTGGGGGACAGCTCCAGCCACCTGGCCCTCTCGAGGACCAGGAGTCTCGCCATGGTTCCGCCCACCATCTCCGTCTGGGCCTGAGTGAGACGGAGGAGCTCAAGGTGCAGGCGCCTCAATTCAGCCATGTGGTCGGGGGTAGGCTCGTCTCCCGCTTCCAACAGGACATGAGACGCGGACCCTTGCAGAAGGGTCGCGGCGTTCAGTGCTCTGGCCGCAGTTGAGGCGCACTTATAGGCAGCCTTATTAATTTTGGAGTCGTCCTTGTCCGAAGGCAAGGAGAAGTCCGGGTCCTCGTGGAAGACATTGGGGTTGACACCCATAAGCCATCCGGCAAAGGACTTGTCCATCGGCGGCATGGCCTCGAGGCCAAGCTGCCGTTGTCCCGCGCAGTCCAGCAGCTTCATGCCTCCGCCCAGGGAGGCGGAAGCCGAGTAAGGCTGTCCCCAGGATAGCATGAGGGATTTCAGGAACCCGTCATCGACGGGGATCTCAGCCTTGGCCTGGGACTTCGCTGGGTTGCCTCGAATCTTCTTGCGAAACTGTTCGCATAGGGTGTCCTTAGCCACCGGAGGTTCAAGACTGGCCGGCCAGACCAGACCACAGCGGATCGTGGCCTTCTTGAACAGATCGACTATGTCAGTGTTGTCATAGTGGAGCTGCGGTTCAGCCGGAGCAGCTGGAGCCGTCGGAGCTGCAACGGTGTCGGCCGATGCAACTCCAGCAGCAACTGGCGCTGCAATGGGGGCGGCGACAACGGCCGCTTGAGCGGCCATGACGACCGGAGGTGGCTCTGCCACCTCGGCGTCGCCCTCGTCGCTGCTCTCTTCATCATCCTCCCCCTCATCGGAGGTGTAGGAGGATGCTGAGTCCTGAGGTGAGGACTCCCCAGAGTCCATCTCAGTGTTGTCCACTCTTGGAGCCTGCACCACGTCTGCGTTGTCATCCGCGAGAATGACAACGTCAGGGGCGTCGGGGAGTGGAGCGTCCATGTCGGCGGACCACTGCCTGGCTCCTTGTCTCAGAGCGTTGTTGTAGGCCCTCCGTGCAATAGATGTTGCAGCGGCGTGGGCCGCGTCTGCTAGGGCGCGACGGCGTCGACGACGGGCCTTGGTCGGAGACTCAGACATCTTAGAAGCTAAGATGCACGTGGAAGCAAAAACGAGGCAAGAGGGGCCGAGTTAGCAGGCAGCCACGAAATTCGTGAACAAAACAAGCTCGCCGGTTTAAGAACCCGGGTTACGTACGTAACCTCCAATTCTAATAACCAGTCCTACAAGGCTGCGTGCCTGTAGGCGCCGAGTTGGTAGGTTGTCACGTTACAGTGATGCAGTGGGTGTTGCCACTCACTGCATAAGACGCCACGTGCGTGTGGAAGCTGAGAATAGAGCTATTGTTAGCTTCTATCAGAGACGTCACACAGCGTGGAAACCAAACAGTATTATCACTAAGTGCTGTTCAGGTTAGTAGGCAGCCACGTAAGTGGAAGCTAGGACAGGGCTATCTCTAGCTGCTGCAAATGGATCGTCACTTTTTTCTTGTAAAGCCAAGAAATACGTGGACAAACAAGCCACGAACAAGGCTCGCTGGTTTAAGAACCCGGGTTACCTACGTAACCTCAAATTCCAATAACCAGTTCTACAAGGCTGTGTGCCTGTAGGCGCCGAGCTGGTAGGTCGTCACGTTACAGTGATGCAGTGGGTGTTGCCACCCACCGCATAGGACGCCAGTGCGTGTGGAAGCTGAGAATAGAGCTATTGTTAGCTTCTATCAGAGACGTCACACATCAGAGACGTCACACAAAGTGGTGGCCAAAAAGAAATATTACTATATCCTGCCTAGGTTACCACTCCGTCGCGGGCTTGAAAAGCCGCGAGACGTACGTGTGTCGGCAAGGGCGTGCTATTAATAGCCGCCGCTAACGCCGCCGCACGTGTGGAGGCTAACAAAGGGTTGCACCGCTTCTAGCTCTTCACACGCACACACGTTCGAGGGCCACGCGGTCGCGGGCTTATGAAAGCCACGGGACGTATGTGTGGAAGCTGAAAGAAAGCTAAGATAGCTTTATCAGACCGTCACACAGCGTGGAAGCTTAAACAGAATAAAATTATGCTGCTCAAATCACCGTCGCGGGCTTGGAAGAGCCGCGAGACGTAGTGTGTGGCTGGAGCAGGCTGTTAGTAAACACCGCTATGTAGTAGCCGCCGCTAACGCCGCCGCACGTGTGGAGGCTAACAAAGGGTTGCACCGCTTCTAGCTCTTCACACGCACACGCACACACGTTTGAGGGCCACGCGGTCGCGGGCTTATGAAAGCCACGGGACGTATGTGTGGAAGCTGAAAGAAAGCTAAGATAGCTTTATCAGACCGTCACCCAGCGTGAAAGCTCAAACAGAATAAAATGATGCTGCTCAAATCACCGTCGGGGGCTTGGAGGAGCCGCGGACGTAGTGTGTGGCTGGAGCGGGCTGTTAGTAGCTACCGCTAAAGCCGCCACACGTGTGGAAGCCAAGGAAGGGTTGCGTAACGCTCCCGGCTTCTCACACGTTCGAGACAGAATAATTTATTAGTGTGTGGCTGGAGCGGGCTGTTAGTAGCCACCGCTAAGCCGCCACACGTGTGGAAACCAAGGAAGGGTTGTGTAACGCTCCTGGCTCATCACACGTTCGAGACCTTTAGGTCCGCGAAGGTTTGTGTGGAAGCAGAAACCTGGCTGTTGCTAGCCACGGTACAGACCGTCACACAGGTAATAAGGAAACCAGCTAGGGCCGCGAGCCACTAACGGACTGAATTACCTCCAAGTTAATGTTAACTTAGTTAAAGAAAGTGGACTCACCGACTTTCTTCCTCTTGAAGCCTCTGGGATAAGCAGTTTCCGCGGTACCGAGAAGGCTTCTCGTCCTTGTGGAAATAAATCAGATACTCATCCGTGAGGGAGACTTCGTAGCGCCGTGTTATACACGTGAGAAGAGAAAAACGAATGGAGACGTGACGCTGAGGGACGCTTATAAGTGCACCCGGCGGGCGGGGTCTTCAACGTCATCACGTCTAAAGTCCCAGCCTAAAGTCTGTGAGTTTATTTGTAGTGCTTCTGTGTTTACGCCAGGGGGCGTCAACTCCCATAAGTGAGCAGCCTTGCGAAGCTGTTATTAATAGAACTCTATTTACACTATGCTGCAGCTGTACCCCCTCCAACTATATTATACTTGGCAATGTAAACATACGTTTTCTCATGCCAATAAAGCTCCTTTGAGTTGAATTCCTCAGATGGTTATTATTCTCACACCTCAAATGTAAAATATAATCTCTTCTATAATAATTTCTTCTGGGCTATTTAGTCATGACTTGAGGTGTTATGCATTATAATTGTCACCCCACAAAAAACTAAAAATAACTAATATGCAGCACGTTGCCATGTCCATGTTTTATGTAGTTCTACTGACTAGCAATTAATTTTATGTCATGTGGACGTTTCTGTGAACTTGGGCCCCCATCAAACATGCATTGGTAATCTGCCATATGAACACATTCAAAGAATTTACAGGTGCTGTGTATATTTACTGACATATCAAGGTGTAATAATCACATACTAAGAGTCCAGTTTGATGTAAAAGCTCATATTTTTAAATGAACAGAATAAAGCTTACATTTTAATTGGATAGGGGGCACTGGCCCCAAAAAGATCGAGAAACACTGCTATAGATAATTGCTTCCTCTTTTGCCCCACAGATGCGACAGATCCAAGTAGAACTGGAAAAGTTTAACGAAGCCATAGAAGACTTCAAGAAGATGATGTAACCCCAGCCAAAGACTCTTGTGTCCCATCTGTTGTATTTCTGTATTACGTTTTCATAATTGTTGGAATAAAGCTCCTATATATTGGACCCTAGTCTCCTGTAATGCATTATTCTGCATAGTATGTATGACAAATCCTGCATACTTACTTGCTGCTCCAAGTCATAGTCATTTCTCCAAGGTTGTGAGACTAACCGTTTTTCAAATATGGCCACACAGCAGTCTTATGCCAGGACATGGGTAAAATGGACAAGAGGTTTTGGGCATCTATGGGAAGCTTTAAGACACAATAAACTATTTAATCTTTCACCTAAAGACGGAGTGCCTTGGATTATTTTCTTTTCAAGTCTGCAATTCACATTTTGACAAGCAGTACTACTTGGAGGAAGGATACCTTTTGTCTACAAGACTTACTATGTTAGGTCCAGATTAAGAGGCTAAGCAGCAAAGAAAGAGACATTTTTACTGTTGCCCTTTCCTTTTTACAATTAGAAATAATCCATGAAGTAAGACAGGTAATTTATAGACCTAAGAAAAAGTCACAGGAGGCCACCACATTTAATCAAAGTAGACCAGGCTTTATGGACATCTGGCAGACGAAGGCAGAGGCCATTGTGGTCAAAGAGGGATGCAGCCAAGAGGCTACCATGTCTGCTTTAACTGTGGGAGACACAGTCACCAGGTAATTCCGACGGAGCATTAGTCCGACATGCGGGAACAACGGTCGGACTAGCGCTCGAACATGCGCTGCTCCCGTGCTTGCAGTTATGGTTAGGTTAGGGTTTGAGGTAGGTTGTCGGTCTAATGACTGTCAGACCAATAATGGTGTCGGAACTAAAGCCTGTGTACCTACACTGCAGACGGTTGCCTCTCCTCTCCCACTATTCTCAGCGGCACAATGCGAGACACTGGAGAGTGGAGACACAGCCTAGCATGAGCACAGTAAAATAAGTGTGGATGCAGCAAACATCCCAAATGTAGAACTATTGAAACAACATGGAGCAGGAAACATGCCAATTGACAGTGGAAAGTGGAAACACTTTATTTTTCACTACAACCTTTTGTGTTGATCTAGTATTCTAGTAAAAACATTTCCCGGTTGAATCCCTGGAAGGCCAATGTTGGCAATGCCACTGGTTCTGACTTCTGAGCCAACTCTCCCCACAATCTCAGTGGGTCCATTACCATGTTGTGTACCGGTCGCAGTATCTCGTTGCCAGTGATATTAATATGTTAACTTAAAATGTTGACGAAATACTAATTTCTCACTGTCTTCTTTAATAAACAGACTATGGCTATGTGATGAACAAATCATCACAGCATGTGTCACTGTGCACGCTAGTAGTCCTATCCATCTTGGGTAGGCACTATAGCTCTGTATATCTCTAAATGTTATGATGAATTGAACAAGGTGGACCCTCTTGTAAACGAGTGTAGTACTTTATTGGGTCGTCCACTCACAGTTAACAGTTTTTGATCAATCAATCAAAACTACACTCAGGTTGATACGATACGACCTATAACACTTCATGCAATCATTCATGAGCATATTCAGATTTTGGTACCCAGCAATGCCTGGGTTATTGCATGGGTAGTCTCTCATCTGGAGACAGACTTGACTTGCATCAGGAAAAGAGGGCGCTTTTTCCTTCAATTGCCGATGGGCAAGATGGCATCTCTCCATCTCTCCCTCTGCTCGTCTGATGTCACACTCAACTTCCCACCCGTTCTCCCAATCATCTCTCCCGCTCTCTCTCTTCAAGGTCATACTTCATTAGTTTATTTTGGTACACAGACTTATTTTTGTTTGGCTTCCTTCAGGCAATGGCATGCAGCAGCATTAGACAATAACTCTTGCTGATCAAACTCTGGTCTGACACACAATAGAAAACAGTGATTTGCTAACAACAAACTTGAATAAAGTTTAGTTCAGCTCATTTAGATCAGCCAGCACAGGACGTCTGTTCATCCCTTCCCTAAACCACCCTGCATCGCTCCACATGTACTAGTCTTCTCCCTCCTGACTCCCTCCCAAGCTGTGGAATAAACTCCCCCTCTCAGCCAGGACTGCAGTGCAGACTCACTCCCCATTTTCCACCACAATCTGAATCTCTTTGGACTTCATCTTGTCACCTTTTTAATAGATGCTAGATACTGTTCAGATCGACGTTGTTTACTTGCTCAATTTCACATGTTGTTATTAGGAGCTGGATAGCAGTCCTGCCAGTCCTGCCTCTTCTTCTTTCTTCTGCTGCCAGGAAATTTCTGTCTTCCATCCATGAAAATAAAAACAATTTGGCACACTGGTCTCAGTGGAGGAAGTTTGGCATAGGTCCATACATTCTGGATGTATGCTACAGTAAGCGTATAAAGTTTAAAACGGAACATTCTTAGCAAATCACTCCTACATGCATACTGTATCACGCCTGAGCAGAATGTGTTCATATACATGTCATAACCTATAATTGATACCAAATTAACTATACTGTACACAGCATCTTCAGACTGTTGTTCACAAATTATGCGGCCAGATTGTTTTTAATGTAGCCCACGCCGGGCATGGATCACAATGTTTTACTGTAAACAGCTACTTCTAATTCTCACTTCATATGTATGCTTATAAAAATAAATGATAAAAATCTTATGTCATGGCAGGTGATCTCATGCATTTCCAAAAGCAATTGTTATAATGCACAGAGCATATTTAAACATCATCTTCTTTTTTTTTTTTTAAGATATTTTTTTGCGGCTTATTTTTGAAGGGACAGACAGTAGGCTGACAGGAAATGGGAGAGAGATGGGGGGATGACATGCAGTAAAGGCCGTGTCGGGTCCGGGAGTCGAACCCGCGGCACACTGCGACTGGATCACCAGTCCGGTGCCCAGACCGTTACGCTACGGCCTGGGCCTAAACATCATCTTCAATCTTGTAGAACAATCAATCTAATACCAGTATAATACTGATGATAATAATTTAAAAAAGAACAACAAAATAAATACAAATGTATACAGGCATCATATATTATCCTGATGAAGTACAACAATTGCCTGAATTATTTCTTAGACTATTATTAGAAATCTCAAATCTGCCATTACATATGCATCAAGCAGCATCATCATTACAGTAGGCTACATATTAAATATGCATCATATAACTTCAACATTCTACATAACATAAGTAGCACTAGGTTATGTTTTTTTATGTGTTTTTAATTAAATGTTGATATCATTTGTTAAAATAATTAACTATATATTCTTGGGGACACAAAAGGCACAAATTCCACGGAATTACCTAGTTCAATCTTATCTTGAAGACGTTTGTTCAGTAAGATTAGCCTAATATTTAGACTCTCGTAGTCGTAGATGTATTGTAATTTGTATTTATCGAATCGATAAATAAATACATCTAAATGATAGTGGAACAAACAAACGCGCTGTCGCCTTTGAGACTTTTGGCTAGTGCCGGCTTCCGTAGTCATCGCTCAATGGAAGAATGGCTGGCTGGATGTTTCTTCGTTGTCTGTTGGGGCCTCATTTAAACAGAACTCACCGCTCACCGGAGCAATCCAGACCCGACGGCAGGACGGGGAGGAGGGTAGGCTTACGTTTAATGCAGTGCTCTTAATTGACTCTGAGCAAACAAGGTTGATCTCTACAGAAATCGACCAGTTAGCAGCATTGTTGCTAACGCTGCGGCCCGGAAGTGTCCCAGCTGTCATGTTTGTATTATGATTGTTGCTGTCAATGAATGAATGTAGACTCACTGGAGACGGCATGTGCAAAGGAACGAACCGACGGGTTAACAAGCATGGTTATTCATGTAGTTGGTTATCACTTTCACATAAGCTTTTACACACAAATAAATAAATGTAGATAGATTACCTCTGCTGCTGCTGGATCAATTCTTGCCCGGAGTTGCGTCACTACTCACTAGCAAGAAAATCATTTCTAGAATGAATGAGAGCCTGAGGTAATTCAATTGTAGTTTGCACTGACTAAGTTACAACTCCAAGAAACATTATGCGCTGGATAAATAAGTAAAACATGCTTGAACACTTCAACGTAGATTCTCTGTGGGGTTCAGGTCAGGCCAGTTGGCTGGTCAGTTAAGCACAGTAATACCTAGCCCTCCAAGCAGAACCCAAATGCTACTGAAGTTAGTAATACCACGGTCAGTACACCAATTACTAGTTTTAGTCCGTGGGCAGGTGCCAACTTGCCAAGTGCTGCTGGGAAAGGAAATCGGTATACCCATAAAGCTTGTCATACAGGAGCACACAGTGCTGTAAAATATCCTAATAGATGGTTGTGTTGTATCTACAATATTAAAACACAGTGATTTCACTGATTTGGGTCCATGTTATCTGTATGTTGTTGGTCCACTGACAGTGAAAACCTCACACTGGAGTCAACAGAGCCATCTACCTGGAGACACTAGATTCAACAATACAAATGAGTTTAAAGCTGCTATCAAAGTAGCCCTGAAACATGACTGTCATGATGATTATCACGAGCGTCATGTACCATGGCTACTATCAAAGCAAATCTGGGCTTCCATAACACCTCAACAGTGCCACAGGCTTATGACCCCCATGCCACGCCCCATTGATGAAATCATTTGTTTAAAAGTAACCCAGAGCCCCAGATCATGTATTGAGTGCATAAATTATCATACTTTTCAGATAGTCGACATTTTTTATTTTTATGATCAGTACTTTATTTGGATTTTTTACAAATACAGAAAACAGACAAAACAAACACAAGCAACAACAGAATACGTATGCATGGACATTATGTGTGAACACAGAAACATAATATAAAACAAGGATAGACAAGATAAACAAATACAAATACCCGTAAATCAAATTAAAAGTTTAAATTAGTTTACACGACCAAACACGCAGCATCCGTATCAACCGTATCATATTATGTATACTAATACAGTAAACAATCAAAAGGGCATTTTTAGATTTTCATGAGCTGCCTGTATGCCAGATTCATCAAGATTAAAACAAAAAGTTTTAATTAAATATGTCACTTCATGCGCAATTAATCTTATTCTAGGATATATGAACGTTTCACTTTTTGAATTATATTATGGAAGAAAATGAACTTTTACACAATATTCTAATTTTGTAATTACTTTCACACCCCACAAAGCCACAATGATTAGGTGATAGGTCCCACTCTTCCTGTATCCGGTTGCAGTATGTGCTGCTGTCTAGCTATGTAATCTGGGTACCCATTGGCAAAACAAAGGAAAAACAGCCTCCTCTTCAGTCTGTCTCGAGAGACTAAGCTATAAGATCATTAATTTATAATTTTACCTCTTTGTTAGGGATGGAACTACCAAGCCAAGAGTCTGGAAAGGCACACGGACAGCATCATTGGTTGGGTCAGTATCGTTGCGTGATTGACATTTTATGAAGTAATTAAGAAGAACTGTCAAGTAATGAGTGTGTTTGTATTTCATCCATCTAGGCTTCTACACTGTGGTCTATTTCCTACTACAGTTCTCCTCTCCTCCTCTGCTATCTCTATAGGAAAGGTATTTTGTGTGTGTGTGTGTGTGTGTGTGTGTGTGTGTGTGTGTGAGTGAGACTGAGTCCATCTTACGAAGCTCTAAGACAGTGTTCCAGACAAGTTGTTTCGACGAGAGGAGTACTTGAGCAATTAACTTAAAACTCTCGCCGTAAAGTGTCTGACAAGCTGTGCAATTGTTTTCTTCTCACTATTATGATTTGTTCAAGCCCCATGTATAATGAGTAAAATAAATGGCTGCAGTCTGTCCTGTCCCTTGGGGGGTAGCTGTTTTTATTTATATGAAACTAATCAGATGGCTCTCATACCGTAGCATTGTTACAGTGAATGGATCTAAATGAATTGCCTGGGGTTATCTGCTAGTCTGTGAGTGTGTGTAAACGGGCTGCTGTTATTTGTTGACATGCAAGGAAGGTATTGTAGTTGTTGCTGTGCATACTGGTGCCGGTTAACAAGGCTCCGAGTCTCCGAGTCTGAGAGACGGAGAGAGAATATTTCCACTACTGTGGGTGTGGACGCAGTCTGTTTGGTGGTCAATGAAACTCCTTGGATGTGTGATAGTGGCATAAAAAAAGACAATAAATCTATCCCAATAAATCTATTAATAAATATGTGGATATTTCTGTGTGTCAACTGTGTCACCACCATTCTGCTGTTCATTTCCCCAGGATACATCTGCAGCACTAAGTTGGTTCCATGCGGTCAGTACGTGGGGACGGTGCTGGTATGCCTGCTGGGGGTGGCCTGCCTAAGAGGTGAGTCTCTAGTGTCCGCTGTGACTACTATGCCTAATTGAACTCATTTGACGCATCAACATGTACTTGTATGGTGCATCTGTTGCTGCATGCCAATGGGATTTCATTAACATTGAGCCTGACGCACAAGGTCCGTGCCCAATAAGCATACTAAGTGCACCCTTGAGACTCTCTGTAGTGAGATGAATGTATTTTGCCGTCTCTCTCATTTTCCCCACTTACTGTATGTCCTCTCTGTCACTGCTCCTCTCCATCTCCCTTGCTCACTTTCCCTTTCTCTCTCTCTCTCCTCCCCAGGCTGGGGGAGATGGAAGAACTCGGAGTATCTTCAGTTCCTCTCTATTCTGGAGGAAAACAGGAATAATAACATACCTACCAACAAGGTGAGTGGTGTGCCCAGCAGGTCATAGTTTCCATGATGACATAACGGTGTGTTCATAGGAACAGGTCTGGTCAAAACACACTGCTACCCTTGTGAACCACTTGGGCGTTGTTGTCATCCCTGTTATGTTGGGAACGCTTGCCAAAAATAGCAGAGTTACAGGCTCAAAATGTGTCGTAAGTCGTAACGCAACGTATAGAGGGTCTAAATGGTTATAACATCAATTCCAACAAAACTGTTATTTTTGGCTCACATTCAAACTAATCAACAAGCATGTAAATTGTCAATCATTTCTTTGTATATTTTAGTTATTTGTCATATCTGCCCTGTGCAAGCCAAAAAGCCAAACGGAAATGTATTTATTATTTACAATTGCCAATGTGCCAAAAACACAATTAAATTGTTAATTGCTTTATTTGACTGTCTCTCTGTATAGAAAAAACTGAGGTGCTACGATTTTGACTTCTCTCACTGGCCTATTGACTTCAGCTGGACAGAAGTCAGCAATCCGTAAGTGTGTGTTTTTTAAAAGGCTGCACGTATTTGTGTGTTCTTGGTTTTGTTTCTGTATGATCTCTGATCAATTGCATGCACAGAGTCGGCGTCTGAAACCAGAGACCAACTGGCTAGTGGCTACATAAGGAAAAGCAGCAGCAGTGCAATGTTGAAAGACGTGCATGTGGCGTTTATGTATGTGTGTGGTTTACAATAAAAAAATAAATGTGCTGAAAATCTGACACTTATTCTGTTTCCATTGCCCAAAATGGAAGAACATCAACTATCTGTCATGTTTATGAGAAAGCTTTATTCCTCTGCTGTCTCAACATTATGGCTTCAGTAGTCTATTCTGATATTGCAAGCCTTTGCAATGTGTTTATTGTGAAATTTCATATCGCCCTCACAGCTATTATAGAGCATGGGTAGTGGTGAACCGTATTGGTCCCGTGGATATATATCTAGCTATAAATGTATAAAACATTGCCAGCGATAGTGCTTGTAATCCCACTGGGGTCATCCATACTAAAAATAACCCATTCTTCCTGGTATTGTTAGGCACTTTGGATAAATGTACTGTATTAAATGTCATTTATTGAATGGATTTTCCTGTCCTGCTGTGCAGTGCCATCAGGGCATACATTTAGACTTTGTTGTCTCCTGTTGCCCTGGTGGGAATTGAAGGTCAAAACCTTATACAGGTAGTAACCGCTGAGCTACACGAGACCACGTATCGTCGCCGTCGGATGGAAACCTTTTCGGGAAATGGAAGCAATAGCCTGTGTTCCAATAGCCTGGCTTGGCCAGCCTCATTGCGGGGAGGAAACATCCGTGAACCCTCGCTATGAGTCTGGCCGCGCCAGGCTAGTGTTCCAATGGATCCAAAGTAGTTCATTAATCACAAGCTTTTTTCCGCTTTTTTGTTGTTCTTCATCCTGTACCCAGACAGAAAAAAAAGAAAATAAGAAGCGCTTCGTGGGTTCTTTTTATGTAGAAAACTGCAGACGGGTTCTCTTTGGAGAGGGTTTCAATAATACAGCACAAAAATTCTTTAAAAGTTCTATACCTTTGAGTAAAGATCAATGTGGAGGGAGGTAAGAAGGTGGCAAACTTCAAAGAGGAGCCAAGACAGCTCTGCAGTTGAGCATCACAATAGATCACATGACTCGCATCATAATCAGAATACTACAAAAACACACTCGCACCTTAGGGCAGCTAACCATTTATTTAGATTATTAAGTTGTAACCTATGCGTTATACCTTTTCAATTCGGGAGCTACCTCTGTGTCTCATTAGTTGCTATACATAATTATTTATTTTTAATTAATTAATCTGATACTTTGGTTAAGAAACAAAGGAGGGGAACCTTCACAAGTTCGCATGATTAAACACATACATACTTTTCATTGGTTACAATATTTACAGTATAAAATACAGCCCACAGACAGAATTATCCGCTTTTACAGCACTTTAAAACAACTGTTCAAAAATAGTGAAAATGGCAGATCTACAAGCTCACAGGGTGATGTGATGGTTTGTGAGCTTGTGCCCGAATGTGCCACACTCTTGTATGACGGACGTAGGAAGAACATTTATTTAGAAAACAAAAAAACATTAAGGAAAATGTTTTAAATGTGGACATACTAAGTTTTCTGACCGTCAACAATGATATAAATGGTACACATTTTGTATGGGCTACTACTGTATGTCTCATGGATTTGTATCATTGTATGCCTTTGTAGAGAGAGCGTAAGGTCTGCACACTATCTCTTAAAAAATAAATGTATTGTCTCCACCAGGCCGAATTGGGAGAGAGTATGTTTTGCACTCCGTCCGTGTGTGTGTGTGTGTGTGTGTGTGTGTGTGTGTGTGTGTGTGTGTGTGTGTGTGTGTGTGTGTGTGTCTGTCCGTCCGTTACCAGCGAATCTCTGGCACTTGTTGCCCTGATCCATGCCAAAAACATTGGCTTTTAAAATTTGCAGGACTGGCCCGTTTTGAACACAAGGCCTCAAATCATGAACGCAGCGTGCAATTTACGTGAAATCTCTCACGCACTTTCCTACTAGGCTGAGGAATATATCCCACCCTTTTCACATTGGCCTGTTGCCTCAAATCATCCAATTGCCATTTAAGGCATAAGAACAAATGGCACCCTTTTCACATTGGCCTATCATAGTGCCACCAGGAGGCCAACAACCTGCCCTGGTGGAGACCTGTGCCACTTTTATAGTTTATGTATTGTATTATGACTGTGTGTGTGTGTGTGTGTGTGTGTGTGTGTGTGTGTGTGTGTGTGTGAGAGACAGGAAGTTGTCCAAGGCAGGTGTGTCCCTGCTCAAACCGGAGCGGAGAGGAACCGCAGACACCATTCTCAGTTCTGTCCGCACTATGCCCTGTCACATCATCGGGTACACACCTTCTACACGTTCGTATCTGCCAGTGCACATTATGTGTTAAACCTGTTCCATTATGGAATATATAGACTACTATAACAGACTGGATGCATGGAGGAAGGGCCAGGCATGCCCTGCAAAAGGAGGCATTGTTGTCCTGCTGGAATTGGAATAAACTACTCCCATCAAGATAGAAATTCCTTAACCCATTTAGGCCTGACGAATACAATTTAAAAAAGTCTTCTGAAAGAATATATATTCAAAGGTTTGTGCCGCATTTTCACGATAAAAAAAAAAAAAGCAGACCTACAAGCTCGTGCTGAGCTTGTAGATCTGCTATTTTTCAATAGCTAAAGTATTACATAATGCTTAAAACACCGAAAGGGTTTCCCGCCCAGAATGGGTTCAAAATGGCGTCTATATTGGCATATGGTCATCCATTTTATCTGTGGCCATACTTTCGTCTGATTTTAAAAATGGCTATTTTCGCTACTTTTGACAACTTATTTCACTTTTATTTTTCACCTGCCGTTTTTATCAGGATGGGGTAAATTATTTTAGCACTTAGGAGGAAACCTAGTGATTGCACCTTTCAACAGAACAGAAGATGATGCACATCTATATAAGTGCTGTTATTATTATTTTAACTGTGACAATTTCTTAGTGAATGTTGAAAACAGGGACACGTTTTAGAGATATTTCTCTGGACGTTGGACACCCAGCTTGATATCAGGACACTTCTGGCCAAACCGGGATGTTTGAACCAGAGTAATCCAGTAAGAGAGTGGCGACACGCAAAGCGGGTGCAATGGGCTATACTGTAGTTCCCAACATTGGAACTATGACTATCCCATTGAGATAGAACGAGCACCTCCGCAATCCTTTGTTACAATGGGAGCCAACGCTAGTGTTGCCACTCTCTTACTAGATTACTCTGGTCTGAACACCATGTTGAAACAATACTAAATAAATATAGCAGGTCTACAAGCTTCGCAACACAACAAATCGGGAGCTTGTAGATCGACCATTGCTAGTCGTCATGAAATGAAGTGGTTAACAGCTGCAAGAACAATACTTTCAGCATCATTTGTATGTGTGCTGTTACCGTTCTACCAACAATATTATTTGCTTTGGTGTTTACCTATTGTATATTCAGTATGTAGTGTTGGGCTTTAGTTTTATGTGTACCCCACTACCCTGTCCTCTCGTCCTCATCTATATTTTTGCTAAAGCACTGCAGTGATGCGTTCTCTCACATTTCTCTCTCTCTCTCTCTCTTGCTCTCTCCTCAGTTTTCTCATCACTCACTCATTTGGACGGAGGATGCTGTACCCAGGGTCTGTAGGCTTACTGCAGAAAGCTATGAGGCACATGCTTCAGCAAGGCCAGGCTCGACTAATAGAGGAGGTGAGGAACGACCGAGCACAATGAAAAGGAAGGCACATAAATATGAAACAAAGAGCATTGTATCAGTTGACAAATATATTTATATAGTGTGCGACACACACACACACACACACACATGGGGCTTATTAAAATGTGTTGCTTCAAACAGATGTTCTTGTTTTCGTGTTCACACAAAAGAGAGACGCGACAACACCTACACCTTCTTTGATAAATGTTGGAACATCTACACCTTCATGTGTTTTTTGCTTAGTTTTTTCTTCCCTCTCCGATTGTTGCAGTTTGACGGCCAGAGGAACAAACTTGTTGCGTGTGATGGAAATGAGATTGACACCATGTTTGTCGACCGGAGGAGAGATGGAGGAGAGAACGGACAGACTCTGGTAAGTATCCTGCTGTTTTGTTTTTATGACTAATGACTGAGTCAACTCCGCACTCTGAATAAGCAGTGGATAAAGCATTATCACCATTAGGAGGTCATGCATTCTGAGTCTGTCTGTCTCTCTCTGTGTGTGTGACTTTAAGCAAGTTCTGTTTTGTAAAGAATAAATTGGTCCTGACTTGCAGTTTCTGTAAATGGCACAGATGGGTTGAATAAGCAACATTATTATGTTCCACGGATAGACTGGGTTATGTTTATACAGTATGTGCACAGCATGTCCCTGATCTCAAGCTCACATACTTCAGTCTAAACAAAACATCTCTGTAATGACTAACGAGCAAAGTCCGATCGCTTATTAATTATGTTTTGTCGTCAGTTAGACAAAGGTTATGACTGTATGAAGTGTGGGCTTGACAAGCTAGATGAGTCACGGCAAGCATTACGGGAGTGCATTGACCCGTGCGTGTTCATGTTCATCACCAAGTAATTACAGGTTTATCAGGGACAAATTATACTTTTTTTTCCTTATCCATTTGTAAATGTATACATGAGAGAATTAGAAAGAAGTACCACACACACACACGCTGTTCACTATTGTAATCTGCCTGCGCTGGACTTTTTGCGGGCTCCGCCTCCTGCCTGTATTCTATTACGTAATAAGAATATTTGTTAACAATGTAATGCACTGTACTACGGCCGTAATCTTGATTTGAATTAGATTCAAAACAGTTAAAAGCGGCCGTGTGGTGTCTCCGTAATGATAATCAGCTGCAAGTGGTGGAACAGTTTGAGCTGTGGGAATCACACAGGTGAATAAAATCGTGATTCATGATTATTCAAAGTTATTCATCGTTAGTTACAGTTACAGTTACAGTTAGTACTGCATATCTCCATTGTGACCATGGATAATATATGCATTGCCCCAGGAGCGTGAAAAAGACATTGTTCATTTCTTGTGGTATTTAAAGTACCCTCATGTGCAATACCGGTAGTTTACCGTGACCTCCCTTGACCTTGCTCTAGGTGATCTGTTGTGAGGGGAATGCGGGCTTCTATGAGGTTGGCTGCATGAACACGCCATTGGAAGGTGAGGAATTACTATATATTAATAAGATTGGAGGATGGGCGGGCGGACCACTGACGTCACTCTGACTCATACATAACCATAAACAAAATCCATACGGCCATATACTGTATAGGCAGTACCTGGCTCTGGGCAGTAGCACAGTCACATACATAACCATAACCAGACCACGGCCATGTCAATCAGACATAACCTTATTACGCCCATATATGTGAGGGCCACATAGCGGCCCAAACCTCTAGTACAGTGGTTCCCAAAGTGGGGTCCGGGGACCCCCAGGGGTCCTTGAGGGAGTTCCAGGGGCTCCCCAGCCAAATGATAGTTTGGAACCAAATGGACCCTTATGGGTCTGTAACTCTGAGAGTGTACAAATGGAACCAATTTGGTTCCCTTTGTACACTCTCAGAGTTAAATTAACATTGATTTTACAATATAAATTGCGGGTCCCAGAGATAGAAATGTCATTAAATGGGGGTCCGTAGCGTAATGCATGTCAAACTGGGGGTCCTTGACATTAAAAAGGTTGAAAATCACTGCTAGAGCCGTAAAAATCTTCTCTTATGGGGGTCCCTGGCATATCTTTTCAAATGGGGGTCCACGGGGTAATTAGTGTCAATTTGGGGGTCCGGGCATGGAAAAGTTTGGGAACCACTGCTCTAGTACTCTCATAACAGCATCGTGACTTTTTTAATACGTCTTCTAAAATGGAGATACACTATGTAGCATTTTAAACGTGCCACATCATTCTGTGCATTACAGGTGGTTACTCTGTGCTGGGATGGAACCACCCGGGTTTTGCAGGCAGTACGGTAAGCAGCATTGTTATCTCTGCCAGCTGTGAGTGAGTGTGAGTGTGCGTGTGCGTCAGTCCGTCTGTGAGCAGGTCATCTCTGGCACCGTTTGACGGATCACCTCCTGCCTTGAGTGTCCAGTGTCCTGCATTTGGGTTCTCACCACACCAGCATGTGACATGCAGATAGAAATGCTTGTGTAATATTTTTTGTGAAGGCCACATACTTGAGTGCACAACTGAGAGGACATTTCATTTGTATAGTCATACTTCTTTTTGTGGTAAAAGCTCAAGGCCTCTTCTTACCGACGGAGAGAAGTGGTGTATTGGCTAAGCATGATGAGACAAAATGTAAAAGCATTATTTGGACATTATTATCAGTCAGATATTGTATATTATTTACAAAACAAATTTCAGGCCAGATATTATCGCTGGTAGGCCAGTTCTTCTTCTGGGCTTAACCCATTCAGACCCGAGGCGCATTCTACAAATGCCTTCTAAATCAGTACTTGTGACACGCTGTGAGCTTGTAGATCTGCTGCCATTTTTGAGAAACTTCTGAAAACACTTATACGTTATAAGCTTTCCTGATTTTATGGGTTAAGAGGTTAAGAAGAGACCAGGTCCCCCCCCCCCCCCCCCCCCCGCCCTTCACACCTGGACGTGAGTTGGCCTCTCCCTCTGACATGACTTGTCTGTTGAGTCCATCGTGTGGTTGTTCTCTCAGGGGCTTCTCTGTTGTTCACTCCCCTCGTCTCTTCCTTCATCCATTCCTCTGAGGAATGGATGGAGGCAGAGCTGTTAATTATTTTATTACTGGCTAGCAGTTAGCATTTATGAAATTCCCAGTGCCACCATACGCGTTAACTTTAAGAGCAGAAGTTTGCCCGCCCCACACACACACACACACACTCAGTACAAACACACTTTAGTATCATTAGCACCAGCACACACTGTTTACTGTGTCGTGTTCATGGTATTGAGATCGACAATTGCAAATGTGATCTGAAGCCACATGGAGACTACTGGTGGGGTTTGGATGGTTCTGTGCCAGTAATTGGTAGGGGGTCTCATGGGTGGGTTTGAACTACTCAACCTTTTCTGGGGGGGGGGCTATCATTAAACATTATCCCAGGTAATGAAGTTTCTGTGCCCCGCTGCCCCCCAGCTCTCTAGCGTGAGCACAGTAAGTGGGTCAATTTGCAAGTAAGAGATATAGTGTAGAATTACCAGTGCTGTTGTGCTGAGCCAGACGGCATTGCACAAGGATATTGCAGTGTAGTTCTGCAGCTGATATTACCCAAAATACCCATGTGGTGGAACGGCAACCCTCTCAGCCTCTCTCTTCTCATTCCAGAGCCCCTGTTTCTTTCTCTTTGCACTTTGTTTGCCCTTAACATCTTCAATCTTGGATCACAGTAAAATTGTCACTCAAACTCTGGTTGTCACAACCACTGGTTGTTTGAAAAACGATGGAAGTATATATCGGATCTCGGGCTTATTTCCACTGTTGCACTCATTACATGGTGCTTTGGATAAGACTGTCAGTGGAAAGCTCTCATGCGTGTAGCGCATGCTTCACTGCACTTCATTTCTGATTCTTATGGGGTGGGCTGCAACAGTGCAACGGTTAAACCCTCCTGAGAATAGCAAACTGATTTGTTCGGAGAAGAGGCAGAGAGACAAGACAGTCCAGCCAAGTGATTTAATGGAGCCGAGATGTATGACTGTCTGGGTGACGAAAGTGATCTCACACAAAGCAGTGCTTTATATAGTTTGGCAATCTATTCACTAATGCATCTCGCCATGTTCCCAATAGTGCTTACGTGGTGCTCGCTCGGATGCAATCCTTCTTGTGGCGAAATCGCGGAGAAGGGCAAGCGGTAATGTTTGGCATCCATCACGGCATAAAATGATCGATAGTATAGCTATTAGCTACTGTGTCTTGAATTATAAAAAAGTAAATGCTTCTCGTGGCCCTAAAGTGTCCATAGTAGCTGGTACAGATTTCGGAAGTGTGCTGAATATACCGAATACATTGAGAAGTGGTGACTATGTCTAGTGGGATACCAAGGTGAGTGAGCATGAATAATAACACAGAAAGATGGTCATTTTCCCACCAGTGCAGCTCCACATGTCACTACAGTGTCTTTACTCTTGCCTTCCCGCAGGGAGTGCCGTTCCCCCAGAATGAGGCCAATGCCATGGACGTGGTGATCCAGTTTGCCGTGCACAAACTGGGCTTCCAGCTCGGTGACATCACAGTGTACGCCTGGTCTATAGGAGGCTTCACAGGTACACACACACACACACACACACACACACACACACACCAGTGTTGTTTCGCATCTTCAACTTTTTTTTGAAGTGGTATGCATTGCGGTAGCCAGTGTTGTTTTTGGCAGCAAATTTCCATTTTAGTTTTAGTCTCTTGAAACGTTTCCATTGAGTTTTAGTCACATTTTAGTCATGTCAATGTTTTAGTGTTTAGTCTAGTTTTAGTCGAATAAATATCATAAGATTTTAGTCAACTAAGTCTGCAGTTGATGTAGTTGACTAAAATGTATTTTGGTGGGCCTTGATGCTGTCGTAATGGCTGATTTTACACTTGCTGAAAATAGCCGATCTACAAGCTCACAACGTGTCGCATGACTTATACTGGATCTCTTGTCCACTAGTCCCTTGCTAACATTTTTGTCTAGTTTTTATTTGTTGACAAAATCGACAGTATATTTAGTCAACTAAGCCATAGCTTAGTTTCCATTTAGTTTTCGTCAGTGAAAAAAGGTAGTCGACGAACATTTTTCGTCATCGTTTTAGTCAACAAACCAAAAAGGTAGCCTAGGTTTTGTCAGACATTATACTATAATTATTCCCTGCGTGACATGTGCACGTACACGGTATAGGGCGGTGATACGCTTGCACGTGGTCAATGGATGAAATGGTTAGCAGGCCGTATACACTTTTTTCTCCTAAATCTTCGTCACGGTATACTACTGTACGTATAACGGTAGACTACACCACTGGTGGTATATTTTAATGAGCTCTATGTTTCTTGTTTTGTTTAAGAAGTTATCTGTACACAAATGTATTTTTATTATAAAAAAAAGAAAGCCTTCTGAGGTTTTCTTTTCTCACTTGCACACATTTATTTTTGTAATAAAACATGTGTACAAACTTTCTGTGTTTTTATGCACGGTAGCCACCACTTTGCTTTGCTAATGTTCCATCCCTGTGTTGTGGAAGTGAACCCTTTCCACACAACACACTTAGCTCCCAGGCTAATCCCTTTCTTAATCCCATATTTAACCCTCAGGCTAATCAAACTAGCTTTTTTGATAGAGGGGTTGGCAGTGCTTTTAAACCTAGGTTAATAAACCTTGCCGATTGACTCATTGATTTAATTTAGTTGACAATTTTTCTAAATATACACAGTTCTGCATACAGTACTAAATCATGGTTCACAGTGCTGAGAACAGTAGTGTGAAATTATTCATTTCACTAAAACTGCTTGAAATGTGATAAAAGTTATAGATAATTTCGAAAAATAACAGTTTTGCGATTATTACGCGTACATTTATTCCACAACACTATGAAATCACTTGATTCGCATGATTTGTCATTTAAATGTTTAATTAGTAACTTCTTTAATGGCTTTTTCTTAACAGCTGCTGCCTTTCAAACCTCAGATAATACAGTAGCCAAACAATGCATACAAAATAAGAAATACAGAAAATAATCAAATACAAAGAGTATCTTTGGAAATAAAACACTATATCTGTAACCATGCTGCAGGACCTCTGTCTGCAAGGCTCTTCAACTGTAATTCCAAATAGTATTTCCAGTTCTCCAAGTTAATGATTCACGGTTAAACATCCCTACCCAGGATTAATGTTACCCAGGGTTGTTACAACCAAGGTTTAGAGTTATCCCAGGCTTAACGTTAACCCACAGCAGGGTTTAAATAAGTTAACCCAGGGCTATTATAACCCAGGCTTAAGTTACCCCAGAGATATTATGGATTATTATAAACACATTTAAGCTTGTGTAAAGCCTTTCATCGGAGCTAAACTGTCTTACCCATGTCCCATCCGTCTGTCCCCTTAAACCCCCTCGTGTCCTGTGGTGTCCTCTGTGTCCTCCTGTTCCCCGTCTCAGCCAGCTGGGCAGCGATGTCGTACCCAGAGATCCGCTCCTTGGTGCTGGACGCCTCCTTCGACGACCTGCTTCCTCTGGCCCTCAAGGTCATGCCTGACAGCTGGAGTGAGTCATCATCACTAGGGGGTCACTGTGTGTGGGAGCTTTTGGGGTTTTTACTCTTTCTTCAGAAATGTACAATATATTAGTTGACTGTTGTGTGTTTTTGTCATCAGGGCCGTTGGTGCAGCACACAGTCAGGCAGTATATGAACCTAAACAACGCTGAGCAGCTCTGCAAGTGAGTGACTGTGTACACACACATCATGTGTGTGATTGCATGATCACAATATAAATGTTATATTAGTTTCCACAAATTTCAGTTCTTTACAACATACATGGGCAACTGGCGGCACGGGTGCCCGCACATTGATATATTGATTTCAGCTAATTATTAGTATTAAAATGTTAATGTCTTTTTTTAATGTCCAATGTATTTGTTTTTAGTTCATAAAGTTAGCATATCTATAACTAAATGCATTTGAAATTAAATAAAAATGTTGCTTTTCAGGATTCCAATTCAAAAATAGCAAAAATAGCTGATCTACAAGCTCAGAAAGCATTGCAGTGTGACACGTTTTGAGCTTGTAGATCAGCTGTTTTTGCTACGACAGTAATATGCAATGTGGCCCTCTGGAGTGAGGCTGGAAATATAGTGGCCCCCTCCATCTTCAAAGTTTCCCACCCCTGCTTTACAATATCAGGCAGATTGAAAAATCGTAATCGTTACATTTTATACAAGTGCCTACTGTTATAAAAAATGTGTTGATGTAAGATGCAACATTATGATCAATGATAGCTAATGCTATCGTTAGGTAAAGGCCAACAAACAACATACACACACATTTGATCCAATAAAACCATTGGATATAATTGCACAAACCTGACTTCACCTGACTTCCCAACGTCCTGGTCCTGTTTACAGATACCAGGGGCCGGTGTTGTTGATCAGGAGAACCAAAGATGAGATCATCACGACCACGTAAGTTGACACCTCCATCACTACCTCTCTCTCTACCGTCTTTCCTTCTTGCTTTCTTCCTTAATTCGGCCTTTTTTAAAACAAGGAAACAGGCATACAAACGTGATCACGCTTCTAAAGTTGTGAATGAACACGAAATCCGTTGTGGTCTCTTTCGCCGCTTGAAATGTTTGGCATTTATGGCATAATAAGTCTAAAGCCCAACACACACCGTCTGTGAAGCGGGTGCGCAGCGACGCGGCACAGGCGTTGCTGCGCGCGCGGCAACGCCTGGAAAATAGAACAGTGGCATATCGGAGCGTCAGGCGAGGCGTGAACGTGCGCCAGCACGCGTCGGACGCCGCCGGTGTGGGATAGCTTAACAAAGAATAAGAGATAACGTACACACTTTGCTTTGTGTAAAGAAGAGTGGGACTCCTTTTTTATGGTTCTGGCTGTAACGCAGCAAGCCGATGTCTGGCCATCGATTAGCGTAGTGTCTGAAAACGGGTGTTAATGTGTATACTGTGCAGTGCTGTCTGTGGTAGTGAGGCCTCTGCATGGGTCACCTAATTAAAATGTTGAATTACTGGTGGAATGTGTTGATAAGAGAGAGAGAGAGGGGGGGGGGGGGTTATGGGGGGGAGTGGAAGCCTTCCCAGTTCCCACCCTATGCAAGGAGCTACATGGAGAGAGAGAGAGAGAGAGAGACACACACACACACACACACACTTCACGGAGGCACTCACTTCTGGCAAAAGAACGACTAACGAATACGATGGCAGCCTTTTTTTTTATTTTTATAATGGTTGATACAGTATCAGTTGTACATTTCCTACAGCGAGTTTTCTGCCCAAATATTATCTGGGTCACACGTGAATTTTCACTCGCATTTTGCTTTGCTCTAGTGCAGACAGCACAGCATACCGAGAGAAAGTGTGAGGCAGAGAGTGAGACTGAGAGAGAAACACTGTCATCGCACAGGCACAATTATTTTATGGAATGCACTCACTTATGTGAAACGTACATCATTTTTAATGTGAACGTCGACGACGTTGCAGAAGAACAAAACATGCTTCTAAAACCCTGCACAGCATTCAGCAACTCAGAGATGCAGTCATTTACAGAGTCAGGAGCATAACATAACATAACATAACATAACGGTATAATGCTATTAATTCGTGAATTCACTATGGTAGATGTATTTCCTCTCTCACACATGAACTGATTGTCTGCTGGCATCTCCCAATCTGATCTCCCAACCTAGTCTGTAATAATAGTCATGTGTCGGGACAAGTAAAAAAAAAAGTTTTCTAAATCATAACAATTTTCTGAAAGATTTCAAGAACATTTTAACGATTAAAAAAACATCACACCCATGTGAACTGAGTGGTGCAACTACCCCCCCCTCTCTCTCTCTCTGATTAGCAGGCAACAGTGCAGCACTCTCTCTGTTTCTGGCACAACAGCGCCCCTACTGGTACTAATAGTCATACTGGTGCTCATTAACCAACACATAGGTACATAGGTGAACACAGACATTGCTGTTCCTTGGAGTGGTCGCACCACTCAAAAATAGCAGACCTACAAGCTCGTAGCGCGCCACTCGGTGGCGCGCTATGAGCTTGTAGATCTGTTATTTTTCAATAGCTAAATTATAACATAATGTTTAAAACACCAAAATGGGTTAAGCACTAATTTATAGTTGTATTGAGTGATTTGTCCCTCTCTGCTTAAAAGTAAAAATAAAAAAAACAGCCTTTTAGTTCTGCTCGCACAGTAATAAAGATTCAGCGAGATGATATCTTTGTTAATCCCCAAGAGGAAAAGGCGTAGCAGCAGTGAGGAATGAGACATGAATAAGAAAACTGTAGATCACACATCAAAATACGGCGGAATGGAAAATGAGATGAAAGTAAGTATGCAAAACAGTACACAAGTTAAAAAGTAAAAATAAATTGAATCATGCATTGGACGTGGTTTATTCACATTGCTTTTCATGAAGTTAGACGGGTTGTTGTTGTACAACAATGAGTTTGAAAACAATTTGGAAGGAATGGATTTCTGCAATTTACAAAGTATAGTCTCTTATAGATAAATTAACATGTCCCAATGGTGGACACAAACACATTCACCATTACAGCATGTGAAGCAAGTCTTCCATAGTCAAAGTTTTCCACTTTAATTAAAACCGAGAGAAAGGATCTCATTTAAGACAATGATGATGATTTTTTTTAGACATGCTAAAAGAAAGGTATGCCCTATAGGCCTACATGCTTTTCACAACACGTCATGGATACAAAAAAACATTCTGTTGTGGTGCTTATTCTTGGACAAACAAAACGTAACAACAAAGAACAGAAGCATACCATGGGGGGCATTGGAATCTAATGCCCACAAGGAGTGCACCTGTCTGTGCACCAACTCCCCCACTATCCTATTAGTAATACATTTCTAGTACATAAACCATCAGCCAAAGAGCTAAAGCTAAGTGACTAAAGGTGGAATTAGCCTGTTAGTCAAAGTTCTGCCGTCTCTGACGACTGTAGTTCGACAAGCATTCTCAAACAAAACACCGTCGTGAAGTTGAGTGACCAGAATGAACAGAACTTGAACTGTTAAACGTATCGCTACTAAGATATTCTCTGCACCGTACGATGTCATATCATATTATTTGGGAAGGAAGTTCAAGGAACCAATGTCCGCATAACGGTAGATGATTCTTTCAGGCTGTATGAAGGAAATATTTTGTACATTCAGCAGGCAGGTTGCTCATCAACATTCATTTTCTCTGCCAGTCAGACAAAGAGCACTATTTTCAATCCTTTGTTGACAAAACGCAATGGATTCAGAATGTCTTTGTGTAATGTGTATACTGTGAAATTGGATAATTCCTTGGGAGTCATTTTAACTAGCAAAATCGCATCATAACCTTGGGGGTGTTTTTAACTTGCAATTTGGCTACACATTGAATTCCGCAGCTCATTTGAGCTCAGTCGATAATGCTTTTCTGTACTTTACAGTGGAGCCATTACGAATGCTTCTTGTACCTGTACCAAATTTTCGCCTTTTCATTGTTGTTTTGTGATCAATGGCTAGACGTAATTGGATTTGGAATTTAGCATTTATAATTGTAGCAGTTGTTTACCCCTGTCTAGGGTAAGGGGAAATAACATAATAATGGAGGAGACTGTTTTCAAAAAGAACTTTTAAGTTTTATTATCGCTCTTTTTTCTTGTCAACAGAGACAATTGATTCAAATCTTTGTTCTTTTCAGTTCAAAAGAAGTATTGGCTTCAGGGTGCGGTTTACATCTTAGTAAAAAATGATCTAACTAGAAAACAAAAGATTTACCCCTAACTCAATCCCTAACCAAGAAGAAACAAAAATACAATATAGCTGCAAGCAGCGATAAGGCGGAAACAAGAAAAAAGACAATACGCAATAAGATCAATATGCACAAATAAGACTCACAGGCTGAGTTGTCAGTACTCAGATTTGAACACAACCTTGTGGTCGAAATGTTTTGAGCTTGTAGATCTGCTATTTTTCAATAGCTAAATTATAACATAATGTTTAAAAAAAACTAAAGAGGTTCCCGCCCAAAATGGGTTAAGTACCGGACCTCCAGATATGATCGACTACTGGACCACGGATGTCAACATGATGTTGAAATGTACCGCTTCTGTATCGTAGTCATAGTTCTCTCTTTTTGTATCTTTTTGTCATCAGTTTCCTCCTTTTTAGAGTGAGAGAAAAACGAGTAGTGTCGAAATATTTTTTGTATCTGTTTGTAAAACATGGGCGTCTGGTACTATAGTAGATTATCATGCTGGGGCCCTTTACTTTATATTTGAATCATATGATAGACTGCTGGTTATATGATTTAGCTACTTTATTATTTTTTTATAACACATAGGCTATAATTTAAATTTCCAGATTGAATGCCTCTCACTTGGCCCCGTTTTCTACAGTGCCACCATGATCTTTGGGACCTAGGCTTGGTTCCAGAATGCCCATTCAGGAATCCAGCTCTGCCGCATCGCCAAAGCTAGTTTCATCTTGTTTCTCCACTAACATGTGCTCCATCCGCACATGCAAGTCTGTGTTTTCTTATGAAGGCTTGCAAGTTAAAGTTAAAGTCTGCTAAATGCCTGAATTGAAAATTTCAGTCATATTAGTCATGGTTCATGATATTGTACAAGATCAGAAATGTATTTTGGCCCTAAACCATTAAAAGCTTTATAGACCAACATTTTGAAATCAATTATTTGACACAGAGGGAGCCAGTGGAAACTGGTGTGAGTAATCAGAGCTTCTAGTAATCAGAGCTAAATTCTTTTTTTTTTATATGTATTTTTTTACGGGAGGGGGGGGGGTTGCCTTTATTGATAGATGTACAGTGGTTGACAGGAAACGGGGAGAGAGATGGGGCGGGGGGGGGGGAGAAGACACGCAGCAAAGGTCATCTGGATCGGGACTCGAACCAGCGACACGCTGTCCGACTGGATTACCAGCCTAGGTGCCCGGCGGACCGCTAGGCTGACCTGGGCCATTCCAATCATATTCTAATGATTAGAATTCTGACCGTTTGAATCACTATTCTAACAGTCCAGCTTAATAGAAGTTAGAAGATCTCTGTTATGTTTTCAGAATTATATAAGCAACACAGAATAATGAATAAACACAAAATTTCAGAGCAGAAACTTGCCCTGCATTTTAATTGGATGTGGCGGGCCCTGGGTATTAGATAGGGGGTCACAGCCACAAAAACAGCTGAGGACCAACGTCTTAAGTCCTTCTAAACGCAGGATGGATCAATGAAGCTGATCACTGGTGGTCAGTAAGACTTGAGTGTTGAGAACGAGTTCTCTCACATGAGAGTGCAACGCTCGCCCCGGACGTTAATGCATGTTTAATTGCTGTCGGCACACTTGGCATCGCACCTCAAGTGGCTTTTAGAATTGGTTGACAAGATGTTTAATCGTCCATTTCCCCCATCTGGAGGAGAGGTGACCTTAATTTGCCCACAGTTTATTCTGACTCCACAACGGTTTCACTTGGGGATCCTTTGGATCCACGGTTTTTGATTGAACCAATCAGTTTACAAATTTGCACTCACTCTCCTAAGTGCTCAGCCATCAAACGTGCGCGTGCATGTGCGCGCACGTGTGTGTGTGTGTGTGTGTGTGTGTGTCTACACCAAATCTCTTTGCGGGCAACCTATGTTCACCACCAGAATAGGCACGCTGCTAGAGTTTGAACCTTTGTAGCAATGTGTCTCAATCTTATGTCCATTCTAACTTTTACGGATTCAAACACCCCCCCCCCCCCCCCCCCTAATAGTTTTAATACTGTCCTCTTGGTTCTTCCTAAAACTCGCCTCATTACCAATGTAGGGCATTAACTAGTTACTAGTACTGTAATATATTACTGTAATATTATTACTTTACCCAGTAACGACAAAAAAATAAACTGCCAAATCAGTAATATTTTACCATATTTGTAAAACAAAATGCACATATTACTTTAATACTTGGGATTTGTTTGCTACCGTTTTGACAGCAAGAGATTGCTGCGTTATCTTATAGCCTTTTTGGCTGGTTGGTGACTCTTCTTCTTCTTATTCAAAACAATTGGATTCACTTCTAAAAGAAGCTGACTAAACAGATTGTGTTGGGTCTCTTTCTTTTGCAGGTGTGTGTGTTTGGGGGGGGGAAGTAATGTAATATAATATGTTACTCTTGATTCCAAGTAATAAGTAATATAATATTACTTTTTTTAAGGAGTATTATGTAATAAGTAACATATTGCCCAACACTGCTCATTACCAGGGGAGATTGGGATTCTGTAGCCTGGTCACCAAAGCTTTGGAACACTCCTCCCCCCTGCCGGAGGCTCTAGGCTAGCAGCAAAGACAGTGTCTTCTTTGAAATCCCTTCTGAAAATCTTTCATGTGTGGAGGCCTTTTCATGGTGTTAATTTTAACTTATTTTTATGCCTATTCTTTCTGCCTTCTATTCGTTCTGCTAACTGCTAACTGAGTTACACAATGCATTAACATGCATTCCCAACTTGCATCATTCCCGACTTTGCATCGTTCCCTAGTAAGCCGATGCCCGTTAGCAGTAATAATGTACTTTTTCTGTTTACAATCACAGAAATCACACCCGTGTGAAGTGTCATTATGGTCTTATCATCGTACATGTCGATTTGCTCAGACACATATAGTGTAAATTCTCCATTCATTGACAATGGGAATGTATTCTTTGTGTAGGACGGAAATAGCTGATTTGCCTGTCTACATATGACGTAAATTCTCCATTCATTGTCAATGGCATTTAATGTTTGTGTTCGGACAAAAACACTGGAACATTCCAGGTGACTAAAATATGACTAAAACTAAAAGTTTAATTCCAAAGACTATGACTAAAACTAAAATAGAAATTTGCTGCCAAAAACGACACTGCCACTAATCCCTGGCTGGCCGAGCTTCGCATAACGTTTGTGCTGCATAGCCAACATAAATGGAACAACTTGTTCCCATGCATGGTCCCAAGTAGCCCAGAGCCCCAAAGGGTGCTGCGCTGCCCGAGTATATATACGCACACACACACACACACACACACACACACACACACACACACACACACACACACACACACACACACACACACAGTATTTATGAGATAACAAATTTATAATGATGTTGATTTCCCCTGGGAGGGCCAACTTCCTGGATGCGCAGGCCTGCCCCCTCGAGCATAACGCCGGGCCTGATTATGTGTGTGAGATCAACAACAAAGTCACACCTGACAAAGTTGACACTCTATCTAGTCTAAAACCTAATTTACGGATGAGGGTCGGCAGGGATGTGCAGAGAGTGTTACAGAGGCAGGGACTGAAATTCCGGAACTTTTGGGAGGAAAATAGCCAATCTACAAGCTCAGCGCGACGCGTTGTGAGCTTGTAGATCTGCTATTGTCCGGGCGCGATCCCACACTCGTTGGCTACTGGAGATGTGGCGATGACATGGATTTCTAAACAAATTATTTCAGAGCAAAATGCTGCGTTCAAGATCAGGAGAGTTCAGAAAAAAGCAATTGGGTATGGCATGGCAAGGAGAGGAGGGGCATTTGCATTTCTTTCACCATAGCAAATTCTGCATTCATGGTCTGGAGGGCAGTTTTACAAAAGGGCAGGGGCTGAAGCCCCCTTTGATGTCTATGTGTGCACGTGCTTTCAGACAGGGACCACAGCAGAAACGGGCATCTAAACAGTTAAGCATGTGTGTCCTATTTCACCCATAAAACCCTCTATGTCACACTCATACAGTTTAGCATCATATTAATATTGACTTTTGTCTTCTTTGCAGAGGTCCAGAGGACATCATGTCCAACCGAGGAAATGACCTCCTTCTGAAACTGCTCCACTTCAGGTCTGTCCACAGAAACCAGCTCATGTCAAACACATAGTAATCACAGAGAGAGAGAGAGAGAGAGCTTTTTTTTTAATCTGTGGGACCCCAGTCTATGCTGTAAAACCCTAAAATCGTTTCATATAGAGCACCGAAGTCTGACGTCAATATTGGTAGAGGGCGCAAATCCACGGGTTCATGTACTTTTTATTTGCATTGTGATCCCCATAGGGGGATTTTAGATCGCCTCTTATAAGAACTGTGTAATAATAAGTAATATAATATTTTTTCTTTTTTTTAAGGAGTATTATGTAATAAGTAACATATTACAACACTGCTCATTACCAGGGGAGATTGGGATTTTGTAGCCTGGTCATCAAAGCTTTGGAACACTCCTCCCCCCTGCCGTAGGCTCTAGGCTAGCAGCAAAGACAGTTTCTTCTTTGAAATCCCTTCTGAAAATCTTTCATGTGTGGAGGCCTTTTCATGGTGTTTATTGTACTTACTGTATTGTACTTACTGTATTTTGCAGCTCATCTCCTTTTATGCCTTTTCTATCTGCCTTCTATTTGTTCTGTTTATATACAGTATGGTGCTTTTCAATACACGTATGAGTGTTGTACGAAATGAACATGCATTTTGTTGCATTTGAGTGTATCTGTAGGGCCACAGGCAGATGGATGAGGGATCTCCACCATATGGGCAAAAACCGGGACAGAGGTAGACAGACCGGTACAATGGGTACTACCGGTATTGTGTAACTGTTACACAATGCATTAACATCTGTGGGACCCCAGTCTATGCTGTAAAACCCTAAAATCGTTTCATATACCTGTAGAGCACCGTCTTTGGGGGTCTCAAGGTTCGGGGACCCCCAAATGGTAACTCTGTCATTTCTCTACCGTTTTGGACGGGGGTGGGCTCATTTGAATCGTGTCGCCCCCCTGGGGGCGTCTTTGGGGGTCTCAAGGTTCGGGGACCCCCAGGGACCCCCAAATGGTAACTCTGTCATTTCTCTACCGTTTTGGACGGGGGTGGGCTCATTTGAATCGTGTCGCCCCCCTGGGGGCGTCTTTGGGGGTCTCAAGGTTCGGGGACCCCCAGGGACCCCCAGGGACCCCCAAATGGTAACTCTGTCATTTCTCAACCGTTTTGGACGGGGGTGGCCTCTTTGGAATCGTGTCGCCCCCCTGGAGGTTTCTTTGGGGGTCTCAAGGTTCGGGGACCCCCCGGGACCCCCAAATGGTAACTCTGTCATTTCTCTACCGTTTTGGACGGGGGTGGGCTCATTTGAATCGTGTCACCCCCTGGGGGCGTCTTTGGGGGTCTCAAGGTTCGGGGACCCCCAGGGACCCCCAAATGGTAACTGTCATTTCTCTACCGTTTTGGACGGGGGTGGGCTCATTTGAATCGTGTCGCCCCCCTGGGGGCGTCTTTGGGGGTCTCAAGGTTCGGGGACCCCCAGGGACCCCCAGGGACCCCCAAATGGTAACTCTGTCATTTCTCAACCGTTTTGGACGGGGGTGGGCTCTTTGGAATCGTGTCGGCCACTAAAAATGCATTCGGACCGACCGGCCGACCTATAAAAAGACCGGCCGACGGTGCCTACCGGCCGACGCGTAGGCCGGAAGAAATGGATTCTGCCCTTGCTGCAAATCCACGGGTTCATGTACGAACTGTGTTTGAAAAATAAAACATCCCGGCCGTTTCACTCATATGGATATGAAGAATCAACTGACTGAGAGAAAACACTATTGTTACTGCTGCTGAATTAGTTACATTTTCGCTAGAAACAGACTGTATCATATATGAGTGACTGACTGTCGTAAACGATACAGAGACACCTCCCTGACAATAACTAATTTTGGACCACAATGCTTATATGAAATGATTTTAAGATGACCCCATGTTATTCTCCATAGAGAAATTACTTCCGTGAGCCGGGCAGAACCAGGGGATGAGCGAGTGACGTCAGGACTTCGGCGCTCTATTTATTATGGTTATAAACCTGTTCCATTTGGTTCCTATGGATCATTTACATGGGGGGAAATGATTGGTAGTGGTACACCTAGAAACTCTTCAATGACCCATGGGGGTCCCCAGACCCCATGTTGAGGACCAGTGCACCGGTCATGGGAATAATGGATGATGATGTATTTTACTGTCCAGGTACCCCAAGGTGATGACAGATGATGGAGTCAGAGCAGTCAGACAGTGGCTAGGAGCATCCAGCCCCATAGAAGAAGGTAGGTGCATGCATGCATGTGTGCGTGCGTGCGTGCGTGCGTGCCTTTGCATCGTCTCTGAATTCTGGATCAATCAGTAATTGATAAGGCAAGAGGAGATGGCAACACTATACTATGTGGTGATCTACCAAGTAACTAAGGTTTTCAAATTATTGGAGTAAAAGTACAATATTTGCCTCTGAGATGTAGTGGAGTAGATGGATTGAATATTGGAAATACTCTAGTAAAGTAAAGTACCTCAAAATTGTACAGTAATATACAAATGTAATTGATTTATTTGATTTGCACAGTTATATACACATATTATTCATAATGGGTAGTTCTTCCCATGGAAAGATGTCAGTTAGTTGTTGTATCGCTGAGGTAAGAGACCTGATGCGAGAACCTCACTGTTTACATTACATACAATATGAATTCATTAATATTAACAAAAAAGATAAAAAGGTGAACAAAAATATATAATGTACATACATACCGAACAGAGAATACAAAAACAAAAAGGCAAGGACATGATGCTACTTGCTACTAGTGAAAATACAGAGCTTTAGAAAATCCATACGTGACATGAAAAGCCCCAAAATAAATCTAAAAAAGGGTGAATATTCCACGTCATCATATTCCGCCTTTTGATGAGTAACATGTGTGCAATGCCAGCTTTATTTTATGCCAATGATGAAATGGAAGCTAAAACATGACAGAGCGACAAAAAAAAGCCCCTAAAAACAAATGTGCAACGACGAGAAACAAATGAGTAGCATGTGAGGCTTAGATGAAAGGAACCCCTAAGCTCTCATCTGTGAACGAGCAAGAGGAGAAGAGCAGAGGAAGAAACAGTGAGAGTCAATGTGATGATCAAAGCCTCAGCTGAGCTGCATTGCAGAATTTGATAACAGAACTACATCATGATCTAAAAACCGAGAAGTAACACCCCGTTATACTGTACAGTATGTGTATGTTAACAGTTTGACTGCGGCATGAATTAACCGCAATGCCCCGTTGACTGAAAAGGAACGACATCATCGTTCCATTTCATGAAAATCCGCTTGTCGTCGTGTTGAAGAATTATCCAAAGTGGCGATCAACAACAACCGATATTGGGAGGGAAGCTGTTCTACAATCAATGAACTCGTGAATGGGAGGGAAAGTGTTAACCACATGAAACTTAGCATCTATGCAAGTTTAATGTTTGTTTTTAGTTCAATGTTTGCGTTAAACACGCCATTGACAATGAAGGGAACATTTACGTCAGCTTGTCCCTAACACAAACATTAAATGCCATTAACGATAAAGAGAATTTAATGTTTGTTTTGACACCGTTTGTTTTACATCACCATTACAATTTACAATTTAGGCATTTAGCAGACGCTCTTAATCCAGAGTGATTAGAGTGATTAGGCAAGAACAAAAAAGCGTGGGAATACATCACATATATAAAATGCATTTATCATGAAACATGCGTAAGCTAAGAATGTAACTAGAACATATCTATATAATGACACTATACATATATACTATAGTAACTATACTATGCTATACATATGTACTATGAAGTGCTATGACTACATACAATGCAATTATTGTGCTGTCTACATGACATGCTGTAAGTAAAAAAAGTGCTATCTAAGGGGGTAGGGTAAGTGCTATGGGCCATGATGGAGTCTGAAAAGGTGGGTTTTCAGACTACGTTGGAAGATTGGGAGTGATGCTGCAGTTCTGATTGCTGAATGTTGAATGCCAGCATCAGAGTTTTGTATTCTGTGCGGACATTACATCACCTAATCATAGCAACATGAGTTAGACTTTGTGTAGATAAATAGATAGCATGTTATGTAGACGGATGCCAGATCATTATTGTTTTTTAATTATTTTTATATATATATATATATTTTTTTATCCCACGATTTTGTAACCCATTTTTCACCCCTGTGTCAATTATCTAATGTGATCCTGGGCTCTACACAGTACACCCTCCGCCAACCTAGTCCCCATATATGGGGGACATGGGGAGAGCAACGGACTTGAACTCATGCTTCCTTCATGCCTGAATGTCCCAAGTTGCTCCTTTAGGGGGGAGTTTCCCTGGTTGGACGTAGCGCGTGGAAGGAACACGTTATTCCAACCAGTTCCTTTCCCCTCCATCAGGCGCCCCGGCTGGCCAGGGGGGAGGCAGTTTAGAGAACAGGATTACTGCATGTTTTTTGTGAGGGTACCTACCCTAGGGGACACGGGGAGAACAAGTGTTTATAGTTTCAATGTAGGGATATTCTACTGTTAGACGGATAATGGGTTCTTAGGGCAGATTCACACTAGCCGTGCGTAGCCAGCCTTAATAATGCATATTTGTAATGCATTATTGCCCCAGGCAGATTACGTCTATTTGTAATGCATATTGCCCCAGGCAGATTACATCTGGCCCCTCAATTGTGGAAAGACTGAAGTGGTGACGAGCCAACCAGATTCGTCTGGAACCAGGCTATAACTAACCAGGGCCCAGTATGCAAATATGGTGGTGGGACATTGCAGAAAATAAATCCGACACTGAGAGTGACGAGACTAATATCCATGCAGTGATATTACTTGTATCGCTAGGCGAGGCTAGAGTCACACTGAGTCTTTTTTATTCAATACGATGGCCTGGTCCCCGCTGGCCATGAATGATTCACATTGGCCTCGATTCTTCCGACACCCGAGAGTACACTTCATTCGACTGTATTAAATTCTTTCACAATGCAGCACCTACTCGGCAGGGAGCGATGGGCCGGGAGGAGTAGGACGAAGGCCCTACGTCCTCCCAGTGGGGGCTCCTCACTGTCAGTAGGATACAACGGCAGTAACAACAGAAATGTATGTGAGGAGGAACTAATTGGCATAGCAACTAAATTGGGTAGAAGAACGGTGAAGGGGGGGGTCCTTGACATGAAAAAGTTTGAGCACCACTGATAGAGCAACATACTCTACGTTTATCAGAAAACAGTTTTAGAAGACATTTGTAGTATCGCCCTCAGGTCTCAGGCTATGCTTTAGCTATTGAAAAAATAGCAGATCTACAAGCTCATAGCGCGCCACCGAGTGGCGCGCTACGAGCTTGTAGGTCTGCTATTTTTGAAAAATCGAAGAACCACTGACATAGAAACATAGCTTTTTCAGAAAACTGTCAGGATGTAGAAGACATTTTTTAGAATCTGATCTCAGGTCAAAATGGGTTAATGGGATAACAGAAGGAAGCCCCTGTAACCATAAGCGCGTCTCTCCTCCTGTCTCCAGCGTCTGTGTACAGTAACTATGAGGTGGACGACGACTGGTGTGTGTCCGTCCTGCAGTCCTACCAGACAGACCGAGACGTGCACTATCCATGGAGCGTTGGTGAGATTGGAAATCATGTCATGAAATGAAAATTAATGAAAAAGAATTATATTTTTTGTTTTTTGAGATGTGCAATGAATTAAGTGTTTGTATCCGCATTATGACAACCAAATGAATGAGCTTACATTTTAATCATGAGGATTAGTCTCGACGGTTTGGATAATAGAAATTATTTAATTTCTCTCTTTGCATATTCTGTTGTCTTCCTCATCATTTCTTCTAAATGACAATATGCCGAGTATAAATCCTTAAGAATCACACAACATGTTTATGAATCATCTCCTGATGTACTAAATATAGAATTATTCTCACTGCGTTTGGTGTGATTTGTCTGTCTCTCTCTCTCTGTGTGTCTTTTTGCCAGGTGAGGATATGACATTAGAGGGAAGGCGTCAGTTGGCTCTTTTCTTGGTGAGACATTTTAATGATCCTCTTTGTCCTGCAATTCATCTCATCTCCACAGCAACATTCGTCTTCACAGAAAAAGCCCCTTTCTTTTTGTTGTCTTTCCATTTCGCTTATTTATTTCTTTACTCATTTGTACTGTGTATGTGAGAAGACTGCAACGATAATGCTTTTCTTCCCTGCATTTGGTGCATGCAGTATGAAGACGTACACTATTGCACTGGTTCTCAAAGTGAGGTCCAGGGACCCTCTGGGTTCCTTCAGGGCGCTGCCAAATGGCTCATTACAGATCTGTAAGGGTCCACTTGAGAGAGTACGAATGCAACCAGGTTCCATTTGTACACTCGATTATCGGGTCCTTGAAAGTTTGAGAAGTACGGCACTATTACATTGACTTACCGTCATTTTGGACATGAAAGGAGATGCACTTTAGATGCAAGGAAAAATGGTTGAGTGTTTTTTTTTTCTTTTTCCGTTTCTTCATCTGCCCAAAAGCAGGCTTTTTGCATATTCATCGTCCATCTGTTCATCCAATTGATGAAGCTTGCTTTCTCCTGTAACCCCTCCACTTTGTGCCGTTTTTTTAAACGCGGCTCACCTGCTCCTCCTCCTCTTCCTCCTGTACGCGATGCCTTCTGCCGCTCTGAAATCACAGCTCTTCAGAGATCATTACCGACGAGGAACACTTATTTTCGCTGACGCCATGGCAACCGGCTCACCTGTGCTCTCAGGTTGACTGGTGTAATATATTTTTTCGCAGAGCTTGCCTTATTGAAGTCGTTTAACATCAAACAAGAGGAGAGCCATCCATTCTGGCTAAACGCCACGCTTTCCCTCGCCCGGTCGATGCGCGGTGAATTGCACTTTATTCAAATGTAAACAGTAACACTGATGACATGGGAGAGGTTCATATGGCATGGATGGAACAGTAGCTTAATACAATCAAAGCTCCTCGCGCTTTTCTTTTAACCTACACTCGGCTTTATCCCGTATTCCCCTCTCTTTCCCCTGTCACAAAGTGACATGGGAAAACTGCACCTCTCTCTGTCTGTATTTTATGTTTACGTCTTGGCCACGCAGTTGTGGGAGTAGGTGGAAGAGAGGCTCTTTATTAGGTTCACATGATGAATGCTAAACCATTTGGAGCCCCAGATTATACACACACACCGAAGTCCTGATCTGATCAATAATACACAAGGTTTAGCGTATAGGAGAGTGTGCAATAGGGAACGTGTGGGTGGGTGGCTTTTTTTCGGGGGACCCCCGGAAATGCTGTAGCCATGTCTCGTAAGCTTGCGGAGAAAAATAAAATAGCTGATCTACAAGCTCACAACGCGTCACATCATGAGCTTGTAGATCTGCTATTTCACAACTGCTATTTCACAACTCTGCTATTTCACAACACTGCTATTTCACAACAGCTGATCTACTCTAATAAAATTATGAAAAAACACAAGTTGAAATATGGAGATAATTACGAGGTCTCTGACGGCAACGATATTTCTCCCCCTTTTTTTTTAGGCACGGAAGTACATGAGGAACTTTGACACGACACACTGCACTCCTCTGCCCTTCTCCGAGTTCCACACGCCATGGAGGCTGTGAGGAACGAACGCGAGCAGAGCCAGACATGTTGTTCAGTTGGAGCACGTTCCCGGGCATGGTGTGACTCCATTACTGTGACGGCGCTTGGCAAACGGTCCGAGGCATGTTGTCGCCATCGTCATGCCGACCGTTGGCACGGTAGCATCCCAGTCTACTTGCCTCGAAAACATTAGAAAATATGTATAGAAACATAGTTTTTTTTTTCATGAGGTTCATGTACAGTTGTGTTAAAGTATTTTATGCCTCTTTCTATACCAAGACGGACAAAAAAAAAGGATGGGGTTTCCAAGTAAATGCACAACCCATCTCTCACTCCTTCCATGAATTTTCTTTTTGGCTGTATTTGTAAAAAAACTAAATCTCATACGAGACCGAGGTAGTGTTTGGTTAACCCATTTGAACCGGGAAAGCATTTTAGATTTTAGCGTTCGCTATTAAAAAATAGATATACAAGCTTGCAGCGCGGTATCCGCTGTGAACTTGTGATTTGCTATTTTTGAAAAGTGTTGTAGAAGAATGTTGAATTTGTTTGAATTACAAAAAAGTTTGAGAATCTGCCTCAGGTCTTAATGGTGTCAGGTCAGGAGAAATCGACACTAATTTATTATTTTACAAATGTAGCCAATTTCTTTTAAAGAAGCTTACCTCCCCAATTATTTTCTCTCCTGTGGATCTTTATGAACAAGTCTGTATCATACACAATGATGCTCTTCTTAACTGTCATTAAATATGCTGAATAAATTGTTGGGAGGGAAAGGAACTTGACTTGATTTTAGAGATTTCAATTCACTTGTGTTTTGTTAATGAGTAGTGGTTATATCTTTATTAATGCACAGAACCTGAGTCTGTACTTGTACAGTATCTGTAAACACACGGGACCATGCGGATCCCAAAACAAATACCAGGCCTTTGTCATGCAATGCCATCTTGACTGATATCCAGGGGCAATTATAGAACATCTCATAAAGCAGTAATGTCTGATTGTTGATTATTTTATCACGATTTAGGTGGGAAAAGTAATAAAATCTGAAATTACACATTTATTATTGCATTTTTGAGATGGCACGATACAATGGATTGTAATTCTATGCTGTATTGTATTAACTGTAGTCTACTGCCTATACTGCCACATAAAGCCAAAGTGCAGTAACTAAGAAAAATAAATTAACTGATAGAAATGTGTTTAAAGGTGTTGCAACTGGTCAGGCAAATGAGATGATATTACACTATTATCTGTTCTTGAGGTAATTGTTCATCCCCCAAAGTCACGGAGGCTGATTTGACCTTTGGGATACACAAATGCAATATTGCTCTGCTGTCGGGAACAAAAACCACCTAACTTATTTTTCAGGAAATGAAGAACACCTTATTTTAATACAAAGCAATACTGCCTCATCAAAGTTGGTACTGTGACATATTGTCAATTACTTGCATGAGAGGTGGTGGAGTTACTGTAGCTCAGGCGTGCCCACACCTTTTGGACTTGAGAGCTACTTTCACAATAACCAGCTCTACCCACCAATTGGCATTGCTGAAAATAGTTACAAAATGTACATGAGGGGGCTTTGGAATAATGGCACTGGCGTTGCCTAAGAAATAGGAAATTGAGGGGGAAAATAGAATTGGTAGTTTCTTTATATAACTTCGTAATGCTACTGATGTTTGTGCGCAACACTCTTGAAAACAAAGTATTGCATTGTGGGTTTGAGCTGACAGACCCTTTTTGATGTCAATCAACTAACTCACCTTATAAAAGTGTCAGATGCCCCCCCAAAAATAGTTTTTCTATTAAATGATATTTTTCATGCATGTCTTGTGATCTAGTGGTAGATCGCGATGTACCTTTTGGGCACCCCTACTGTAGCTGCTTTAGCAGACACTTTGAGGTTCCAATGGAGTTGAGAGGTTTTGCCCGAAGTGCTTTTCAATACTTTTTCATTGCTTCAATATTGTTTTAACCAACACACAGACGTAAAGGGTGATCAACAATAGCATTGATTTATGCAAAAGAAGGAAAAAAAAGGCAAATGGAGTTAGGTGTTTTCCTCCCGACAGCAACAAATTAGTAAGAGACCTTTGGAAAAGTTGCAACCGAGTGATGGATGGCGCCTGGTGGCTGGCTTGATAGGACTGGGCAATAGCAAATATATCACAATAGTTTACCAAACACCTCAATATCGATATTGTGGGGATTTTGTTATATTGACTTTCACAAACTATTTAAACAATGAGACTTCCAGTGCCTTGCGAAAGTATTCACACCCTTCATCTTTTCCACATTTTTTGTTACAACCGTATTCAAAAAAGGATTAAATTCATTGTTTTACTCAACCTTCTCCTATACTATACCTATACAAAACCAGGCACCACTCATCACCAACACCATCCCTACAGGGAAGCATGGTGGTCGCAGCATCTTGCTGTCGGCAAAAGGAACTGGGAGAAAAGTCAGTATCAAGGGAAACAGTTATGCATCAAAGTACAGAGATTCATGAAAACCTGCTCCAGAGCACTCTGGACCTCATGACTGAGGTAGGTTTACCTTCCAACCGGACAAGGAGCCTAAGGCCTGACTCACAAGTGCACAACAGATTGATGTATAGCTGATGCATGAGACTTGTTTACTGATGCAAGCTATACATCAATCTGTTGTGAAGGTGTGAGTCAGGCCTAAGCAGTAAGCACACAGCCAAGATAACCAAGGAGTGGCTTCAGGACAAGTCTGAAGCAACCTGATGTAGCTTGAAAAGATCTGAAAAGAGGAATGAGAGAAACTGCACCAAAATACATGTGCCAAGTTGTAGCATGCTGCCAGAGGTGCTACTGTACATGTATAACAAAATGTTGAGTAAAGGTGTGAATACACATTTGCAAACATTTCACAAATACCTCTTTACATTTGTCATTATGCAACATGACATACAACATGGGATTGAGCTAATGTGTGTAGAATTCTGAACAAAGAAAGGTTACTACAATTTTTGAATAAAGCTGTATCAAAACAAAATGTGGAAAAGATGAAGGGGGTGAATACTTTCGCAAGGCACCGTAATTATCAGTAAAGTAAACTAAGTAAACAGCTAGAACAGTCAAGTAAGTTCAGAAAAGTTCAAAGTCACTTTAATGGAAGGGACACCAGGAAAAGACAACACTTACAATATCCCAATCGTATGTCCAATATCTGGTCTCATATCACAATATCATAATGTATTTTAGTAGTTTCAAAAAGGATTTCAAATTACTTCGAGCCTATTTGTTTTGGAAGACTCTTTCACACTGCTGTATATTAAGGTATTAAGTACAGTGCATGACATTCAGTCATTCCTGTGGTATAGAGTCTTCAACAGGGGGTCTGAAAATACAACATGAATCCAAAAGATCAATAGAAAAGATAACTAAAACAAAACAACAACATGCATTTATACAACACTGATGATGCATGGTGCTGTCAAACAAGTCTATGAAGCTATGAAATCGATGAAAAAGTTTTCATTACAATATATGGCCATCCTTGGCCTGAAAAAGGTCTGAAGACCCCTGTTGTTCCTGCCTGTGCTGTGGGAGCCGAGTGGATGTAACACACAGGTGGGTCGATGTGGGGGGGAGGGTGATTAGATTAGATCAGCCCTGCTCGGATCTGGAAAAACACAAGACCACAATAAAGACAAACTGGCTTTGTCAGCTTCCCTTTGAACATAAACACGTCGCAGCAACAACAACAACACAGGGGGCGAGGCGGTGGGGGGCTGTCATGGCACAGCGGGAAACCATGTCATGCTGTAGGAAGGGATTTTCAGGCCAGCGTGATTGGTGGCTGTGAAGGGCAGATGACACATGCACACGTACATGTGTTGTGAGTTGTGACACACACATACACACACAGTCACACACACACACACACACACACACACACACACACACACACACACACAGAGTGTATGCTACTATACGTACATAGGACTACACAGTACACAACACATATACACACAAAAAAATATATAGAATTTCTTTGACTTTTTTGCCTTTACACAGTAAGTTGACAGGAAACAGAGAGAGAGATCTGGGGGAAAACACACAGCAAAGTTCGTCGGGATCGGGACTCGAACCCGCGACACACTACCAGCATATAGGTGCCTGGACCGCTAAGCCGACCCAAGCCATCAGCCCAGGAATTTTAATTACAGTGGCTCTGATATTTATTATTTTCGTATGTGAAAATACAAACGTTGGTTAATCAACTAGCCTATACGGACTTTTACTTGTAACAGAGTAATTCTATATTGCAGTATTGATACTTTTACTGTATAAGTTTAAAAAATCTGAGTACTTATTCCACCATTGCTGCCTGCATTGCATATGAAGTTGGCAGCAGAAATACCAAGAAACAAACAAAAAGACAAGACCGACCAGCCCTGGGAATATATTTCCAAACATTCCGATGGCCAGTTCGAACCTGCATGCAACTACAAGTTATACAACATATACGTACTGTGTCTTTGCACAGGAGCACATGTGTGTGCTCGACACATGAATTACATAGACCCCCTCACACACACGCACACAAAGAGCAATTACACACACACACACACACACACACACACACACACACCCCCTCGCATTTACATGCTTCATACTGTACGTACCCACACACATTGAAACACAGTATGAGCAGGTGACCGCAGGCATGCTTTACCGGTCCAACTCCTTGTAGACATCATCTTCTCCTCTGGGCTTCAAATCCTTGGCAGAGGGATGAGAGGAAAGTGGAGGTGGGGGAGGAAAGGGGGGGGGGGGGGGTACGGGCCGGGGGGGAGGAGGGGTTCAGCAAGAAGGAGGAGGAGGATGAAGAGGATGATGTGACAGAGAGAGCGAGAGAGAGAGAGAGAGAGAGACCCATGGTGGTGGTGAGAGCAGATTTATGTCTCTCCGGTGTGTAATGCGATTGATTTGTTAATATCACTAATGTAAGGTTGACAGTTGAGGAACGGAGGGGTTTATCTGGAGGGAGGTCTGTGACGGATGGACTGGGAGGACAGGGAGCGAGAGGAGAAGACATATCTACTGTCAGCTTAGGGAGAGAGAGAGAGAGAGAGAGGGGGGAGACCGATTGTGTGTGTGTGTGTGTGTGTGTGTGTGTGTGTGTGTGTGTGTGTGTGTGTGTGTGCGCGCGCGCGTGCGTGCACGTGCATTTGTGTGTGTGCGTGCAAGCTTGTGTTTGTATTCATGTGTTTGTGTGTACACACACACATGCACGCACGCACACGCACAACACACACACGCCACTGAATCTGTGAGGGGACGCAATAACTCACCATGTAGATGGAAGCCTGGGGAGAGGTCTGCTGGGAGGGGACCAGATAGCACAGAAAAACGCTTTAATAAACAACCATTGACAGACAGGAAGTGATGGAGAGAGAGAATGCCGTGCGCGCACAAGACTTCATTTGCAAAAACAGATATTCTACGTTTGTATTTATTATCCTAAATCATGTCGTGTGCGCTCCAGGGAGTGTTGTCAAACAGGCATCGGGTTGTTCCGATAAGATATCTCAATTTTCTTTACAATTTCCTAAATCATTTATTTTATTATTGTGCACTTCGGGGAATATCAATCACGACGGGTGTTTATTTTAGGAAGGGATTTTATCTGTTTTTGCAAATTGTTTCTGTCGGGCCTTATATGTCCAATAACTTACTAATAAAAATATGTGTTTCAATGAATCCAATGTAGTTATTATTTAGTCACAATGTGGTTACTGTTCATTGGGTAACTATTTATAAAAGCCAAAGACTTTCAACCTGGCATACCAATTTTGGGCATGTCATTATTGGCGATTATTTTATGTTTTCTTTAGCAGATCTACAAGCTCACATCACATTGTGATGCGACATGTTGTGAGCTTATACAGTAGATCTGCTACTTTCTGCTAGTTTCACACGACACTGTCATTCAACAGTGCAGGCCATTCATTTATGAAAGAAAATATTATAAAAGAAACAAGGTTTCTGGCTGAAGAAATGAACTCTCAAGGCTCATACATACTCCTTCCAGCTTTTGGTGATAAGCTATCACCTCAAACTGGAATATGATTGAATAGGCCTTAAGAGAGCGGAACCAGAGAGGAGAGGGATGCGGAGAAATAGTGCTAAATCGAAAAAAAAGGGTCTTACACAGTCATGATGAGAAAGAAACAGACAGAGAGAGAGAGAGAACAGAGTGACAGAGAGGGAGAGCGAGAGAGAGTGTTAATGTAACACAGCTCTGTTTACACCTTTCTTTAATTCCTATGTATATCCAATATATATATATATATATATATATATATATATATATATCTTTTTTTATATATATATAATTTTTATCACACGATTTTACAAACTCCACACAGAAAGGCCCTTTCGCCAACCCTGCCTCGCGTATGGGCACTGATGACACGGAGGAGGGAACACGCCCCCAGTGCCCACAGCGTCCCCAGCGGGAATCGAACCCAGGACCTTCTAGCTGTGAAGCGACAGCACTATACCGACTGTGCCACCTCCAATATTTATTTGTAAATACATTGTTTTATTAATGTCACGGTACGCTCCTCTGCCCTTGGACTTTGTCTGTGTTTTGGGACTTAATACTTGTATTCTGTACCTTATTTTGTAATAGTGTTCTGTGATTTCCTGTCTGCCTTGTTTTCTGTCTCCTGCCTTGTCTCACCTGAGTCATCTCCCTGTATTAGTGTAACCCTATAGCCACCTGTGTTCTGTTGCCTGTTAGCCTATCCCAGTGTTGGTTGTGTGTTTCAGTTCACCTGTGTGTAGTTAGTCTTGTCTATATATTTTCCCCAGTGTTTTCAGTTCCTTGTCAGTTCGTCGTCGTAAGTGACGTGGTTATTTTCTTGTGTTTTCCTATAGTTATTCAAAGTCCTTGTTATTTCCTAGTTGTTCCAAGTGTTTTCACTGTGTGAGTTTTGGGAATTAAAACCACTGGAATATTCACTCTTCTGCCTGTGCCTGGTTCGTTCTGCACCTGAGTCCTACATCTCCAGAACCACGTCGTGACAATTTCGATTGTCTTGTTCCACTTCTGCTTTGGCAATGTAAGGTAAGTTTTATCATGCCAATAAAGCTCCTTTGAATTGAATTGGATTGAATTGAGAGAGAGAGAGAGAGAGAGAGAGAGAGAGAGAGAGGGGGAGCGACAGGGAGGGAGAGAGAGTGCTGCAAGCAGGGACAGCAAGGAGAAAGAGACAGGAAAGCGAGTAAGGGGGAGAGAGAGAGAGAGAAATGACGGGAAAAAGTAAAGAGGAAGAGAGAAGAGCTGTGAGGGGAATGAAGTGATTAACTGGAGGGTTAGACATGAGAGAGAAGAGCGTGAAATGGTTGAGTGACAAAGAGATGAAGCGAGAGTGCTGGAAGAGGAGAGAGAGGGAGGTGTGGAGGAGAACATGCATGGATACGGATCCATCACCTGTCTGATGTCCTCAGGATTCTCATAGATGTTCTCTACCTCCCCAGAGTAATGAGAGAGAGACTGTTCAATATCTGTGAGAACACACACACGCACACACACGCACACACACACACACACACACACACACGCACGCGCACGCGCACGCGCGCGCGCGCGCGCGCGCAGACACGCACACACACAAACAGTAATGGGAAGATTGGTAAATAACTGAGTGTACACAACTACACAGTACACACACACACACACACATACACAGCGAGGGTGGCAGACTGCTCATTATCTGATAAAAAACACACACATTTCCACAAAAACACACACACACACACACACACTGTCAAACAGATCAGACTCACAAGACATTTATGCAGCCAAATAGGCTCACACACACACACACACACACACACACACACACACACACACACACACACACACACACACACACACACACACACACACACAAACCCAGCGAGGGGCCCAGATTCATTACAGAACCCTCAGAGGGTGTGTCACGGCCCACAGCGCTTTCTCCATGCAGCCGGGCCGAAGATGGAGGCAACATGAAGAACTGTCACAAAGCAAAAAACGCCGGAAGACTCACCGCGACGTGAAACGTGTCCCTGTCTCCATAGCAACACACCGACAGCCGCCGCAACCAGGGGGACCAGGAGCAATAGCGCAGAGAGGGAAGGGAGCAGGGAGGGTACGGTGGCACCGGCACTCACTGCAAACAGCAGAATAACGAAGTGTGATAGAGAGACAGAGAGAACGAATGAGCTGTGTGTTAATATAAAACTCATACAGGTCCTCATACAGGGGAGGGGGGGGGGGGCATGGTAAGGTTAGTGTTCCTCATTGCCCAGTAGGGGGCAAGACTGCTCCTTTGTTCAATTCAACAGGAGAGAGAAAAAGCTCTAGAAAAGCTCTCCAAAGAGCTACAGCAGACATGCTGCAGGGCGGCTTGCAAACAATAGCAGAGATATACTCCTACATTTATGTTACATGTCTTTTACGTCATGCCGATGTGATGTCACTCATCAGGTCCTCCTGGAGATGCAAGGCAACGAGTCCTGGTAGATAGACACGGCCTGTGATGTTCAACAGTTCTCCAGCCGACATCAGGGCTGCAGTTGACAGACACGAGTGAGAACGCGTGATTCTAAGCAAGATGAGTGTTGTCAGTTTGATATCTCTGGTGAATACAACCACAGCAGCGGTATCAAGGAGCCCGGGTGATGAACAAAGCCGGCTCAACCCAAGCTAGGGAACAAAGCTATCAGATCTCTCCGGCAAATCAAAGACAGTTACCGCTGTATAGCCTGGTTCTCTCACACAGCGAGGGAGATAATATTTACTTATTTATTTGTTTCAAGTCCCGATTTGAGTGTACAGTAACTGTATATTTTTTCATTGTGAAGCCATGGAGATGGGTAGCGTGTTTCGTGAACCCTTGACATCTGATCTAAAGCAACAGAGGAGCCTGCAGGCAAACTGGCAAACATGACAATATAAATAGCATTCTTCTGTGCCAAAGGCCACGCATGGACAACAGGGAGGCAGGAAGATGCATGGAGGAACGTATAGCGGCACCGTTTGATTTTGTGTTACATAAGCCAGAGCCAGAGTCAGACTATTAGCTCACTTGATGTTCTAGTCAAATTTAGTGGAAAAGAGCAGAGCTTATGAGAGCAGACTCGACAGGCCGGCGTGTTTGCATAGGCCAGGATGACATCATTCTTGCAAAACACGCGGCCCACAGGGGTGACCTGGGAGGCAGGTAGGAGGTGCCAGTTTGGCAGTTTCCAGGGAGACTGGGCTACAACTAATGTGTGGAGTGTACCTGCCCAGAGGAACAAGAGCTCTGCCGCGGCAACCAAATCAACCAGACAGTGTTCTGTGGAAAACACAGAGACCTAATGTTTTCTCTTTTAGTTTAGCTTTTGTTCAAGGAGAACAACACGTTGCAGACCAAAGGATTGGGACGAGATGAAGCCGTTTAAGACAGATTTATACTTCTTTATGAGACTACTAATCTACTGTGAGCTCACTGTGAGCTCGTAGATCTGCACGCGACACCATCATACCATACGACTGAACATAATAAAGCTAATCGTTATGAGGACCTTTGCAGAGAAAAATCTCTGCGGTCTGAATTAGCTTTTACTCCTTTAGCCCTCTACTTCACTGTTAAATAAGAGTGCAAAGGGGAGGTGAAAGAGGAGATGGCTCAAATGAGATCTGAGCCACGGTCAGGGAGAGAGAGGTGTCGGGGGCCAGGGTGATAACTGCTATACAGTACATTAACGATGATCACTGTTGTACGTACATGCCGTGTATGTGTGTGTGTGTGTGTGTGTGTGTGTGTGTGTGTGTGTGTGTGTGTGTGTGTGGGTGTGTGTGTGGGTGTTTGCTCGCGCGTGTTTCCAATTTAAACATACTGTTAAAATGTGATACCTTTGACTAATGCTCAGCATAAATTATTAAGCTATTATGCTCTTAGCTCTTATGCTATTATTCTCTTGTTTCAATAAAATTACATCTGTATAGTTTATACATTTATGTTTTAGAGATAGTCAGAAAGACAGGAAGCAGAGCTGGAGGTAGCAGAGACTAAAATGTTGAGGTTCTCTCTGGGAGTAACGAGGATGGGTAGGATCAGGAACGAGTACATCAGAGGGACAGCACATGTCAGATGTTTTGGAGATAAAGCCAGAGAGGCCAGAATGAGATGGTTTGGACACATACAGAGGAGGGATAGTAAGTATATCGGTAGAAGGACATTGAGGTTGGAACTGCCAGGCAGGAGGCCTAGAGGAAGACCAAAGAAAAGATTTATGGATGTAGTGAAAGAGCCCTTTCAATAAAGCCCTTTGAATTGAAATACTGGAGTCAGCATGGTGAAGTGCTTACACGTATTAAGGAATGGTATTTTTCCCCTTTCTTCCCCCTAAGCATCCGGCTTATAAGAGCACAAGCTCTTATGATGTGCTTCATTATAATCAATAATGGACAGCTCATGACACTGAAGGACAGATGACACCATAGTGGATGGAGATGGAGAAATTGGAAGACATAACTAGCTAATGGAAGTAGAAGGACAATTCTTTCTTTGGTGTAATGGAAAGCAGCCACTTAAAACTCAGAAATAGCTACAAAAACAGCTGAAGTACCGGTTCTTGAAAGCTGCATTATTCCGAAAGGAAAGAGACGTAAACAACATGTCTGGGTGTTTTTTTTCTTTGTACCATGAAAAGGTCTTTAATACTTTTACTTTTGAACAGATACTTTTCTTAAGTAGCCTACATAATGATGTGAGCTACTCAAGTAACATTTTCACTGAGCTACTTTTACTCGTAGTAAACAGGTTGTATTTGTACTCAAGTACTGGGGTCGAGTACTCTGTCCACCTCTGGTAAAATAGAGGTTCAGCCACACCGATACAGATAAGCGTTCCAAAATGTTTCTAATTGTCAAAAAACATGATTTAGACACCAAGTTTGCATTCATAGCTCATCTGGTTCAAAAGTTGTAGACAAAACCTTTTTCAGGTGGCGGACTGGCGGCCATATTGGATTTGGCCACTATGATGACCTGGAGGGTTGCTGGCTCGGGCACGGATTCAACAAACATGAGTTTTCTGAACATTTTGAGCACCTCAGAAAATCTGTAGCTCCAACAGTTTAGAAAATAGAGCCATGTTTGAACTAGCGGTCATTTAAAAAAGGTTGTGGTCATTTTCGGGTATTTCGCCCCGGATAGAGAATTTTTCACAGTTCCCAAGTTGTTCGCAGGGGTCACATTAGCCTAGACTAAATGTTGAAGCGAATCTTGTGTACTATTACTGACATTTTGGGACGGCAATGAAACTTCAGTGCAGTTTCTAAATCCTATGAGTGAACAAGGACAATTCCAAATGTCAATTTCCAATTTCCAATTGAAGACTACTGATTAACAGCAGGTTATATGTGTGTTGTGTTGTGGTTGCTGAGGTTCGTTGTGAGTTGTTGTGACAGTAACAAAACGCCTGTGGTCTCCAAGGCTACTGTGACAGGGTGGATGTAGGCTATTGGTTTATGACTGGCAACGAGGATTAATATTAATATTCTCTTCTCTTACAGACCTCCCCAGTCCCCACCCAACATCCTCGACTCCCCTCTCATTCTCACTCACTCACTCACTCACTCACTCACTCACTCACTCACTCACTCACACACACATACACACATACATACACATACACATACACACACACACACTCCGTCCTTTAGATTCCTCACGAAGAAGACATTTTTTTGTCCTGATCATACAACTTCTATATATCGAGGTGCACAGGATTCCAGCTTTGCATAATTCCAATGTGTTTCTAATGCTCAAAAAGAACAAAATAGGCACCAAGTTTGCAACAAAGTTAAAGTAAGTAAAACTAATTGAAATATGCAAAATAGAGGTTCGGCCACACCCAGTCATAAATATGATTATTCCAAAATGTTTCTAATTGTCAAAAAACATGATTTAGACACCAAGTTTGCATTCATAGCTCATCTGGTTCAAAAGTTATAGATAATAACTCTTTCAGGTGGCGGACTGGCGGCCATATTGGATTTGGCCACTATGATGACCTGGAGGGTTGCTGGCTCGGGCACGGATTCAACAAACATGAGTATTCTGAACATTTTGAGCACCTCAGAAAATCTGTAGCTCCAACGGTTTAGAAGATAGAGTCATGTTTGAAGTAGTGGTGATTTTTAAAAGGGAGTGGTCGTTTTCGGGTATTTCGCCCCGGATAGAACATTTTTCACAGTTCCCAAGTTGTTCGCGGGGGTCATATTAGCCAATAACAGTTGAGATATTCTCTACTAAATGAAGTGCATACATATCTTACCCAGGTCCTCTACTAATTGGTTCCCAACCTTTTTATACTGAAGTACCGGTCTGAGAAAATATTTGGCTCTCCAAGTACCACCATAATAACTGATGTTTTGTTCCATTCCTATGGCAACTCCTTTGTGTACCAACAGAGAGGGGCTCAAGTACCAACCGGGGGTACTAGTACCTGTCTATGTCCACACTCACAACGTCCACACTCACAACACGTGAGGGCCGGAGTTCAACAAACCACGTGCAAACTGGTTCTGTGTTCCGTCTGTGTTTCATGCTTTTCCAATGGAAGTCACATGGTTTGACCAAACACTTGACTTGTGTTTGATTGCCCCCACTCCCCCCATCAAACACAAGTGTTTGGTCAAACCATGTGACTTCCGTTGGAAAAGCATTGAGGCGGCCAACACAGAATGTTCGATTGAAATGTGTGTAATGTATGAGGCCTACAGTATAGTATCTCACTTTCGGTTTGGTCTCTTATTGTTCCATCAGTCATAAATTGGTGGTACAGGGAGAGAGAAATAGTATATATTATATGTGCAGGTACTCAGTCTAAACAGGTAGAGAACCACTGCTGTCTCTCGATTTCACATCACATTCACAGTTTGGAAACCAATCCTGGGCCAGTTTTAAGGCCAGTGTTTGGTGGGGATCTTTTACGTTTAATAGCTTTGCACATTATAACACCCGGTAAAAATACTTTTTTATTTTTGAGGAGCACTAGCCCCTCCTATACACAGGTTTAATGTTTGTCTTTAGTTCAAAGTTTGTTTTGTAAACGCCATTGACAATGAAGGGAAATGTTACGCCATAATGTGCCATTTACGTCATATTGTCTCTTTATTGTTAATGGCGTTAATGGTGATTTGGTTTCATTTATTTTTATTTTTTATTTTAGGTTTTATTATCTCAAGTACACCTAAAAACCTGAACTTTGAACATTCAGTGGATTTTCTGTGGTCTGGAGTTTTCTCTGGGGGTTGGAAGCCTTTTGAGCTGCAATGAAAACAGGCAAAACAGTGAAAACAGTGACATCTGCTGGCAAATGTCATTGACATGGGATTTGCAGACTGTGAGCACTTGTTTGAGCCAGAAAACCTCAGACCACAGAAAATCTACTGAATGTTAAAAGTTCAGGGTTTTTGGGTGCAATTGAGCTCACAAAAAAAATGTCACAATCCCTTTAAGATTAACAACTCGAACAATGACAAAACATACTGTTTATCACAAAGCTGATCGTTTTCCATTCTGCTACCATAATAAGCATCTTGTCTGATTTAGTGGTTTCTATCTGACAGGCTCGAGGCTTAGCAACGGCTTGGCTCAGAGAGACCTTTGCTCAACTTCAGCTTTGTTTGCAAAAGGCTTGGCCTTCAGCCTTAACCTTAGTCCCGCTTCAATATAATCAACCATCATTCCCTGTGTGAGATGCTATTGACTGATTTATTTGTGTGAGTTCGTGCGCGTGTAGGCAAGTGTTGCGTGTGCGTGAGTGTGTGTGTGCGTGCATGTGTCCATGTGTGTAATGCTGTGTGTGTAAAAAGGGTGCTAATGAAATACTGTAGTGAGGGCCGACCCCGTGGACTGACCTGCTCTGTTCTCCGTGCCAGTTTGAACGTGTGAATTATGGTAATTGAGTGCAGTGGAGCGACGCATAAGTACCCTGACTTTCTCTCCACCCCTTCTCTCCTCGATCCTCTCCCTCTCTCTTTTTCATCACCTCTCGTCCTCTCCTACAGTTCCCGTCTTCCCTTTCCTCTGTCGCCTGTCTGCTTCATCTGGAATGAGGTATAGTATATTTGTACGGGCGTGATTGTGGAGGGTTGGCTGATAGAACAGTAACAGTTTGAAGGCTTTGCAAATTAGGGGGACCGGCGCCACGGAACACACGGCACATGATTGCGGAACATCCCTGACATTTGAGTTATTTTGTGCAGCGTGAAGCAGAATGATTGCTATTTATTACGTCCCGGTAATGGAGGAGTCTGCCTAGTGCCTACATTTTCGCATTTTCTGAACTGTGACACTATTAACGTAGCATTGCTGCCATTCCCGGGCCTCTTGTAATGACCAGAGGGCTGTTTGGTATACTGTGCAGCGTAGGCTATTCATACATGTATACCGGTAGTACAAACCTAATTGTGTTTGTTCGCCACTAACGGGCACCCATCTCTCTGTAGCAGAGTGCTGTCTTCTGACCACAGCTTCCTATATCATTCAAGGAGTTTCACTTTAAACAAATATTTGGGGTCAGGGTTCCATTCGACATGTGAACAGTCTTATGTGAACAGTTTTTAAGTTGGTTGATTCTTAATTTTTTGATATTTGGTATTCATTTTAGCTGCCCCGCCCCTTCCTATACGAACCCTGTCTGGGGTGTTCACATAAGCCTGAGTATAGATGATGAAATGACTCAAACATAATTTGTTTTTAAAGTGAAATATATATATATATATATATATATATATATATATTTTTTTTTTCAATTTACTTTTTATTGAATTTTAATCTGACAAACATTACAAAATTACAAAATGCAAAGACTGAAAATCTTAGATTAATATGGCAAAGGGATTTAGGATGTGAAATAAGTGAAGAGAAATGGTCAAATATAATTTCCAAAGTTGGGTGGGCCACTAGGGATATTAAAAGCAAATTTACACATTACAAAATTACTATACCCCTGTGAAACTGTTTAGGATGGGCTTGGTGGAAGACAAACGGTGTTGGAAATGTAAAGGGGAAGATGGTACATTTTTACATGCATTTTGGGAATGTCCTGTGGTTGTGCCTTTCTGGAAAGAGGTACTGGGGAAACTTGGAGACTGGATGGGGCTAATACTACCAGAATGCCCAAGGTTATGTCTCTTGGGAGATCGCACGGTGCTGCCACAGGGGTCACCAAGGCACAACATGCATTGGTGACTGCAGGCCTTATTACTGCAGCTAGGTTGATACTGAGAAACTGGAAGAGCTCTGCTACGCCAGAGATCACAGACTCACTGGACCCAACTTATGACGGAAACGGCATCCTTTGAATACTCAATTGCCAGGAGGAATAACGTCAAAGGGAAGTTCCATGAGATATGGGACTATTTTTATTTGTATATCAAAGGATTGTTGTAACATTTTGTATTTGTACATACATTACATATGATATAACGACGAGTGTCAACAACAGAGTGTGGAGGGGTGTTGTCCAGGGGTTTTCTTTTTTTTTACTGCTAGGTGTGTTTTGTTTGTTTGTTTTTTCTTGTCTTTTGCTTTTGTGTAAGTCATGTGGATTTTGTATGCTTTATTTAAAATCATTAAAAAACTTTGATGACAAAACAAGTACTTCAAACAGGTGTATCTGCTTCTACAGGTTAAACAAATTAATTTAAACAAAATCAGGTCTCATTGTCGAGATATGAACAATCCATCTAAACCAGTTATCTGTGAAGACTTCAACCTGGCCTCTAAAGCTGAATGTAATTCTTTCCATAATAAATATACCATAGATTAACCCATTCTGACCTGAGATCAGATTCATACGAGGTTTTCCACTGGACAACACACTGGTCTGATTAACCCATTCTGACCTGAGATCAGATTCAAAAAATGTCGGTCGTTCTTTGATTTTTCAAAAATCAAAAAAAAAACCTACAAGCTCGTATCGCGCCACTCGGTGGCGCGATATGAGCTTGTAGATCTGCTATTTTTAAATAGCTAAAGCACGACATGATGCTGACACCAAAATGGGTGCCCGGTCAGAATGGGTTAAATCAATCCATTCATTTATAGTTGGTATGTGAAATATCTTTTTTAATTTAGAGTCACAATGTACTCTGCAATGACGCTGAAAATATCTCTCTGCTGTCTGTTTCCGCCAGTCTCTCTCTCTCTCTCTCTCTCTCTCTCTCTCTGTCTGTCTCACGGTCCTTTTGTCACTATGTCTCTCTCCTCTCTAACTCTGGTTCTCTTCCCCTCCATCTCTATCCCCATTAGTCTTATGCTGGTGCCTATCGTCGTCACTGTGCATTGTGATGAGCTCTGGGCTCCTCAGCCACCAGTGATCTATTGGGACGTCTGCGGTGAGCTCATCACCGCTAAGCGATCCATTGGACTGTCACCTCCTGGTTTGTGTGCACGCCTCGCTGCTCGCCAGCAGCCAGCCAGCCACCAATGCCATAAAGCCTGAATAATTTAGTTTCGCTATGCTGGCCGGCAATGTCCTGGGGTCCTGTCTGCTTATATCATCTCACTGATGAGAGAGATATAGACTAGACTCCGCACGTATGGTATGCATTATGGATAATTTGGGGCCGGGGAAGAAATTACTTTCGGGGAGTTTGAAAATTGGGTTCAAATGCTAAATGTAGGTAGTGTATGACGTGTGTCTGCCACCCCCAGAGTTTTATGCAGTGTCCCACTTAGTCTTGCGTAGACAGACAACTATTCCACAATCTCCGAATGCTATATAGAGTCTGGAACTACACCTCCCCAAATGCGAGCAAGGAAGCTGCCATTTGGGTTCACGAAAATATATTTGAAAATATTTTTACATTTATTTTTTGAGGGGCGCTAGCCTCCTATGTCCAGCTTTGAGGGTCTGTGTAAACACAAATATTAAAGACGAAAGTGTGTAAACACAAACATTGAAAACAAAAGTGTGTAAACACAAACATTGAAGACAAAAATGATGATGCAAATTGTGATTGTCCAGAATGAGATTGGTAAAGAACGCCCCTCACGTCACACAGGTTTAATGGATTTCCATCCATTTCTGCTAAGCAGCAAGCTTAGATATGCTTAGATGATTTCTATTCATATTAGGATAAATTTGCGGGACCGTAAAGACGAAACGGAAGCAGGGAGGAGGCTTCACTTCTGCTTTATGGCTTGCTCATGATCGGAGCTTCCATTCTCCAGACTGTATGACGGAAGCATATATAGAAACTGCGAGAGGCAACAGTCTGGCAACGCAAGACTTTGTCCCACTAAACATGAGGTTGTGTGGTCTAAAGACAGGATACGTGTTCTCTCTCTCAATGTCACTATTACAAATTGTGGTACAGCTACAGTACTTGGTGAATCAAAGTGTTGTTCTAAAACACAGCTATCCTCTTGTATACTTGTACAACATACCCAAATCATTCCATTAGGGACTGCTTCCAAACTGTGACGTTCCCGCCCCGGCTCGACATGCAGCAGTACTAGTCCTGACCTTTGACCTGCTTAACAACGACATTGAAGAGCTGTGACACATGACATCTGTCAGAGGCCAGCGAATGGCGTCCCTAGACTGTAAACCAAGGGGCCTCAATGTCAGCAAGCCCACAGTGGAGGCAGCATGCCTGTCTGCCTGCCTGGCAGATAGCTTGACCTGAGGTTGGCTTGAATGCACAACACGAACGCTTCACAGAACATCCATCCCAAACTACACACAGGAGCGCTATATGGTGCCACAGACTGTATGTACAGTATGTATGCCAGCATAGGCTGTGTTTACTTTTAAAAAAATAAGGTGAATTTAGTTTTTAAATCATTCTATAAGCCTTGCAAACATCCCCAGTGTACAAGGTTTTAACATTAGTCAAAAGTGTGCTTTTACAATTCTGCTAGTGATCATTTTGTAAGAGTGTGTGTCATTCTTTCAAACAGTGAATATTTAATAGAGCATATCATATCCTTTGAATAAAGAACATTATAATACAGTGCAATACTGTAAGACTATTTTAAAGCACAATTTGTCATAATGGCACTGGAGAGAAAAACTGCCATCAACATAATACCACGTAATAAAAAGGAAATCACAGTAGATTCGGTTCGGGCAGTCTTTGATCTATTATTTAACAAAGCAGAAAATGTGGTTTGGAGGTAATTCCCTGTACCGTGGCACAATTTTCATATTTTATCTTATGAAATCTAACATATTGCCACGATGACATATATGACATTTAAAAAGCACTTTGGTGAGATACAATGCCTTTCATACAATGCCTTCCATCCAACTTTAACACTTATTATGCTAGGATGTCCACACACGTCCTATAATCATACGCCCTCAATTAATTGCATTGAATTGAATTGGTGCTATTGGTGCTTATTTCCATCGCTCAAAAATCTATTTTGTTTGTATATATCCTCTATTCATAATGTAAATAGTATCCCAAGTGGCACACTTTGCTACTTATTTTGATGGAAATAAGCAAATTAGCACAAAGGGGAAATAACCAATAATGCACTTTTGCACAAAATTACACCTGGACCTCTTTGGTGGGGAGTCTGGGACGTAACAACTACAAATAAAGGTAAGAAATCCTTCTAGTATGTAATTCTCCTTTAAGGTCTTTTTTATCGATATATCAATTTTTTGACAGCGGTGTTGCTAGGCAACGCCTTGCTCGTCCGTCCCGGACCTAATTTGCTGCGCACGCAGCCATTCACTTCCTGGTTTACGGCAAGGAAACTGAGAAGGAAGTGAAGTGGTCACGTGACTGGGCTGCGCCATGACACTTTCATGGGAGCCAAACTACCCGGAAGTTTGGCAGAATGCACTGGAGTCAATGAGAGCTCAGTGACCAGCTCATGAACAAACATTATTTATGAACAATTGAGACCTTTTGTAAAGTAATCACATCTGGAAAATAACAGAAGACATGTAACACATTATTGTCTGCTGTGTTGTTATTCGATGTGTACATTGTGTAACTTTTATAGAGGTATGGTATCTCTATAAAAATAGAGATACCATAAAGTACAAAGTACATTTCTGAACGCACCAAGTATCGTGAGACTTCCCACCGTTTCCTGTCTGGCAGCCAAATATCGCGATACTTCGGAGCCAGAAACGATACCTGCTGCTGTTTAGATCCTCAGATAAAATGATATACTGCACTCTGTGCACATCGAAAAGTAAGTGATTAGAAAACAACCTGTGATATTTCTGTTATTTTCCAGAAGTGATTACTTTTCAAAAGGTCACAATTGTTCATGAATAATGTTTGTTATGAGCTGGTCCAGCCGGCTCCATTCACTGCCATGTATTCATTGCACTTCCTGTGTGAGTTTGGCTCCCATGAAAGTGTCCATGAAAGTGTCATGGCGCAGCCCAGTCACGTGACCACTTCACTTCCTTCTCAGAGCTTCCTTGGTTTACGGGCCGACAATCTTCCTTATTTACTCTGAATCTACGGCGCTGTCCATGGTTTTGATCAGAACGCCGATGTTCTGTCCTAATTTCTGACTTCATCATGCCTCTCGTTTAGAATATTAATGCTTCTAAAGAGACATCAGTTTTATGACGGCGATGTAGTAAAGGAAGATTTCACCTCCCAGTTCTTTTGGGGGGGAAATGAAAGGCGGGGGTTTTCAGAGAAAAATCTCCCTCATTATGATTGGCACTCTAGCGCCTTTATTCTGACAAAAGGATTCCCCGGGCACCCACCAGGATTGTTAAGCAGTAGCGCAGCACCTTCCCCTCAAAACGGCAGTCAGAATATCTCGACTCTCATCACACGCATTGCCTTTTCATTACCATTCGTCCCACCTTCAGGGGCCAGCAGCGCGGCGGCGACCGTGTGCACGGCCCAGATGGTCTGCCGGTTCCTCAGCTGCAGCGTGCAGGTGTAGTTCCCGGCGGCGTCGGGGCCGACGGGCAGCGCCAGGGAGGTGGTGACGACCCCGGGGCTGTGGCTGGACGCGTGCAGGCGGCGGCTCAGGTTGTGGTGCCTCCAGCCGGCCCGCTCCACCTGGGACCTCTCCGAGTACTGACACCACAGCTCCAGATGAGAAGGGGAGCGAATGGCCTTGACTGCAAGACGGGGATAAATGGAGGGAAACGAACAGCCAGTGAGGAGGAGGAGGTGGTGGTGGTGGGAGGGTGGGCGCATAGGGGGGTGAAGAGGAAAGATGAGAGAGGAGATAAGGGACGAAACCAAGAGGATGTGCGGTGAGGACGAAGGAGGAACAAAGGTATGCGAGGGAGTTGAAGGAGAAAACAAATGAAAAAGAACAAGGGCGGATAGAGGGTGATGCGAGGACGGAATTAAGGAGGGTGGGATGGTGGTGGGGCCGGGGAGGGGGGAGGGCATGGGGGAGACAACGGGCTTTTCAGTGTAGGGTCAAAATAATATATATTCATTACGGAGATTGGCTGCTAATGTGTTGGTTGACTGTGACTGATGCTCAGAGTCTCATCAGGACGAAATGAGAATCCATCTGGGTGTAATCAAGGCCCATAGACGCAAACATAACACACGCACGTGCACGCACACACACACACACACACACACACACACACACACACACACACACACACACACACACACACGTTTCAGCCTTGATTAGAGTGATCAGTGCGGGCCACCTACAGTACAGCCTTGGTGGGAGGGCACTCAGCAGGTATAATCATACATAATGATACTTATAATGAGGTGGGGTAAAAATATATGTGCCACATGATGTGTGTGACGGAGCATGCAGTGTGTGTGGGCGGGTGTGTGTGTGTGCACTGCAGTGCATAGGCGCAGTATGTGTGTGTTTGTGCGTAGGCAGTGTGTGTGCACTGTGCAATGCACATAGGCGCAGAGTGTGTGTGTGTGTGTGTGTGTGTGTGTGTGTATGTTTGTGTACAGTGTGTGTGTGTGTGTGTGTGTGTGTGTACAGTGTGTGTGTGTGTGTGTGTGTGTGTGTGTGTGTGTGTTGTGTGTGTGTGTGTGTGTGTGTGTGTGTGTGTGTGTGTGTGTGTGTGAGTGAGTGAGTGAGGGATGCAGACGTGTGAAGCATGGTGACAATGACAGATCGGCTGGTCATGTCTGGGCAGCTGTGATGGATGCCAGAGGGACTGTGATTAGTAAAGCCTTCCAAGGCCGACTAGACAGGGCAAAGTGTATGTGCACTCTGTGTGTGTGTGTGTGTGTGTGTGTGTGTGTGTGTGTGTGTGTGTGTGTGTGTGTGTGTGTGTGTGTGTGTGTGAATATGCTTTGTGTGTGTGGAATTAGTCAACTATAACATTTGCACGGCTCATCCATAAAAGCCACATAAATCCGATGTTCTATTTGAAATGTATAAATGGAGAAAATGGCACAGTGACCCACCCTCGCCTTATAGGATCAAATGACTCTGCACTGCCTCTGTCTCCACTTTCCTGCCTTGATATTAAAATATTAAGAGCACTCGTCTACAAGAACACCGTTAAAATGAATATTTACCCAAGCTGGTCACATGCATGCATAGCATACATGGTATATGGCACAGTACTTAATGAATGTGGTAGGAATGATCAACAGGCCTCCCCCAAAAGTTCAAGGTTCACAACCACGGTCAAGGTTATAATTCCATAGTCAAATGTTATGTTATGTACTAAGAAAGCAGCTTTGAACCACTGACTAAGACCTGTCCTAACTTCACTTCACACGCTCCACACTCTTTCTCATTCTCTACCTCCTTGTTCTCCCTGCTTCTTATCAAGTCAGACAGTCCATGGGCCAGTGCAGGCACCATTGACATGCATGGGAGGTAAAGACTGGAACCGGTAAGTTAGGCGAAATATATTTGGAGTCCATTAAAGCCGGCTGGACCAACTTGTGAACAAACACTATTTCTGAACGATTGGGACCTTTGTCATGTTATAATCGGTTCAGGAAAATATAAAAGAAGACAGAATAGGTTGTTTTGATGTTTTCCAATCTTTTTTTGTATCATTTTATCAGCATAAACAGCAGCATGTATCGTTTCTGACTCGGCAGTATTGCAAGATGCCAAGATTTGGTTGACCGACCAGTCTCACAATACTTTAGCTCTTTCAGAAAATTACTCTTTAGATACCTCAATAAAATTATATCGAAAAGAAACACAGCAGAAAACACTGTGTGACAGTGTCTTCTTTTATTTTCCTAGGCTGAGTATTATTACACTGGTCGCATTTCAGAAATAGTGAAATTTATAAGCTTGTCCACTTAATTGGTTCTCATTGATTGCAATGCACTCCATTGAACTCCCGGCAGCAGTTTGCCACCCAGTGTAACGAGTCTGCCAGCTGGAATTACTGGATAGAGAAAATCACACCCTTAGAGTATGAATAGAGACGGCACCCAGAGGAAACCCTGAGGCGAAATGGACATAGTGGTATTGCAGCGCTCGCCCAAACACAGACACGTGAACGCTGTTTCATACGTGAACGCGTGCATGTGATAGTCAACGGCAGCGCGTTCATGTGTTTGGACCCAATGCATCCCAGAATGCACTTGCAGAATGCAATCGCCTCATGCGCTTTTGAGCAACTTAATGCAAGTGGATGGGAGGAGAAATCCAGTGCCATCTCTATTCATAATACTCTAAGCTTCAACCCCACATTCTGTACCTCCTCCTCTCGCTTCTTTAGTATATACCTTTCAACACGCTGAGTCTGGTGGCCTGGCTGAAGACGTTGTCATTGAGGAACACCTCACAGATGTACAGGCCGCCATTAGTCACTTGGGGCCGGAGGTGAAAGCTGAAGCTGCCGTCCTGGTGCTTGTAGGGTGGGCCTGCCAGCTCCAGCTGCTGCTGCCCTGCTCCCTTATCCGCCTCGTCCCTCCAGCGGTCATACACGTACGCCAGCTTCATGTCCTTCTGTCGCCTGTTGTCCGGGGGCTGCCAGTACAGGCGGACGTAGTCGCCCTTGACGGTGGGGCAGGACAGGGAGAAGGAGGATCCGGCCAGGGTGGCAGTGGAGATCTGAGGACCTGTTGGAAAAAATAAAGCACACTTGTGTGAAATGAGCAGTGCCTTTTATCACGATGATGTGTAAAGCTACACAGTGTATTTGTAGCTGTTGTAGCTTTCGCAGCAGCTACAAGTGTCGGATTTGCTTCGTATAGCTTCACGTTCACGGCTTCCATTGACAATGAATGGTAGACTGTGTCGTTGCGTCTGCCTGTGTGAACGCAACATTAGATTGAATTCTGTGATAAGAAAGCGTGCACATATAGGGTATAGCGAAAACTAGAACAAGTGCCCCTCGGGGCACATGTCTCCACCAGGGCAGGTCAGGTTGTGGCCTCCTGGTGGCGCACGCTATAATAGGCCAATGTGAAAAGGGGTGCCATTTCTTCTTACGCCTTGGATGGCAATTTTGATTTGAGGCATTTTGTTCCAAAAATTTGATTTGCAAAAATCCACCTGTTGGTGGCTCTATAACAGGCCAATGTGAAAAGGGTGGGATATATTCCTCAGCCTAGCAGGAAAGTCTGTGAAATATTTCACGTAAATTGCATGCTGCGTTCATGATTTGAGGCTTTTTGTATGAAATATCAGACAGATCCGTCTTGAACACATGACTATAGAGATACTGTGTAACGATTTGCGGGATTTTGGGACAGAATCTGTTTTTCAAAAGTTTGCCGCCTGGTGGCGCTATAACAGGCCGTTCTGGAAAATTTGGGGCAGAGGTTTATTGTTGGCATCTAGGGAATGTGTGTGCAACATTTGTCATCGACCGGTTTAACGGTGCCGGAGATTTGCTGTACACAGACGGACGGACTTACGGACGGACTTACGGACGGACGGATGGACACACGAACGGACACAAACACACACACACACACACACACACACACACACACACACACACACACACACACACACACGGACGGACGGACGGACGGAGTGCAAAACATACTCTCCCAATGCCTTCGGCCTGGTGGAGACAATGAAAGAGAAGGCCAAGGTCAAGGTTACAATCAAGGTCGAGGCCAGGGCCATATTCACAGCCATATTTACAGTAATAGTTGTGTAATGTTCACTGGTATGGAACACAACCTTAATTAGCAGCATTGGTAATGCTACTGGAAATGAATCAACCATGCCAATATAACTGCCTATTTGTACAGTTTCGGGCTATTGCTGTTCTCTATCACGGCCCATTTTCTGATTGGCATTGGCTCATTAGACACATCTGCTACACACACTCTCCCTGTTGATCAATCAGGCAGACGTGCTGTTGTCAGTCACTTGCTGTGAGCGTGAACTTATATTCTGCCCATTTTCCTGGTGTGGCGGCTACAGAGTGGCGCTGCGGCAGCCTAACTGCACAAAAACAAAGACTAGTCTATCTGCAGCCGTCCACGAGGAAGGCTAGGCTGTCACCTTGAATTTGGATCTGTCTTTGTTGCTGTAATGAGTTTTATAACTATTCCTGCCATTTCCTTTCCTCTGTACGCTGTGTGCACCTTTTCTAATCACAGAATTCAAGAATCTAATTTAACTTATCCTTATATAAGACAAGTGGACCAAATACTTCAAAACCTTTCATCTCTATCTCAGTGGATCAGATTCAGATTTTGGGTAGTTCAAAACCAATTATCTCAGCAAACTATGTCAATAAGATATATAAATTTGGGGGGCACGGTGGCACAGTTGGTAGTGCTGTCGCCTCACAGCTAGAAGGTCCTGGGTTTGATTCGTCGCCGTGGGTGCTGGTGGCGTGCCTCCCCCCATGCCATCAGCGCCCACACCCGAGGCGGGGTTGGCGAAAGGGCCCCTCCGTGTGGAGCCTGCATGCTCTCCCCATATCCCCTAGGGTAAGTACCCTCACAAAAAAACATGCAGTAATCCTGGTCTCTAAACTGCCTCCCCCTGGCCAGCCAGGGCGCCTGGTGGAGGGGAAAGAAAGTTTCGAACTTTTGGGCCCAGCTGGTCACCAGTTCAGTTCACCACATTCTTGAGACTGAATCTGCAGTCCAGAAAGCTGAATTAATTTCAGCCTACGCTTAGCTCCCTCCAATCTTTCAATTTCTTGCATATTTCTCCCAGACTCTTGGGTTGAGCGAGTCGTACAGGTTTAATTATAGCTCCCAAGTGTAATGTCTGTGTTCCTAATCTTTCTCATCTTTCATATTCCACATTTGAATTTCATGCAAGTCTCAATTACACACCCTATCCCTCTTTTAATCATTGTGTTCTATTGTCCCCCAGGTCCACTTGGGGATGGCACTCCTCTCCTTCAGCCTACCCGCAGACAAGTATCTTAATGTTACTTATCTTCTGTCCTCGTGTAACCTCTCCTTATCTCCCTTTCCCCGTACAGATAGAGCTGGTAAAGACTTGTACTTGGTGTTATAGAGCCTGCTCTGCCTATAGCCTAATAGTCCCCTCCATGTCCTTTTGCGTTCCCTTCACTGGCTTCCAGTTGCTGCCTGCACCCAGTACAAAACACTGGTGATGGCCCACAACAAAGCAACGAAGGGCATGGCACCCTTTACCTTCAGCATCACATCCAACCCCACGCCACTTACAGCTCACTTGGACCAGCTAATAGAGAGTATGCACATGCATGCTTTTCCCATCAGGACACGCCCCCCTCATCTAGACTGAGTGGCAAAACATTGAGCAGCATGGAGTGTTGGAGTTTGGAAGCGCTTGTTGGAAGTCACTCAACCGTCCTGAGTACCACCTGTTTCTAAATGTCACATAATGCAGGAGGCAGAAGAATGTTGTGTTATTGAAGACAAGCATTTCCAAACTCTTGACACTTCAGATCCAATCCACAATCAAATACAGGGCATTTCTTGACAGAAAGTAGCTCATAACGTTTCTATGGTGGATTTTTATGATACAAAAACTTTGCAGATAGAAAGAGGATAATTCAAGCTTTTCGTACAGCTGCAATGTTGGTGAGTTTAACCTTGTTTAATGCAATCAGTCAGGACTTTTCTGTTTGGATGAATGGGCTGTCAATGCCATAAAGTAGTTTTTTGCCACAGTAGTTATGCGTTCCCGCATAACTTCTAGGTACGATGATGTCACACGCATACCCTCTATACAGGATTTTTTGTTTTTAAATCCTAAATTGTCTGTATTTCTATAGCGCCCTGTGGTAATTACTCTTTTCAATGTACTGAATCTATCATTCAGTACAGTTCACCAACATGTTCATTCATTGCTTGGCTGGAGCTCTCATGCCTTCGTTGTGCAACTGAAACACAGACTCACTGACTGTGTATCAATCAGTGCAACATGTTCAGCCAAACGTACCCCGCCCTCAGGCTATGGGATCTCCAGGGACTCGAGTTGTGTTGCACACTCGAAATGTGCCTCATATTTCAATACTGTAAATAAATATGTTTATTTAATTGAAGAACGGCCCACACTACACAGTTTACAGTGCGGACCGGCCTGGGTATGTTTATCCCTAGTGATTGGTTAGGGAAAATCAAATCCCCTCTCCATTGGAAATAGAGGGGAGGAAAGGTCACTCTTCGGTCTCTAGGCTATCTGCAATCTTCTCCTTTCCCTCCACTATTTCATCTGTGTTTGACTGTCTCTGACCTCTCTCCTCCAAGTCAACATGCCATATGTCCACCAGTTACTTGATCATCTGAAACCCGGCCTCAGAGCTGAGCAAACCTACATCATTCGCAGAATCGCCGCCTGCAGTTCATTGGAGCGACATGTAATCTTATGCATATTGAACTCAAATATGGTAAAGGCACGACCATAGAGTATTAAAAGGATAGAGACTGAACCGGAGCGATAGCCCCGCCCGCCGCAAACGGCTGCTCAATGTTAAATCCCAGCTGCACGGGGTTTCCTCATCATCGTAAAGTTTGCTTTGGTCCGCCATGTTGCGGTCAGGGTTACTGGTTTGATGTTTCTGGTAGGGTTAGTAATAGTAATGTCCAACATACAGTACATGTTCACCCATGGCTTTCTGTGGTGCCATTCAAAGTGACTACTCTACTGGGTTGGGCTTGCTTGATGCTGGATCCAATTAACCCCTTGTATTTCTTACAGCTGAGGGCTGAAAACACCCGCGTGCGATTAAGTCTGGCCCCTCGCAATTGTGGGAGGACGCAAGGGTGACGAGCCAACCAGATTCGTCTGGAACCAGGCTATAAACAACCAGGGCCCAGTATGCAAATATGGGGTGGGACATTGCAGAAAGAAATCTAATATTGAGAGGGATGGGACTAATATCCATGCAGTGATATAAGTATCGCTACGCAAGGCTAATGAGCTTGTTTTTTTATTGTGAAAATGTGTGCGAATCTTATCATTATACATGAGGAGAAAAGGTGTGAGCACCACTGATATAGCAGACTCGACCTAATAACTCATAGCAGTCGTTGCTTGTATTACTTCTCATTGCCTACTTTTTGATACTGTAGATGCTACAGTAGTTATATTCTGTAGATGTATGTTGGTTACTTGTTCACAATCACATGTCTTTTATTTTGATATGTAGACAGATGCTACTCTAGGTTTGATGTTGACCTGGTATCCTAGTTTCTTTATAGCACCTTATTGTTTTCTTTGCACTCTATTTTATTTGTTGACTAGGGTTCATGCCATTTACTCCGATCTTGCGCTTACATCATTGACTCTGGATAAGAGCATCTGCTAAATGCATAAATGGAAGTCTTAATAACGGAATATCAAATATTTTGGTGGGTGGAAAAATAGAAAAACTCTGCTGCAAATGTATGTCACTCAACCCTATAATGTCAGCTTATGCAATGCAAGAGCCAACATTCAGAATCAGGGCATCTGGAACGATTCCAAAAATAATACTTCACAGTAACAAAACTTTTGTTGTTGTCGGGGAGAAGAAAAGAGTTGCTGTCTGCAAAACAACAAGATTTCGCCCCCACAACGAGAGCTAAAGAATGTTATAGGTGGATGCTTTGCATTCTAGTCCTGAAATCTAAATGTGCATTAAAATGATGTTAAAATATGCTACTGTTGAGGCTTGAGAACTTCAGATCCAAAATGTGGGACATTTCGGGTCACAAGTTCTGACTCGACTTGACCTGAACACAGAAAAGTGGAACTTAACTTTAACACATGTGAAGGTTAAGACTTGAGAGACCAACATATAACTTGGATGGCATTGACAGTATACTCTCAACTCTGGAGAAAGTGTCAGTGAAGAGACAAAGGAATGCTGAGATGTGGGTGAGTGAAAACCCATAAAGGAGTGAGATAAACTGGTGAGAAGTACAGTAAAAGGAAAGAGTGAGATGGGACAGGCCAGCGGGAGATTAGTAAACATGATAGTGCAAGGAGGAGATGCTCTGGAAAAGAGGATTGGTAAGCGAGAAGAATGAGATGGAGGCCAAATGGAAGAGGATGAATGTATAGTGTGAGAGAGAGAGAGAGAGAGAGAGAGTGAGCACAAACCGAACAACAAGAGTGAAGGGAGATGGAGGGTGAGAGGGTAGTTGACGGCAACAATGGAGGATTATGTTCTTATGTTCTGAGAAGCTCTTCCCTCAGTTTGTGTTTTGCATTCTGCTCTGCTGCTGACAGCAAGCTGCTGACTGCAGGCATTGGAGAGCGCTTGTTGTTGTGTTCCATAAGTCACTCACCGTGCGTTATGTTACGGAAAGAGGCCACCTTGGCAGCTGCAGAGAGATGGAAAAAGCAAAGTATAAAGTCAATTCAAAAAGCGGAAGTGATCAATAATACATGAATGCAGCAAGCCAAATACAAACTCCAATTGGGGGGCAAGTTGGGTATATAATTTTAATGCAGAACTTACAGCTCAGACCTCGGGAAAAGTGGTCTGTAAAATGTGACTACTTTGAAGAAGCATTGTTTAAATAAGTAATGCCATGCCAGTCGGTCGCCTCTGGCACTGCTGGTGCCCGTCTCACCGTCGACGGCCGCAATAACAAACTGGCTTTTTGTTTCGCAACCCTTTTGCTCTTTCTACTGTCCTCTGTCCTCTCTCCCTCCACTTTCTTCCCTAATTGGATAGTCCAGTGTGCTTTTTTTTCTTTCTTTTCTTTACTGAGTCAATTAGATAATGTAAAAAGCTGAGAGGAAAATGAACCATTGACACAATATACTCCCTTCTATACCCTCACTCTTTTCATTCTTTTCTGCTTATTAGACAATAACGTCCTTGATTGGGTCCATTTGGTTTATATTATTATACCCTCTGGAGGTTGAATAAACACTGTGGATTTTACAGTGTATTTGGGCATCCCCAAAAAGGTCTGCTCCGCATGTTAAACTGTGGGTCTGCAGTAGAGAGAGGCAGAATGAGGGGTTGGGACATGAGACACATGGCAGGAATTACATTATAAACCTTGAACTTTGCCCACCGTACGCATTACACACTCTGTCTAAACCAGTGGCCATGCAATTCTCCTGCTAACACCAACCCCCCCCCCCCCCCCCCCCCTCCTCCGACAGGCCCATCTTACTGTCCACGGTGACGTCCACATTGAATGCGAAGAGAGGGCTGCTGCTGTTGCCATTTGGGTGAACCATACAGGTGTAGGCCCCACCATCTGCAGGCTGGAACTGTGGCCGCTTGGCCACGACGCCTGTGTTCCTCATGGTCTCTGACCTCATGGGCCGGCCGCCAGGCGCCGCCCAGGTGATCCTGGTGTAGGCGAAGCCGGGGCTGACCTCTGCGATCAGTCGCAGAATGCTGTTCTGGAGGACGGGAGGCCTCGGCACAATGGTGACTGGAGATGGGGGGGGGGGGGGGGGGGGGGGGGGGGGGGATGGTGGCGTGATTCGAAGCACAAAGATAGATGTTTTTCATATGCATTTACTTATCGCATGGATGACATGTGCATAATGATGCTGAGGATGTGATTTGACGCGCATCGCAGAGTGATTAAGAAGTGCTTAAGTAAAGTACAGAATGGTATAGCAAAAACATGAGGGCTAAATGCATAAAGCATGCACATTTAAAGAGGTTTACATGCAGGGGAAGAAGAATGTGCTGTTTTTCCATGTATTAAACTGAAGAACGGCGCAAGATATGAACATATAAAGACGCGTTCCTCACAGGGGATTTGTGGTGTAAAAACCTAATATTTGTTTTGTGTTAATACAATATTATGTTGACTTGGCAAGGTTTTTGCACTCGCAGTATGCAGCCTATGTATGTATATTGTGGCATTCAGAATCAGCACACAAAGCATGGCCTTGGGCCACAAAAGAAGACAGCTAGGCAGAGTGTGGGAGGGCCAATATCATTATGCCCTGCTGTGGCAGAACTGTAGAGAGCACAGGTGAGCAGCATCAGCAAATAAGATGACCTATTTGAAAAAAAAAAAAACATTACATCAATGCTGCATTTTATTCATTTAACGATAGAACGCAGAATCTGTTTAACATTCAGGCCTGACGTAAAAATAGAAGGTTTTCTAAATGATTTGAGGCACATTTTCACTATTTTTCAATATCTAAATTATAACATAATGTATGTAACCACCAAAAGGGGTCCACGCCCAAAATGGGTTAACTTGTTTTGAGACGAATCAATTGAACTCTATTACAATTATTGTTAATTAATATTTACCATTTGAGTATAGTTTGCTTTGAGTCCACATTTATGCAATGCATTACATCAGACAGACACCTATGTTGTGGTGTATGAAGGCAAGATATACTGTAAATATTCATATTTCATTGTAACCTCAGAGTACACCAGGGCTGTAAAAATCCATATTTTGTACCAGAAGCCAAGGTTATTGGACTGTGAAGCAAGGACCCTGGACTTCTGGCCTCGCATATTGTAAAGCAATCTGACATGTTTACCAAATGCAAACCGTTACATAATTCAGCACTACAGCAGGTGTTTCAAGTTTCAATTAAATTCTCCAATTTGTGGCCCCTTGCTCACTGTATCGAAGACATTATGGCCAATGCCATCTGGAAAGAAATGTTTCCTATAGGGACAAACACGCTAATCATGCCAGGAAAATGTCAGCACAGCATAACATATAGCGAACAGACCCCCTCGCTGTCAGGGTTGGGCATTCAGGCCTGTCTTGGTGTACGCCACACATGCACTTCCCTCGCCTACATGTTGAGAATGGGGACATTCGTCCGAACATGCGGAAAGGTTGGCGAACATGCGCTGCTGGTTGGCGAACATGCACTAAGGTTGTGGTGAAGTATGACTCATCTGACCCTATCAGTGCATTCATCTTTTTGATGAGGGGTTTATTCATTTTAACCCAACTAACCTGACGTCTTTCATTGACATTCACAGTCACCTGTGGAAGAGTTAATTCTTGTACTTAGATACTGTGCTAATGTATAGTCTGCGGTCATGGAATGTGCACTTTCAAACACAATTAGTTTGCCTATTTACTGATGTCTGAATGAGGACAGCTCCTATTGAATCATTAGCCAGTTGAGCAGTGGTTGTGACTGAAGCTTCTGCCATCCATGCCCCAATAATGAACCCTCTTTCATAGTCGATTAGATCTTGTACTCTTGGCATCCTACTATAAATGCGCCGTCACGTCTCTGTCTGTGAGTGTGTGTGCGTGTGTGTGTGTGTGTGTGTGTGTGTGTGTGTGTGTGTGTGTGTGTGTGTACGGTTGTAATGCACGTAACTCTAGAAACGTTCACCCCACGACTTCACATTCGACACACAGACAGACAGTTAAAATGCAGAAGCAGCGAGTGCATTCTCCGACAGCGGCAGCAGCCACGGCGCCGCCGCCAATTGCCGACAACAGCCGTGGCAGTGTTTCCTCTGCCACCGGCAAAGCCTCCTAATCCGCCACAGACCGCCGGCTGCCGGCAACTGCCGCTTGCCGACATGTGCTGGCGGCAAGCGGCATGTGCCGGCAGGTGCCTGCAAGCGGCAGGTGCCGGCATGTGCTGTGGCAGAGGAAACACTGCCACGGCTGTTGTCGGCAATTGCCGGCGGCGCCGTGGCTGCTGCCGCTGTCGGAGAATGCACTCGCTGTCCCTCTTAAAATGGGTGCTATGACAATGAGTATTGCGTACTACAGAGATCTCCATACACAGTATGGGCACAAAAGGGACACAGACAGATAGTTAAAACGGGTGCTATCACAACAAGTTGACAACGGGTATTATAGGTTAACAAGTTGGTTCTCAAGTAGGCCGGTGGCCGACGGGCACGTACAGGTCTAGTCTATCTGAAATTGACGTCATATTGAGGTCTATACGCTCCACATAGCCTGATGTGATTGAGTAACACTATAAACCCGATATGTCAATAGAGACAAAAGGACGATCTACAAGCTCACAACGTTTGCATCAATCATGATGTGTTGTAGGCTTGTAGACATGCTATTCTTTATGTACATACATACCAAAACCTGTTGTATTTTACCTGTAAGCACAGCCAACAGTATGATCCTCTCCCTCACTTTCCTTTCCTGCCGTTTGATCAAGCACGAGTAGAGTCCTCCGTCCACCCTCTCAGGAAGGAAGAACAGAGAGAAGTTCCCAGTGTCTTGAAAGTTGCTGTCCGTCAACCTCATGGACGCCTTGGAGGCTCCGCCAGAAAACTCCTTCCTCTCGTTGGCCGAGAGGACCAGCTTCCACTTGCTGTCGCCGGGCGACTTCATTTTCCAGTTAATGGTCACGGCGCCCCTCGCCGCCTCGACGTCCACGCATGTCAGGGTAGCCGGTCTGCCCGCAGCTGTCACCACTACATCGTCCCAGTTGCCATCTGAGGGCAGGAATGAAGGAAAACACATTGGCATTTTACCAAAGCAACTCAAGGGAAAACCATGAGGAGTGCATATCTACTAACAGTACTAACAGTCCGATACTACTTTTGTTTGACGTCTTACACTATAACCTACCCAAACCCATAACCAAAAAAGCCACGGGTGAGTCTTAACCGACCATGCATGTGTCTTAACCGGCCACGCATGTCGGAGCCATGGGTGAGTCTTAACCAGCCACGACGGTTGATATGTTGGTATATGACTATAACGTATGCCCCCCACTCTGCTCTGCGTGTTTTGGCTGAGTCAGACCAGCTAGGTCAACTTTATGACTGAACCCTTAATACCAATCAATAGTATCTATCGACCAACGGCGTGCAAGGGCGGAATAACAATCACTAAAGAAAAAAGGGTTAACGCTTGGGCCTCTCCTTGACTCTCAAAGAGGTGAATTTCTATTGACTGAGACGCTGGGTTCATATGACTCTGAGATCATGTTAAAACTCTAAGAAGAGCATACCTATTTACACGCACCTCGACAGTGGATGCAGGGCCAATAAGGCAATCATGGAAAGAGGTATCCCACACACCATTCTTATAGACTCTAAGAAGAGCCACGGGAAGAGAGTAGAACACTGTGCCAGATGGAACATCCAAGAGGCAAAACTGAGGCAAAAAACAAACAAAAAAGCTAACCAACAAAGAATCTTCCTCGGAGACCTTCTACAACTACCAACAAACGCTCCATACCTGTAACGGATGCACCCAAGAGAGAGGACAGTAACACCGAGGAAGAATCAGCCAGGATGAAACAAAGAAAGACCAACTCCATGATGCAGCACACAATGTGTGTGTGTCTCTCGCTCTCTCTCTCTCTCTCTCTCTCTCTCTTTGCACCAGACTTCTTTCTCCCACTCCCACAATGTATATCCAGTCCTGTTCAGGGTATAATAATGAGAAAACATGTCTTCAGAGCCAACATAAGTGACAGTGCGGGGCAGGGCCTGGTCATGTGTCCTTCCGCTGAACGGGATATGACATGAGTAATATTGGGATAATCAACAGGAAGGGGACTGTCACTATTCTCATTTAAGGCATGTGTTTGTGCGTGATAAACTGATGGATGAAGTTGCCCTGCCGCATGTGTGTGTGTGTGTGTGTGCGTGCGTGCGTGCGTGGTGCGTGCGTGCGTGCGTGCGTGATTATGTGTCGCCCAATGATTGTGTGTTTGCCCTACGGCTAATCTTGCAAACCAGTAACCCTGACTAGCGTCAAAGTTGTTGTTTCCTGCATGTTTATGTTTGTGCAAGGAAGTCAATTCTCTGAGTTGTTCAAATCCATTAACAACTATATATTTGTGTGTGAAGTTATAATCAGAGCCATAATCCCTATGGGCTATGGCCAATCTGGAGTCGTATTTAGGTACTTGGATTGTTACTTTTCTATTTACATTTATTTAACCAGGGGAGGTTGTGCTCTTTTTCAGTAAAAACCGAGCAGCTCCCCTTGATCAGTTTGGGGTTTCAGTACCTTGCTCAAGGGCACTTCAGTGTTGGATGTGGGATAAGTGGTGGCCATTTAGGCAGTGCAACGAACCATGTACAACCCAGATTGGGCACAAACAAGGGACTAAATTATTTTCGCTCCTATGCCACCAAAATATGGAATGCCCTACCAACAGTCATTAAGACATGCGAATCCCTTGACTCCTTCAAAACTGCTCTCAAAGGGCACCTACGGACGCCTGCAATTCGAAACTGGCCCCCGTAAAATCTGAATCCCCCCCACCACCGCCCACCCATTTTCCCCCTCACTGTATATGTTTCTTTTCCCTTTTTACCTCCTTTATGATGAATTCCTGTTCTGTTCTTTGACTATATAGAAGTGTCTATTTGTACGTCTCTAAATGTTTTGATGAATTGAACAAGGTGGACCCTCTTGTAAACAAGTGTAATTGGGTCGTCCACTCTTTGTATTGAGTTTGTGCTTGAAATGTACTGTAATTCTGCAAACTGTTAATAAATATTTAAATCAATCAATCAATTCACTTCCCCACCCATATTTTTCCCCACCTTTCTGTCACGAATGTGTTCTTGATAACCTAGCACTGGCCACATGGTCACATGTTGAATCTGTACGCCCAAAGCAAGAGCTGTGTCCGTCCGTGTCCTCGGTGTGAAGTTGGACTTGTTCTCTGGGGGTTGTCCTCTGCCAGGGCTGTGTATCGTCCTCTGCCAGGGCTGTGTATTGTTCTCTGCCAGGGCTGTGTATTGGCCTCTGCCAGGGCTGTGTATTTCCACCTATCCTTTCCAGGTAACCTGGTTACCTGGTATACCTGGTGTTATAATCTGATCGCCCATGGTTGTGTACTTGTACGTGAATACACAATGTACTAGATATGTATTGTGTACTGCCTGAACTGTAGCATACGTTATAGTTAGCTACGGGAGACATCTCAGACAGCAAGGTCAGCTTGCTGCAGTTAGCGGTTGTTATGTCTCAAGTGTTCTTGTCACGTTATTGGGACAGCTCTATATATTTCCTGTATGTGTGTAATAAACTTTGTGAACCTTTAGCGTGATACTGTCTCGTGTCACGTTATTGTTCTCCCGGGCCCGCTGCCGCTGTCACCGTACCACAAGGTATACTTCAACTGGATTGTCACACACTACCTGTCTGTCAAACCAGACGAGGGTCCAGTACTTAGAGTTTACAACAGCTGGTATTATTAGTAATACTGTATTATTGTATTATGTTTTATTATTACTGTATTATTAGAAATACTGCCCGGAAACTTGCGACCCTCACATACAGTTTGACAAAAGACCATCCAGGAGAATGTGTAGCTGTCATGTATTCACGTGAGTATCACACGGTTTATGTGAATATGTGAATAGAGGGGAAACAAAGAATCTCATATAACGAAGGCAAAGATCAAGGGCAAATGGGCAACTTGGAAAGAGATGAAAAATAAGGCGGAAAATAAAGAGTTTGGGGTTGCTGTGGGAGTACCGCAACCCCTAGGCTACATGTCCTTACATCCCATAAATGTCTTTAATTAAGCTAAAGGTATTATCGGCTCCTCTGAGCACTATTACAGATTGCTCCATAATTACCACTGAGTGATCGGGGGCAGCGGAGAGAGAGGGAAAAATAGGGAGCTAGAGATACGAGACATCCTGTGAGGTGCTGTATTGCAGGTGTCTGAAGAGGAAGAGCGGATTAGGAAGAATGGAAATCAGGGGAGTGGGGGGGGGGGGGGGGGAGAGATTGAGACAGGTAGACGTGAGTAGGGTGAGGCACGGAATGATGGGGTAAACATCAGAGGTACACAAGGGAGTGAGAGAGCTAGAGCTGGAAGAATATGAGAGAGAGAGAGAGAGAGAGAGAGAGAGAGAGAGAGAGAGAGAGAGAGAGAGAGAGAGAGAGAGAGAGAGAGAGATCAAAGCAAGGAAGCAGACAAAATAACTTCAAAGGATGCCTATGGTATGGGTGACACATGGAGTGGATTTGAACCCTTGCCCCCCCCCCCCTCCTCTAAATGGCAAAATAATCACCATAAGCCCTTGCTCTGTCTAATGAATCCAACCACCAATTGCTCCAATATCAGTTAACTGCGAGCTCCATTATCGCCGCCTCAGACACCCCTCAGGATGGAGGCTTACAATGGATGGAAGGATGCTGCATGGGAGTGAGTGAAGGACAAACGAACAAAGGGAAATCGAGTGACACCGGGATAGAAGTGTGCATGGATAGGGTACAGAAAGAGGGAGAGAAGGTGTATGAGGATAGAAGCGTGCATGGATAGGGTACAGAAAGAGGGAGAGAAGGTGTATGAGCATAGAAGTGTGCATGGATAGGGTACAGAAAGAGGGAGTTAAGTAGAAGTGTGCATGGATAGTGTAACCGAGGCTCTAAATCAAGATCCTGATCTGGTCTGAGAATCACAGCCGAGAGGTCTCACCTTAGCTTAGTAGTAAGGGATAGAAATGGGATATCTTGAGGCGGGCTATATGTAAGTTCAATAGTCGAAGTCACAACTATAGTTCCAAAGCTTAATTCTAACTGGTAAGCCCGCTAGGCGTATATTTATAGTGTCGAGATGTCAGAGGCACCACAGTTATGATGTCGGAGCGACACTTCGTTCGTTCAATAGTCGAATTAGTCACAACTTCCAGAGTTCCAAATGCTTAATTCTAACTGTAACCCGCTAGGCTGCCTATATTTATAATGCCGTGCCACGGTTGCGATGTCAGAGCGACGCTCCGTTCCTTCGTAACAGGGTACAGAAAGAGGGAGAGAAGGTATTGTGTGGAGGAGGGGTGAGGATGAGGAGAGAGGTGAAGATTGGCAAGGGTGGTAGTAGATATGAGAGTAGGCTATCCTCACGAGAACATACACACTTAATTACTTTAACAGCATTTTCACAAGTCAAATTATTTTGTTGTCTTTTCCAATTACCACTTATACCACCACAATTTGCCACTGTTTTTTTGCAACAGGATTTAGTTACAATCAGCATGTGGTGCATGTAGTGCCTGCAATGGTGTTAACACATCACAATATCAAGCCCATATGTGCCCGCCACTGACACACACAGACACGCAACTTGAGCTTTATAAAGTAGATGATAATCATATTAGGCCTACTGATAAAAGACAAAATGCTCAATGAATTTGGTCAAGTCATTGGACTAATTCATAATGCATTAGACAGCAGAAGGACTTTCCAGCCTATCTCTGGGTACGCAAATATATTCATTATTTGTGTTATTTTATTTTGTTGTATGGGGAATGCATTGCTATATGTTTATGTTATTGAGTTGTGTTCATTTATTTACACTATTTGCTGAGAAACCATGACCGATGGGTCAATTACAGGGAGCACCCCTTTGTGATGGTGCTTTACACCCCCACAAATATATGTTTTTATACTTTTTATGTTGTCATCGTACTTTGATTCCATCTGTCATTACGTTGATGTCATAAGTGGGATGTCGTCGATCAAGGAAACCAACGCTACCCTCCAGCATCTTGCATTGGCCAGCCTCTCGGCCGGGGAAGAGGCCAAGAAAGAGAGCTGGTTGTCTGCGCACACACGCACGCACGCACGCACGCACGCACGCACGCACGCACGCACGCACGCACGCACGCACGCACGCACGCACACACACACACACACACACACACACACACACACACACACACACACACACACACACACACACACACACACACACACACACACACACACACACACAGGGGATTTTGTGGGATCCCTGGCCAGCTTGTGGGAAGTGTTTGAGGCCATGTGTCCACCTGGACACATGCACCAAAAGGACATGTGGGACCACTGGACATGTACCTGTCTTTATTTATTGGATATTGGGCTTTTTTTACCTTTATTGAAAGTACATGGCGGAGATAGACAGGAAACTGGGAGAGAGAGAGACGGGGAGTGACATACGGCAAAGGTCGTCGGGCGCAGGACTCGAACCCACAACATGCTGTCAGACTGCAATTGGCCTATATACTGTATGTGGTATGTGCGCCCTAACCGCTAGGCCAGTGGCGCCTCCTCATGTACCTGTTGTCTAACTGCTTATGACAAACCTACTGTATATAGAGGGAGCTCCACTGATCTCATTCCTCAAAATCAGCACAAACATGGGGATGAATTCATTCTACTGTTAATGTGGAATGCCCTACCAACAGCCAGCCATAAAAAGTATGACTTCCTGCAGCCTCCTTCAAAATGACCATAAAAGAGCACTACAGTTTACAACTGGGCTCTAGCTTGCCAACATAAATGACCCCCCACTGTTATTCTGTAATTACTTTTGCTGCTTCTAGTATTGATGATTTCTTGTATTGTATGTCTTTATATGTCTTGATGTATTGAATACACAGTGGATACAATGGATACAAGCCCTCAGTGTTTTTGGCATTATTGTTTAAATGTACCCAGTGGCATGCACAGATAGACACTAGGGGGTTCTAGAGCACCACCTGCCCTTGCCCTCTGGACAGCAATGTGCCCTTTTGAAAAAAAGAAAAAGGAAAAGAAAAAAAAAGCTTCTAATATATTATTTATGCCCCAAAATCTATAAATCTCACACTATTAAGGCAACCGGCCAGTTCCACGCGCTGCACAAGGTGCCCTTTTTTCACTTGAGCACCTGCCCCTCTAAATGTCTGTGCACGCCACTGAATGTACCTCTGTACTCTTTGCAAACTGTTCATAAAGTATTCAATCAATCAAAAACGGGCCAGTGGAAGGCAAAACTGGAACAGCTTGTGAACAAACACTATTTCTGAAAGATTGATTGCGTTCTTTGTCAATTAATTGGTTCCTGCATGGCTCTCATTAGACTTATATTCCACCGAATCTCCCGGCTGCAGTTTGCCTCTCAGTGCGATGAATCTCACGGCTGGAATGGCTGGATAGTGAAAATTACGTACGTTACTGTACCTTGGTTCTGGCATCTTATTATCGCCGATTCATAGGGTTCATAAGGGTTCATAAGGCCCTTACACTGGCTGACGCATAAAGGATGGGTTTTCCTTTGGGACAAGGCGTGTTCACCAGTTGTGGGAGACATGCACTCACCGGAACCTCAATCCTGGCATATCCTAACTCCTCGAATGACGGTTCATCATGGAAACAGATGCCCGTGATGAGGGCCTGGGCGCAGTGCTGTCTCAGGAGGGGGAGAGTGGATAAATATTGGTCACGTATCACAGCTGTGCCCTGAACCATGCTGAGAGATGTGTGTGACTCAAGAAATTTAACTACTGTTGGCAGCGATGTGGGCTATGCAGTAGCCAGAAGATTAGATTTATAGCTATCATTTGAGTACAACTATTGAAAAGTGGTTTAAGGACCACCGCCTTAAGAAAAAAAGAATTAAAAAAAACAGACCAACGACAGACTCTTCTTGGACCAACCACAGATTTCCATTACAGATCAAAAGGCTCCCCCTCGGTCGTCGCGGGAGGTTGGAGGTTGTTCCTTTGCTCAAGGACACTTTCACATACTGTAACCCAGTGCAGCTGCACATCAGACCAAGAACATTTTGATTCCCAAATAGCTGCTCTACTGCCTGTCTACCTCTATACCTCCAGCCACTGCCACCCAGTTATTGTATTATTTAGTTGTTGTTCGTAAGGGGAATGCATTAGTGGCATTCATGTGTCGTTAACTTGTTTATGATTTATAGTCATTGGACTGTGTTGATGTAATCCTTTATTTTATGTGTGTATTTGGGGGCAACCATGATGACTGATGGTGCAGCTACAGAGAGCAGGAGCACCCCCTCCCGTCTGTGGTAATGAGGTTGAATGAGTTGGAGTTGTTTTGTGTGCCTTTCTTACCACCACAAATGAAAGAGTGTCTCTATGAGAGAACTTGTCAGCGTCCATCTGTCATTCTAGTACTGTATATGTGGCCAATTAGAGTTCAGTCTGCTTTCTGGGCTACAGTGTGTAATCTTGCTCTTTTATATGAGAGCCTGGGGACTCGAGATGGCACAGTTAAGTATTGACTAACTAGAGTCTGCAGTGCTACTAATCACATGCTTCAAATCGGTAGACAACAAAATAATTTGCCTGGTGAAAAATGCCTAAAAATAGTATTTCAGTTCCTTGATGGCTGCAGGCTCTACGCGCCTTGAAATGCAAGAAGACTAAGCAAGTACGTAAGTAAGTTCCTTGATCTACGGGCAACAAGAAATATTGCACTGATAGGTGTTATTGTTAATGTTACAGTTAACAATGTTAACGTTATGTTACATCTTACATCGTGTCATTTCTGCCTTTATTGGATAGGAGAGTGAAGTGTTTTATTGTGTTGTGTTGTGTTGTGTTATGTATTATGTGGACCCCAGGAAGAGTAGCTGTGACTTCGGTGGCAGCTAATGGGGATCCAAATTAATAAAGAATAAAGTACGTTATGACAGGAAACAGGGAGAGAGACCAGCGAGTGACACAATGACACGCAAGTGTCCTGATGATACCTGATGAAGGTCATGTATAGACCGAAACATTGTAGCCTACTAAACCACTGCTGTAGGTGTAGGACTTGTGCAGGACTTCCATCCCTCCATTTTTGAGGGGCCCTCCTATGCCCAGCTTTAAAGACAAAAGTGAGGTCGCAAATTGTGATTGGCCAGAATGAGATGATGTATGATGTCATGATAAGAGCGCCCCTCACTTCACACAGTTGTGATTATTTTTATTGAATTTTAATCAAACATGCATGTGGACGAAAAGACTACATACAACAAAAACAAAACGAAACGAAACAAGACAATATACGTACAATACACACAAGGGGAGATATCTGCCTCTCTTCTCTATTGATGATCAGAATACATAAGTGCCTCAAACAGGTGCATCTGCTTCTACAGGTTAAACAGATTCAACTGAATTTAAACGAAGTCAGGTCTTATGGTAGAGACATGAGTAATCCATCTAAACCAGTTATCTGTGAAGACTTCAACCTGACCTCTAAAGCTGAATGTAATTCTCTCCATAATAAATATACTATAGATTAAATCAATCCATTCATTTATAGTTGGTGTAACATTTGTAAGCCACTTTTTTGTTACGGCTTTTTTGGATGCCACCAGCAATACCCTCAATAAATACTGATCCTGCTTTGCAAATTGAAGTCCTTCCAGATCGGCAAGATACATGGTTTTAAAATCAAAAGGAATGTCAACACCAAAAACTGCTTCCAGGACACTGTGGACACTTCTCCAAAATGGAACCACAGAAGGGCAACTCCAGAAAACTCAAACTCCATGAAAATGGTTCGCCAATGTTTCCCCACAGAGTCTCCAACAGTCCGACTGATACGTGTAGTGTAATGTCTTTTCTGGGCTGGAGTGCAAAAGAAACGACTCACATTTCTCCAGCTGAATTCACTCCATGTGGGAGAACTACTAATTTCCCACTGATGTTTACATATTCTTTCCCATTCTTCTGTTGATATAGTAAGGTTGCCCTCTGTTTCCCATCTTGCTTTAATATTCAGAGTATTATCTAAGTAGAGTCTGCATACGCATTTTGGAAAATCTTAATGATCTCTACTCCTGTTGCATCTTCTCTTCTTAATTAGCTTTCAATTTATAAAGTCTCTGATTTGTAGGTACCTAAAACGGTCCTGATTCTGTAAATTAAATTTGTCTTTCAGGTCCTGGAAGCTCATAACATTACCCTGTTTTAAAAGAGTACAATATAAACTGCCTCCCCCTGGCCAGCCGGGGCGCCTGATGGAGGGGAAAGGAACTGGTTGGAATAACGTGTTCCTTCCATGTGCTACGTCCAACCAGGGAAACTCCCCCCGTCAGGTGTAAAGGAGCAACTTGGACACTCAAGCATGAAGGAAGCATGAGTTAAGTCCGTTGCTCTCTCCAGGTTGGCGGAGGGTGTGTAGAGCCCAGGATCACATTAGATGATTGACACAGGGGTGAAAAATGGGTTACAAAATCGTGGGATAAAAAATATATATATAACAAAAAAAAAAAAAAGAGTACAATATGCAGAGAGGCCATTCCCAACCTCTAAACCTCATGTCATATGTACTAGGTCTGGAGTCTGGATCATATGCAATTTTGTCCTTTAATTATTTCACTCCACACCTTCAATGAACCTGTTATCGTCACATTCTGAGGATGTGTGTTTGACACAGGTGTGATTCTTTCATGTTGCACTGTTTGCCTGCTCCACACGCACGTAAGTGTGCAAAAGGACCCTTCTCTACAAAGTATGTGAAAGCTGCAATTTGACATGTGTTTGACACCTGTTTGACGTGTGTTTGACACACTGCTGTCGGCAGTCGGCTGTCCACGCAGGTCCTCATGTGTGTGGCCATGCAGTCATGGGTGTACGGGGAGTAGAACTGTGACCCTGGACATAGCCCAGGGGGCTCCTGTGTTCAGGGTCGGGGGGGAAGACGTGTTGGAGCCCATCATCACCAAATGATGTTGCTCTGACAAAAAGTCCAGGATCTAGCTGTACAGGCTGGGGTTGAGTCCTTGGTTTCTGAACTTGGTGGTGTCAAGTATGATTGAGTAAGAACATGGTGTTGAATGCTGAGCTGTAATCTATAAACAGCATTCTGAGAGAGGGCAGTGACATGTGTAATGTTATGTCTATGGTGTCATCTGTTTTGCTGGTAAGTGAATTGGTGGGGACCTGGGTGGGTGGCAACCTGCTATTGATGAGCTCTTTAGACATGCTTCTCAAAGCATCTGCTTGCTATGGGGGGTGAGGGCTATATACATGTATGGGAGGGATGCCAATCATTTAAACCATGCAATTACCTTGCTTGTTTTGGCATTGGAATTATTGCAGCTTATTTGAAACAGGAGAAAGGGAAATCTCCCTTCAGAGAAGGATTGGCTGTATAAATGTCAGTGAAAACTCCTGATGGCTGCAACGCGCATTCTCTAAACACCTAGCCTGGATTCCCATCTGGCCCTGCATGCTTTGCGTGTGTTAACCTGTTGAGACTCTGTGCACCTCTGATTCAGCACCAGTGTGGTGACTGGTGAAATCCTCTGCACATACCCAGTTGTTAGCTGTTTCTTTTTCTTTCCCAGGGCTCTGAGGGCTGCAACCAAATCCCCCACCCCGCATGCGCAAAACAACAGTTGCCAATTTGTGGATAGGATTTGTAGTTTACAAGATTATCTGCGGACAGAAGGACAGACAGATAACACACAGAGAGACACAAACAGAGGCAAAAAGATGCTCTCCTCCCCATGTTTGGGTCTGCCAGAGATACTAACTGGAGAGCAGCAGTGTTAACTTAAAAGTGTGTGGGTGCTCCTGCGAGGTTAACTTAAATGTGTGTGCGTGCTCCTGCATGCCTTTCCCAGCGGTTATGTAGGTCTACTAGAGAACAAGCTTTGTGTCTATTTGAAGCTATGGGATAATACTCCATAAAGAAAATATGGGCTGGTATTTTTTTATTCAGGTCACATAGGCATGCCTTTTGTGCACCCGCTGACCTTCTTCAAAGTCTTAAATTCAAGATCAGGAATATAATTTCTGATACTGCAGCACGCTGTGCGAAGCGCAGTGCTAAGGGAAGGAAGGGTTTGAATAGGCCTATTAGGGGATATGAAGATGTAATTACATTGGCAGTAAAACACTTGGGTATAGCGATAAGACCTGAGCATGATAATAGTTTTTGCTAGAAGGAAAATAGGCCAAATGGATTGAAATCCCACGCACTGGAGCCATTTCTCTTCCACCAAGTGTGCCAATAGAAAGCTGCGTAGAGGCCTTTTATATAAATGCAGACATATCTTGAATGTAACAGAACTTACCCAAACAAGCAAGTGAAGGAGCCCTTGTTGCAGTTGAACTGGACAGCGTGGGGTGGTTGCGGAGGGGAGGAGGAGGAAGCTGGAATGTGGAAGTCCACATTCTTATATTCACTGCTGATAGACTCATACACACATTTTGTCCATTGTCAGTGTGGTGCGCGAGCGCGCGCGCACACACACACACACACACACACACACACACACACACACACACACACACACACGCACACACACACACACACACACACACACACATACACACACGCACGCATGCACACGCACGCATGCACACATACACACGACGCACACACACACACACACACACACACACACACACACACACACACACACACACACACACACACACACACACACACACACACACACACACACACACACACGTCACACACACACACACACACACACACACACACACACACACACACACACACACACACACACACACACACACATGCATACTGTATACATTATACATATTATATTCACTCTACATTGATATAGTTGATATGTTCACTCAATCAGAGGTCCAGTGCAGATAGCTTTTGGGAGGGGGGGGGGCAGTTGTATTGTATTTTTGTATTTTATTTTCTTACCTGCTCTTCTCCTGTGTTTCATCATTGGCACTGCTGTTGGTGACATGATTCTTCCTGCAGGGATCAATAAAGGTTTGTTTGTTTATCTCATCTTATCTTCGAGTTCTAGGCTCAAAATCTGTAGCCTGGTAAATCTGTGATGAGAAACAGACAGCAGGGGGCGAAAGAATCATCCCTTTAAACGTAGCCTAGTCCCCAGTCCCCCCCACCACACACGTACACCAACACCTCACATTCACATAATGTATCGGACCGTAAATTTCTCTTATCACTCTGTTACAGGTGCTGTTCTCCATTGAAGAATATTTATCTAAACGACTTTGAAACCACTGAAATAAATTATAGCTGGCAGAGAGTCGAGACACCGATTTAGGACTTTAGAACACAGATTTATGCTCGTGGGACCGTGGCTTACTTGGAATCTACATTCTTCAACTACTATAGTAATATATATTATACCGCCCTATAAAACAATCATTTGGATTTACGGCTGTCATCATAAACAACAAACTGACGCTTATAGTGTCTATCATATACATTCAGGAAAAAGTTTTCTTTCTTTCATTATTTGTTTCATTATTCAGTATTTGTTTATTTCTCTCATAATAGAAACAATTACAGCAACAAGACTTTTACCAGCCCAGTTGATGATACCCAATCTCTCTTTCACTCATGACCCATCATGGACCCTCTACCCTAATTGCTAATTGAGAAGAATCAGAGGAGAATGACGTGACGACGCTGATCTGTTTGTTTGATGACATCACTGTAGTCGCTCAGCCAGCTGGTCCGTCGAGCGCTCGCCTGGAGTCAGTGTGAAACTATAGTTGGCGGAGGAGCAACTACCACCACCGCACCACCGCAGATCCACAGCAGCTGACTGACTGTACAGAGAACATTTCCACCTGTGTACTGCGCGTTGCTACAGCGAATTTGCAGAAGGATTGAAATCGAAACGGCACTTCGTTTAAAAGAAGCGCAGTAAAAAAAAAAAGAAGGGGGACACTCGAGAAGGAGCTTCTCCTCGGACCTCTGTGGTTTGCTCCCGTCAGTCAGCGCAATAAGTTTTTACTCGAGGATAGAAGGTTTTATTTTTTTAAATAGACAGGAATTACTTTTTAAAGGTGTTTTTGGCACACTTCGACCACTCGGAGACTATACCTGCCCGTTGGTTTACGTAAAGAGCAGCTGTCACCACCATGGCGAGACATGACGCTCCAAATTGGCATGACTGCACAAAAATGATCCTGCTGCTCAGCCTGGTTACGTTGGGGTTTGTTCACGGTAAGCAACTGTTATGATTTTTTTTTTTCTTCTTTCAAGTTTTACTGCAATACGGGCGGCTATATTCTCATTTCTCTTGATTTGTTCAACCGGGAAAACATGTCCCACCTGTCAGGTTTGGAGAGAAAAAAAATGTCCAGGTGACTTGTCCTGAGTTTTGACCCTTTTAAAAAGGTGTAAATGGCTTATATATTCTTTTAACGTCATTAAGATTTGTTTTAAAGATATAGGCTACGAGGAAGTGGGTGTCTGTTTATACGGAATACTGTATTGCCGAATGGTTTCGGTCATAAATATTTTGTGCGGAGTTTCGGTGACTCAACGCCATGTTGAATGTTTGTTTCTAAGGTGTGGCTCCCGTAGGTGGTGTTCTCCTCCAGGTGCCACCAGTGGCTACGGGCTGATATGTATCTCTGTCTATATTTCTAATGGCGTAGCTTAGGCTACTGACTGGCAGGGTCACTTGGTGTCCTACATGGCACACACGCTTTCATATTGATATTCCATGGCATGAAACCTTTATATCCACGCTTCTCGATATTCCTTCAAGTCCCGTCGCTCTCCCCCCCCCCCCCCCCCCCTCTCTATGCGCACACATCAGCCTCTATTAGTTCCACTCCAGCTGAAATAAATGGGGTTACGCATGGTTCTTAATGTACACTGTCAGCAGCAGCACACAAAAACCTTCCATTATTGTCACACATAAAACGATTGTCACTGCTGGCAATAGACACTCTACTTCCAATAATACAATTTCATCTGGCTCTACCACGTCATTTCCCCATGGCTACCTATTGTTTGAACCACTTGGAGATTTACTTGTAAAGCTGAAACCCATTTACTTGAAGCTGGCTGATACCTTGTAACCTTGGTAACCTGTTATATGGCTTTGAATTATTGACGTGTTTTCCACCGCCTTCATGGGCTGAGGTGTAGCTACAGTTTGCCACTAACACCTGTATCCCATCCCTGTAGTGTAGACTCGGACTGGTTGAATATAATGGTGAAACAGGCTAAACATTGCATTCCTGAACCCCTGTTAAATCATTAACATATGAATGCAAACTAGTTCAACATTCTTTCTGGTTCTAACCGGGCTTATTTGTTTTTGTTTGGAAATTAGGGCATGTTATCTATGGGCTGGCTTCCTGGCATAGCAACAGTGGGTACAATGGTAGCTGTTGTGAGTTAATAACATCCCATAAACACTTTCTGTCTTTTGACTTATTCATGCGATGGACTTTTATCCTCAAATCCATTTTACAGAATACCAAGTGCACATGGGGGCAGGGTGGACAAAACAAAGACTATTGCATATTTATGAACTAGAAAAAACAGTTCAAGTGAACACTATTATATTTGTTGTTGTTTTTATGTGATTTTTCAAAGAGAACCTCTGCCCTCCTTTTCGATAATGGTAAAACGGTTTGAATTCACTGGGCAAACCTTTGTCTATTACTTTGCATTTTTCAAATATTGCTCCCAGCTATGAGATGTAGGCTACTGTTGCCAAACACTCAATCCTTTTAGCCTAAGAGCAGAAAAACAATTGTATTCTCCACATAATTTTTGGTTTCGTATTGGCTCGGCTTTACTGTATAAACTTCAATATTGAGTTTTAATATGTTTTTAATTAACACAGGCGTCTGTAGCACAGCCAGAAATGGAAGCTTTGAAGGTAGTAGGCTAGTTTTAAGCTCTGAAATTACACTGTAATATCCCCTAACAATTAAGGCTGTCAGGCCCAGGCCTCCATATGTGGGTCAGAAAAGCTTGACTCGTTGCCATGGGGATATTTTTATTGAAACAGCAATGGGGGTGGAAGGGGGGGTTGGGGTATGTGGGCCGTGTTGTCTTTATGGCTGAGTAAGCTGCCTATAAGCAGCGGGTGAGTGGCTGGCTGGTGGGCGAACAGGGTCATGGCCAGGGGAAGGGATATGCTTCATCTTTCCAGACAGAAACGGCAGAAACCCCCCAATGCCTGGAATCTGGATGTTCCCTTTTTTTTTTTTTTACCTTGATGATGCAGTGAGGACCGTCCACAAAACGAAAGCTACTTGAGATGCTTTCGACAGCTCCTCTCGGTCGCGAGGAAACAGGTGGCCTTTCAGGAAACTGGTGCAGCAAGAGGGGGGATCTCGTTGAGTCACAGGGTTACAGCGTGGAGCTCTGAACGGGAAGCAACTGACTCAGACATGCGATGACCCGTCTCGACCCGTCGCCCCCCCCTCCCTCTCCTCACAAAACCCCCAGCCACCCGTCTGCCCACCGTCACTAGAAGCATCTCTTGCTCTCTTTCCCGCCATGCCCCACCCCCCTTCCCCCAGCCCTGGTACATACATGGGCCTTGTTCTGAAAGCTTTTATTTTCTGCCATCTTTCATGCTCTCCCCCTGTCTGTCCACTGCTTTTGTTTGAGTGACGTTAGCCATTGGTTGATTCAAAAGCTGTCTCCCTCCTCCTCCTCCTCCTGACATACTCAAGCCCCCCCCCACACCCCCCCCCCCCCCCCTTGCAGCTTCCCCTACTACAGACTCAAGGCCGTGCTTTATGACTGATTAGGGAAGGAGGTGCTACAGGACAGACAGAAGTGACGGGGGAAAGAAATCAAAGCAGTTTTTTTGCTCAGCTGAGAGCTTAGGGACCCGAAAGTATTGTTCTACCCAGGACACAATGGTGTGATGATTCATTCAATGTGTTTTCCATGCACCAGTGCTGCAGCAAACATAATGCCATAATATAGAAGATATTCTAGTATACAGTATAGAAAGCACACACACACACAATTAGAAACCTGCCGTGTATATATATATATATATATATATATATATATATATATATATATATATATACACACACTGTAGCCAGAAACAGAATGAACCACTTTCAGTATGGCATCTCTATTTTGGTTTGAGTGTATGGAGAAAAACTGAACATAAAGGGAGATACTAGCGTGTTTTTATCCTAAATTACGTCCTATTTTTTTATTTTTATAATGGTTGTCAATACCCCCTTATCTGGCTTAAGTGAGTGGAATCACTCTTCTACACCCCCTCCCCTAATACAATACTACAATCTAATTTCTCCAGGTCTGTGTCCAATCATTACCCAGCAGGAGGAACTCTCGTTCGCATGGTCTATTAAAAAAAGAGAGGCGGGTAATTGATGGATTATGCGAAGAGAGTCATCGGTTTCTGCCCCTAATAAAAGTAAAAATCACACCAGTGTGAACCAAGTGGTGCAACTCCCGTCTATTGGTTCTCTGTATCGTTCCAATTTGTATGGTTCCAATTTCTTCTCTGTATCGTTCCAATTTCTTCTCTGTATCGTTCCAATTTCTTCTCTGTACTCTGGTGCCCCCTACTGGTATAAATAAGTAACATACCCGTGCTCACTTATACATACAGGTACCTACCCAGGTACATGGACATTGCTGGATGTAGAAGTGGTTGCACCACTTAAAAAGAGGCAAATAAGTAATTCTTTAGTATCTCATTAGTCCCACAGCTGAAGTAGTGGGGAGGAAGCTTCTTGGGTTTTGTGTAGTAATGGCTGTCTAGGCTAGTTCCTATCATTATGGAAATTACCTGTCCTAGCCCAGTAAATGTCAGAGGGATTGTGAAAAGGTTAGAGGTGTGCGTGTGTGTGTGTGTCTCTCTCTTTTGCTTTCTCTCCACTTTTTATCTAGATGCATCATTAGCCTTAAGGGAATACATCATTGGCCTGTAAGGGAATACATCACACCCCAATAACTTTTTATAGCTTGGCAAAGCTGCCAATGGACGCTGCAACTAGTCGCCACTTTCTCGTTACTTTCTCACCTTCTCCCTATTGGCTAATGGCTCGTACACACTGCATGATATTTGCTCCGATTATGCTGTCGGGGAGCATTTTTGGCCTCTCAACGACAACTCTCGGTCTGACGCAAGATCAGGCTTTGATCGCAGAGTTTTTGCTCGCTGTGTGTGAAAGGAGCGCCAATAAAAAGCGCTCGCCGACGCTCACAGCACTGCTGTCTGTCGACTGTATCGATAGATGATCAGATGATCAGATATACATAATCTTTATTCCGTCGGTAAAACCCTGAGTCGTACATATTGGTAGATATATTAGCCCAATATTGCTCTTACGCATTTCACTTGAATAATGTTGATAAACTGGAATCAACGCTGCAAACATTTGGACTGTGTGTGTGCAGAGAGAGAGAGAGGGGGGTGTCCTGTGTCGGTCTCACGCTTGTATCACGGCATCCTGCACGTACAATGTAATCCTGCAATGTCAAAATGAATTGGAATAGAAAACAAATGGTGTAGCCTATATGTATCGGGTCTGGATCGCATCTTGGTGAACTCTTGCAGTGTGTTATCCCTACTCGGCGACCAATCGTTTATAGTACAGGCATTATATGGGATAAAAGGGGTCAACCTCCAACTAATTGCAAAAAAAACAAACTCAGCTGATTTTGTATCTTACATATGTCCTGAATAACATACAAAAAGTTGTATGAAAATGTGAAAATATTTGCCTTATATTGGATGTCTATGGTGGCCATACTGTACAGGTCATTTTCAACACTTTCCCCTCAGACAATTCCAGGCAACCTTTTTTCTGTTATTCAGGATATATTGAAGATACACAATCAGCTGAGTTTGTTTTTTTTGCAATTAGTTTGAGGTCAAATTACATTATTACTGGACTATTAGTGTGAAAGCCACACTAAACGATTGTCACAAATGACAGCCGATTAAAAAAGTAGACTCCTGTAGTGTGACATACATAACGATCTGATGACTCGCTGACAACTTTAAAACTCCTACGGTGTGTAGGGCCCCCAGAAGTTACCCCCGTAGAATAGTGAAGCTGCCATCACCTGGTGGTCAAATTTGGGATTGCAAGACTTCCGCATTTAACATGCTACTGCACGTTCTATCGTCTGAAACCCTAGACAGACACGGATGCACTTTTTTTTCTCCTTTATATGGTAGCCAATTTCATGTCAGTCTTATTTTCTATCAATTACTCAACCTGTGAATGGCTATGGCTTGAATACAATACCCTTTTTTTTGGTTTATCACGTTCTTTTACAGTGAATGAAGAATCCAAACATTAAGAGATTAGAATTTTAAAACAATTGACATTACCTGACAGCACGACATTATCAAAACTTTCAGTGTAATCGAAATGTCCTGTATACATGTCAGTAATTACAAAACAAGGCTTTTTATCTGAAACGTTATTGAACAAAAAAAGGGGGAGGGGGGGGATTTCTTTAACCACTTAAACTGACACCTATATTGACATGCCCAAAATAGGGATGACAGGGTTACTGTAGTTAACATACACTGGAATGTGGCTGTGCACATACAGTGTGCATACATAGAAACAAGCTGTACATATCTACTAACATATCCACTATCTCTAACACGAGCAACTTACTCCTGCCTGTTTTAAAGGACGGATCAATACCTCTCTAGTCTGTACTTTTAATCACCAGTAAGAATCGGTTTATTCTGACCTTAAGGTGTTCTTAAATATCAGGACTAATGAACATGTGAAAGTGATACTATTAAGGAGTGTGTGTGTGTGTGTATGTATGCGTGTGTTCTTGCTCAGACACCTGTTGCTCCAACTTACACGGAATATCTGGCTAATTCAGTGACTTCAATTATTAGACTTCTCATCCGAGCGCATATTGATTAAGTCGATATTTCTTTCGGTGTTTCCTACATTAGCCCATTCATGTCACCAAGAAAAAATGATCGGAAGCCCACTGAACCCTTCCTGATGCATGGATTGGAGATGTTGCAATATCCCGACCAAAGTGTATGCAGAGCAGCTTTAACGGCTGCATCGAAAACCATTTGTGACAAAAAGGGTTTTTTATTTTGAAATCTGTCTTATTGAAATCTATCCGTCGTATTGATGAAGTCACAGCAGGCACGGCTGCGTTTCAGCAACAGTGTTTTTGCATGCGGGAAAGAATATTGATGGACAAGGTCCAGCGTAATTATCTTGCTCTGTGGGTTTCTCATTACCACTGGCCAGCGACACAAAGGACTCAGGGAGGGGTGTTGTTGTTCTGGCAAATATTATTACATGGGACAGATAGACGTGTAGAGGCAGAGAGGTCGATGAGCACCGGTCTCAGTTTTAGAGCTATATTGGACAGGGGAGATGATTGAATATGCATGCACACACGAGCACGTGCGCACACACACTGAGCTAGTGATAAATGAGGGTGGCAAACCCGTGGCTGCTATGAAAGTCACTTAAGTCAGATGCCATTCCGATAATGAAGGAAGAGTCATCACATCACAGGATGAAACCGTGTGTCGTCTCGGTGTATTGGAGCGTGTGCCGGGATGGTCCGTGTGACTGTATGTATGCATGCTGTTTCTGAAGAAGTGTTGCTGCGTCGTCACTCATCCCACCCCACTATCTCCCACAGACGATCTTATCCGATGACATTTGTTTGTATCTCTCAGACTCATTTCTCTCTCTTGCCATTTTTCAAAGAGCACTGGTGTTCTCCCCACACTCGTGATGGTATCTTCTTCTATGCCTCAGCCAATACTGATGGCTCCCTTTTCTTCTCGTGTCGACATTTGTCATCCCTAGTCCCTCCGTCCCCTACCAAGTCACACGCATACGTGTGAGGGCCACAGTGAGCCGCAGAGAATCGCCCCTCTGGGGTGTACAAAGGGGCTGGCAGGGTTTCCCACATTTCTGGAGTCTGTCCCTGTCCAAGATAAAGAGAAATGAAATTTGAACTCTCTCCCTATCCTCTCCCTTTTTAAAAGGAATGCCACATGTCATTAAAATGAATGGGACAGTTTAGGGGTTCTTCCAAAAACCTGGCCACAGCACAGGTCAATGAACGTTGCTGGCAGTGAGGGTCAGATGGTATCTTAACAAATGTTTACAGGACGATTTCTCTCTCTCACTCACTCACTCACTCACTCACACTCTCTCACACACACACACACACACACACACACACACACACACACACACACACACACTAGCTGGCAGCCTTCTGGGGTCAGACTGTCACCTAACACACACGCATCAAAGCTGATATTGCCTCACTGCAGGAGACACATTCATAACATACTGCACCCTCCCACATATGTGTCAGCAGATAATGGGGAATTTTAGGGCTGCGCCATTTTCAGTAATAGCATGACGTCATCTTACTGCTCTAGCATGAAAAGCACCAGAAGGTACGCAGTGAAGTCTCTCTGCACAGTGCGAGTGTGTGTGTGCGTGCACACACACACACACACACACACCCCCACCCCTGTATGTCTAAACCATATGTCTTACCGTTACCGTGCGGGTGTACCCGGAGCTTGTGGAGGACTGTCGGTTGAATAAAATCATACTAAAAATGCTTTTAGTTGGAAGAAGTCACTACAAGTTCTATGTAGTAATAATCTTTTTGATGCCATATCATAAAACCAGACACCCAAGCCTAGAGTCTGAAGGGCCATTCCATACCAGTGATAAATAACGCAAAGAGAACTATAAATAACACTAATTCTAACTTGAGTGGATGGTGAAATCCACACCACTATAATGACACTGACAGTGGAATATCATTGGGATCACCTCCAGAGCCATTTGATGAGTGATAGAAACACTGACAGCCTATCGGAATCCATCTGAATTTATCTAGGTGTGGACAGCCTTAGGCTTAAATCAACTCAAGATGAAGGCAGCGAAGCCTACACGGGGGCGACCCATTTTATGACAATGAGTTAAATTAACATTAGCAATTAGATATTTTTCTTTTTGTTTAAGCTGCAGGGTTGTAGGTCAAAGCAATGCAACCAAGCAAATTGGGGAAGTTAAGTTAACTAGCATATTGTCTGATGGAAGCCCTCTTCACATCGAGAACAACATAATTGACTGGAGTTGGTAGAAGGCTCTCCCTTGCCAACTGGGTAGCAGCCTGGAATGGAAGAGATGTACAGGGAAAGAAGTGTGACATCATTTTTAAATTCCCCACCGTGGCATCTTGGCAGAGGGGATAAAGGAGAGGATTTTAACATGGTCTTGTTGAGGAAGTGAGCCAACAAGGCCCACAAACTCATCCGATCATTTCTAATTTAAGCCGCCTCCCCCTCCCACCACCTCTTAACATTTTCAAAGACACTTTTTTTTTTAAATGGCGTGGGAGCTGTCTATTGCTGACACCAATGAACCTATTAGAATAACCTTTATATTCCTTCATTGTTCTTCCGACCCAGATGCCCTCAAGTCTTTATCGTTTTATTTTCTTCGGTCTCTCACTCACCCTCTCTCCCCTGAAATCCTCTCCCTGTTGTACTCAGCAGATCTTTGTATGGAACTGAGCAGAGAGGAGGCCCTTGACAATGTCCTCGCGGTGTTCTGTGCATAATACTGTCTGTGCATACGTGCGTGCACATATACAACGTGCGTGTGTGTGTGCACACGCGTGCGGCAGAATCTCATTAGCAGTCACCTTAATGCGTTTAAATCTAGTGTGGGAGGTGGAAGGGCAGTGGTTTGCGTTATCGATCTGTATTGAGTTGCAATTGATTGGTGGATGATGCGGTGTCCTTATGTGTGATTGAAAACATTTCAGGGTTGCCTTGCTGTTGTCGAAATGACACTACATCTCTCTCTCTCTCTCTGACTCCCTATTCCTCTATCCTCCCTCCTTGCTACAGTCTGTAAAACTGCCAAACCAGTATGGTGGCTTCCACCGCCCTTATGCAGTTATTCTTTTTCCACGCCTTGCCGTCTGTTTTTGTTCTCAGCCGATGCAGCCTCTCTCCTTATTAACGATTTACACACCTATGGTATGCTTAACATGTTCTCTCTCTCTCTCTTTCTCTTTTTTTCTCTTTCTCTCTCTTGCTCTCGCTCTCCCGCTCTCTCTCTCGCTCTCTCTCTCTCTGCCTTAGACACATGCATACACACACAAACGCACTGCATCTTAGTCACATCTGACTTTGAGAAGGTCACGTCAAATTCACACTTATCAGAGGCAGTGGACAGGCTGGCCACGGCAAGAAATTGAATTGGGTTTGACAGGGGCCTTGTCACTGCTCCACGCCCTGTATATAGGAGTCATACCCCCCAAACACACACAACCACCACCACCAGCACAGCACCCACCTTCCAAAATCCTTCTACACAACAGAGCCTTCAAAACAATTAACGTCCCTCCCTCACGTACTGTACACATCCCCCTTATCTGACCCATCTGAGATTAAAAAAGGAGCAATCATACAGCGACAGCAGATGGGATGCACTATTCCTGCATATTTACTGTGTCTGGTGTGTGAGATGGAAAGACAAAACATTATTGCCTGAATGTTGTGACAACTTGAACCTTGATTTATAGGATGATGTTAAAATGAGGTATGAGCCTGTGTGCTTTTGAACTGGGCAGCTGCTCAGAAACGGAAAGATCTGTAGTAGCATATAATGAAAAGGTAGTATAATTGCTTAGTTGGACATTGTCTCTTGAAACCTGAGATTTGAAGCGATATCGGGAAATGTTGGCGTAACTGAGATCACATTCACAAACCTCTTTATTTTGGTGTCCTTTTATCGTGCCTGATTTATACTTTTAGATTGGCTATTTTCGGTGCACAACACTGTTTCTCGCGTAGCTAAGGCGTCAGAAACACGAGCCACATGGGCTAGATCGGTTCTACATGCTATCTTTCTGACCACTGCTATATCAGTGCTATCGACTCCATTTCACTCTTTGGCTTGAAAATGTGCTATAGTATGCTACCGTGCAGTCTGCATGAGAATGTGGTTGCAGTGAAACGACACATAATAAAGCACATAACGGTAGTTAAGCCTGACCTCCCTGCATGCAATAAATTGGCAGATTGTCATGTAGATGTGCTATTTACGGAGCATGGCACAGGCAAACAACCAGGCTTTACACCTTTTTAACAAATCACAAATAAAATGACTACAGTATAAGAAAAATCACACTCGTGTGATGTGATATGGAGTAGGGTGGAGTAGTAGTGGGGCGATATGGAGAGTATTAGAGCTACTGTGGAGGATGTTTATGTCGTAACGTAAATAATGATTTGAGGGGCATTGGAACTTTGGAAGTCCGTGTCGGTTGAATTCACCAGTTCTGCAAACTGAACCGGAGCAGGCTGCAGGTACTCTAGGTATGCTGCGTTATTTGGGATGGTGGCCGGGTTGGCAGCCGGGTGTGCCAAGTGTTTGTTTGTTTGGCGTGGCCTGCTTGGGGCCCAGCTCGCGCTCCACTCCCCTGCCTACAAAATTGTCCCGTTCATCTGTTCAACTGATTACTCCAATCTTTTTCTCTCCGCTCTACTCTTGGCCCTGCAGCTCTCGACTGTCAATCTCCATCTCTCTGTCATCGTTTACATCTTTACCTCAGTTTCATCGGTGCATCTCTCTCTAACCCAACACCCACCCCCACTTCCATTGCACCCTCTGTTTACATCCTCTTGCTAATTCTGTAACTTCCTTCTGCTCAGTAATTTGATCAGATGAATAATTGATCCATCTGCTCGGTAAGCTCTCGTCCATTTGCAAATGCTTATCTTTTCCACACTCTCTCTCTCCTTAGCTCATGTCTTTCTTTGTTCTGTTTTTCGTATAGTCATCAATCCCTCGCTTTTCAGACCTGCAGTAATTGGAATGTCAGTGTGGCCCTCCTCCTGTCCTGTGTCCTCTTAATTTCTATCTTGACCTCTCTGTGTCCTACTGTCCACTCCAGTTCTGTCTCTTCCAACCTCTATGTCAAGGGTCTTCAACGTTTTTCAGGCCGTAGCTGAGAGAGAGATGAAGCAGGGACTCCCCACTACTTTTGCTTTCATGTTAAATGTGTATTTTCAGTCATTTAACCACTTAAACCCTCTACTTTGCTAACTTGACCTTTGGCTCGGTACTTGGTCTGCTCTTTCCCCTACCAAACCGTAAATAGACTATCTACATTACAACGTGTCGCAGGCGCATTGTGAGCTTGTGGATCGGCTATTTTCAGCTAATGTCCCCTCCAGAATGGAGATGCGAGGGTTCAAGTGATGCATGTAAAAATAAAATAAAAACATCACACACAGGTTTGGCGGCCCCCCCTGCAGTATCCCCCTAGGGGTCCCAGACCCCTGCTCTATGGCAAGGACATAACTTAGACCTGACCTACTGTATCTAAAGTTTCTAGGCTGTACCCTGACACACCCACCCCTCCCACTCTCACACTAACTCTCCTAACCCTCATTTGCTCCACCTCTCTGTTCTACTTTTCTTTCATTCCTGCATAATGGCCTCTTCTATTTGTTTTGCAGTTTGTTTTTGCTCTCGCCATCTCTGCAGCCATTTGTATCACAAGGCATCTGTGCCTTTTTTCACCTCCACTAACAATGTCTCGTTTGTGTCTCTCTCACTCTCACTCTCACTCAATATCAGTCGCTCTTGTTGTTTCTCTCACCCTCCGTCTCTCATGTCTGCCTTACTTGTGCTCTTGGCTTCCTGTCTCCACTAATTGCCACGCCAACTCTTTCCTCACCAGCCCAGTGGGTCTTTTTTGAAGGTTAAATTACAGTGACAACGCAACAGTCTTCCTCTCCTCTCCTCTCACACACCCCCACTTCAGAATAACATCATTACCCCTAAATGACCTCTACACGTCACTGCGCACACAAATGTACTGGAACCATGGGCTGATTTCAGGGCTGAATTAGTATACAGAAGCACTAAACGTGCAAGGAGGTGGAGATTAGAACGCGGTCGACAACGAGGGGGGGGGGGGTGTTTCAGGGTCAACTTTATTGCTCTCTCTCCCCTAATATCCCATCTAACCAGTCTTGCAGTATAGGGCAGGCATAAAATGGGTCCATCCCCCAGCAAACACACACACACACACACACACACACTCTGCTGCAAGCTGGTATCATTCACACCCATCTTTTGCCATAGGCGGTGACAAGACCAGAGAGTGAACACGCTTGGATCTCCTACATTTTGAATCACCTCATTACACTGCCTGACTCATCTTAACAAGAAATCTTGCAGTGTGAAACTGAGCGTTATATCCAAGTTATATTTGCACAGCCTTTATGGTGGGGGGGAGATGATACACCTGGAGTTCCTTCAGTACCTCTGTATTTAGCTTAATAGCAGATGCAGTACGGAGATCAGCTTGTTGACCATTTTGACAGAGCGGGACAGAAATGGATAGCCAGCCAGTAGGCTATAGTACGTACTTCTACACAGTCTATAGTGTATAAACTTGTCAGATGTGTATATATATATATATATATATATATATATATATATACATCTTATCTTTACATTTTGAGTAAATGCTGTAGTTATAAATAGCATACTTAAACATCTTTCTATACTGTTGCTTCAGTGTAATGTGCCAACCTCACTGTCATGAATTATGACTTTTTATCTGCTTGACACAGTACAGTGAATCACTCCTCTACTTAAGCATAAATTCATACCTGTGATACGATGACCATCAACCTCTTTTATCACATAGACTGACGTCTGTGCACAACGATACGAGATGCCTGTTCTATTCCTAGCCATTCTTGTCCTTGTCTCATATCTTCTGGTCACGTCATGTGTCCAATCCTGTATTTTCTCTCTCTGTGTGTATTTAAACTTCAGAACTTGTCGTTTGACACTGCCTGGTGTCTTGTTCTGCGCGCACACACGACTCCCTCAACTGAAAGATCACTCGCCACCCTTAGTTAGAGGGAGACGTTTGGTCAACCGAAATCACACAACTCTCCGTCAAATTCCTTTTGCATGAGCAAACGCACTCCTCGAGTGCATAATTACATAATTCTGATATCACAGTACTGGGTTCTACATTTAACCTCCGGTATGATAGATCTGTCAACCAATGACTCATGATTACCCACTAGCTTTACTTTCAGCGACTGCAATCGTTCGTACAATGTCTCATTTCAGAACAAAATTCTTTACTTTAACATCCCGATGACATCATTAACCCATTCAGTACTGGAACCCCTTTTGGTGTTTTAAGCATTATGTTATACTTTAGCCGTTGGAAGAATAGCAGATCTACAAGCTCCGAGCTTCTTGTTTTTTAATCGGGGAAAATGTGGTGGATATCTTTGAATATATTTTTTCAGAGTGAACGTTTTTAACTAAAATCTTTGCTTCTGGGGGGGGGGTCACTGGAACAACATATTTTGAGATTGGGGTCTGCGGCCAAATACAGATAATTCTGGGGGTCCTTGACATGAAATAGTTTAAGAACCAGTGACATGGAAACAGGTTTTTTTAGAAGGCATTTTGTAGAATCGTCCTCGGGTCGAAATGTGTTAACATTCCTCATTGCACTAGTGAGAAAGGCCAACATTCAGCCTACGAACGGCAGCACTTGTTTCAGCGGCCATGCGGCTGGCCAGGTGGTCAGATGGCCTTCTGGATTGAATCATAGTATCATGCTACCGTTACCGAAGCAACAGAGAGCCCATTGTTCTCGAACCTCCATTCCCCTTCTGATTACCCGCCCTCCACCCCCGGATCCAGGTAAAGCCAAGGGGGAGATGGCTGTTGAAAAGGCAATCTATTGTTCTGCCCCTCTTCTCTCTACATTTCTTTCTCTCTCCTTCCCACCACAACACCACACCTGTATCAATGCACAGTGCTCCCTTTGAGCCCAACCCCTACACGAGTGCTTCTGGAGGAGATTATTGGCTTGCATTTTCCTCTGGAGATGGAGACCGATCAAGGGTTTTTCAGCTTTTAGAAAGTAGTAGGGTGTTTTGAAAGGAGTTTGATTTCTGTTGCCAAACAGGTTTTAAATTGTTTTCCTATATATCTGCAGCTAGAGCTTGATCAAATTGCGATCTTTATGGAACCATTGGCGACCTGTTGTATAATCTTAGTTATTTACTGGCAGAATGAATAGTGCATATTACATGAACTGAATAAATCTGTTGTTTTCAGCCCTTGAAACCAGAATAAATTGCTGATATATTCTTCATTGGATTGTAGCATAGACATGAAGGCAGCACAGCTGGCAGCGGCAAACTGATTGAGTAAAGGCTGATGCAAAACAATTATAATAATCTGTGGTTTATTGTCGTACAAACTCCCATTCTACAGTATTGTAGCTACTGTGGTGTGGTCATGTACTTCATGGGCACTGGGCAGGCAACTGTTGTACAGTGTATGTTCCATGCACCACAGTTACCAAGTCAAATTCCTGCACATTCCAGCACGTAATCTACTCGATGAATTGTGTCAGATAAAAAATGGAACCTGGCAAGTTCACACGTTTTGGGTGGGATATGCATATGGTATATACTTGCTAGGCTGTCTGTAATTTAAACCAAGCCTTATTAAGAGGGGAAAAACATGATCAACAAACCGATGAAGCCTAGCCTTTGTATTGAACGAGAGAAGGTCAGGTTGCTACTGCATTTCAGTTCAACAAGTGAAAAAAAGGGCACTTTCTCCAATGCGTGCAATTAGCAGGAGCTTGCAGGGCACTAGGTTGGCTCCTACATGTATGTGCACGTGCTTGCCTTGGTTATGATATTCATCTCGTGTCTCCCATTTCCTTATCCCAATATCTGTATGCCTGTGCAGCGTACAGTATGTTCATGTGCACGTGCTCATTACTCGGCATGCTTGGTTTGGCTTGGTTGTCATGGCCTGGTTTAGGAGAGGATTGTGTATGCATGGTAAATGAGAGAAAAAGAGTAAAGGGAGAGGGAGAGGGCAAACAGAGATGAAGAGGTAGAGAGAGAGAGAAAGAGAGCAATGAAGAGGTAAAGACGGAGATTAATGGGCAGAGAGATAGATGGAGGATAAAGGGAGAGAGATGAGCAGTGAGAGGTAAAGGGAGAGTGATGGGTTGGTAAAGACGATAGAGAAGTAGAGAGAGAGAGAGAGAGAGAGGGAGACATCTCCTCTGTTGTGGATGCTGACTGGTGCGTGTCACCGAAGGGGCCCCCTGGGTGCTCTGTCGCTCTCCCCTTCGGGCTGCTGGGAGCCATCTCCTCATTCCTCTTCTCGCCCTTTAAAAGCCTTTAAAAGCAACACTCCTGAGCCCACCCCTAACACCCCGCCACCATCTCTCCTGTCCTGTCCTCCCTTCCCTCTCTCCATTCCTTCGCTGGCTCACGATTCATCTGTCAGCGATTTCATGAATTAATCTCTGGCGTGTGACAGTCTCTCCTGGGGTGTGTGTGTGTGTTTGGTCTGAGAGGCGGCTGAGGGCTGCAGGCAGAGAGGAGAAAGGTAGAACGGGAGAGAGGATAACGCCGTGATGGCAGCCGTGATTAGAGCTGGAGAGTTGGCCGTTTAAACACACATTTAAATAGACACTGCCTGGGGAGGGGAGAGGGAGTGGGAGAGGGAGGGGGTGGCTCCTCACCACGGTAAACTAACACAAGCGTTCTCAATTGTTCCAGTTTTAAATAGAAATCCCGCGGGCTCCGCCCCACCCCCCCCTAAACTTTCTCCCCTCTCTCTCTCTCCCTCCCTCTCTCCTTTTCCATGTTGACGCTGGATTGCTTCATCATCCGATAACATTTAGATTATTGATGTCCCTTCCCTCCCTCTTCATTCTCTCTCATGGCTTGTATTCCTCTCTCTGTGTGTCATGTCCTCTCATTTGGCTGTCCTCCCCAGGCCGTGCCAGACTGTTCCATTCCTCTTGCCTCTCTCTCCTCCTCATCCTCCCTTATCGTTCTTCCTCTTCATTCCTTCAAGATGACTCGTCTGTTTTCCCGTCTCTAGCTCTCTCTCTCTCTGTCTCTCTGTGTCTCTGTCTCTGTCTGTCTCTCTCTACTCTCTACCCTTCTCACCCCTTCTCAAGCATGCACGCTGTCTGCTTCCCTTCCTGCCCCCCCCCCCCCCCATGAACACTCATGTTTTCCCTCCGACATCTCGTCTTTTTTTCCAACCGTTCTCTCGGCCCCATCTCGCTTCCCTTTCCTGTCTCTCCGGGGCCGGCTGCTACAGCCAGCCTGCCTGTCTCAGGTTGGAAATGGCCTACTTTGATTTCCTCCTCCCCTCCTCTCTCTTCCCCCCTTTCGCTCCTCCCCCTCCTGCCACAACCTCCCTCCACCAACGCTATACTTTCCTTTTTCCGGTTTGTTTGTTTACATGCATGTAGAATGATGGGTGGGAGAGAGGGTTGGATGGACGTGTTGACGGGATGGATTGATGGAGGGAGAGGTCAGGGTGGGGTATGAGGGGGTGTGGGTGAATGACAGACTCCTGTCAGTACTGTGTGCAAAGGAGTGGTGGGGTTTTGTTGGGGTGGGGCTAAAGAACTGGCAGGTTCATCATGAAGAAACGGGCCTTTTTTATAGGTTTGCTCCAGGCTTGACAGCTATGTTTAATGGTCATGCTCGCGCATTCAGCCTTGTGTGGCGCTCACAGTATCAAGCCTGTGTCATATCTTCTCACCTAAGGGTCCTCTGTTATTTTTATTTCCATAATGTGGACATGCAGTGTCGTAACGGACTGGAGGTAAAAAGCGTCCTTCACACAGTGCATTGGCATTTGAGAGCATGGTCCCCCTATACTCCCCCTCCAATTCCATCGACCGAAAGCGCTCCGCCTGCCCTTTAAATGGCTCCGTCTCTCGTAGATGACATAATTATGCGGTGTCAAATTGTGACAAGCCGAGCTTCGCTGCATTAGCAGGGTGGGTGAATTAACATGCGTGGCGTAGGCGGGAGCCCGTTCTGCGATCTTTATCTTCTGACGCTTATAGCCACTTAATCTGCGCCGTTCATCTCCAGCAGCAATCACAATGTCGGAATAGGTTCACTCCCGCCGCTAACAGGGCTAATGTAGTTCTGCCCGTTCATCACTGTCCGCCACTCTCCAGCCGTTAGCATTTTTAGCACTGGCGTATTTGAGAGATTCTTTACTCTATACAAGGAGTGCATCGGGAAATACATTTTGCTTGGTCATTTTCTGGTGACCGGCTGTGAAAGCAAAATTACATTTTTGCACACACACAAATTAAATTCAACTCTACAAACAAACCGCTACAGAAATGTGAAAATAAGGCACTCCGCCCCCCTCCCCCCCAACTCCCAATTGTTTGCTTGTTTGTATTTTCCCCCTTCTCCTGCCATGTTTCACTTGCTAATGGTTGACCTTGATTGCCTATGTGTAGCACTCAGGGATTTGATTTTAATGAAAGGTAAACTAAATCAATGGAATTGGTTAATTTAATTGGAGTCGTGAAGTGTTGTGATAGACTCAGCAGAGCAGAAGCCCTGTGTAGCGTATTACTGTAGAATATAAATGATGCTAGCTTGATATTTCAAGTGTGTGCAAGCTTATGAAGCTTGTAAGATGAACGACATGCACTAGTCGGCTGGCTATAAGGTGTAAAATTCTGTTTAATTTGAGTATGATGTTCAAATTATGCATTTAATTTAAGTATAACTTTGCATGACTCATATCTGTGCACAAGTTAATAAATAATTAAGCCTTATGTCTTATGTCTTTGGCTTGGTGGCCACCAATGGCGTTACAAATGTTACAGTGTGTTTTTCATTCTGTCTCTGTGACCTCCACCAATCAGCATTGGCAGAGGCTACGGAACTGAAGGCGAACAGATCAGATGCACATCCCTGCTGATTGGAAAGGAAAGATAGCAGCTGTGCTTGTTGCTGTTAAAGTCTTTTAAATGCATGAATGTTCCTTTCACTTTCAAAAAAGGGTCTCTTGTATGTCTCAAAGTGATTCGAGTGACTCTGAAAACTACTGTCACTTAACACTGCTACCAGGCAAGTAATTGCCTTCACCTGGTATGCTAGGTCCAAATTTAGTCCCTCATTAGAAGGTTGGAATGCCATCCATCCATCCACTCCAGTCCTTAATATATAATTCACCATGTCTGTCTGGTGAGACATTTGCTTTCATTTTTTAAATGAAGGGAAACTAGAAAAAGTGCTCCTCGTGAGCACAGGTCTTGATCTCTTGACTATAGAAAGAATGAGTTTTTGGACAAAATTTGCAAGAGTAATATAAGAAATCTCCTCTCTCTCTCTCTCTCTCTCTCTCTCTCTCTCTCTCTCTCTCTCTCTCTCTCTGTGTTTCTGGCACAACAGCGCCACTTTTGCCCCTACTTTGCTGTTCTTTGGAGTGGTTGCACCACTCAAAAATGTTTTGCCAAAATCGGTGTGCTGGCGGCGCTATAATAAGTCAATGTTAAATGACGTGTTCAATTAATATTACTCTTTCAGATTTTATCCAAATTTCACCCACATCTATTCTGTACATATACCTCTATAGTCATGTAATCAAGATGGATCCGTTAGATTTTTCATGTTCCATCCTGATTGGCTAAGTAGGAGTGGCCCATTTGAACATAATGCCACAAATCATTACGCAGTGTCCAATTGCGGTGAGTAACACACAGTCGCACTATATTGAGAAACAAATGCCAACCTCACTGCTGTATGATTGATGGTCAGGAGGAGTATGAAGTAGCCTACTGATGTACTGAGGCTTTTCGTGTGTGTGTGTGTGTGTGGAAAGTAACGTTTCACTTCTAAAGTGAAGCATGGCTCATCGTAAAGTGAAGCACGGTTCCTCGGATTGGCTGACAGATCGTAAGGCAGCGGAGCACGGCGGGTGGGTCAGACCAGTGCCAAATCGTTAGATCAACCAGCCATGGGTTGAAACCCATTTGCGACAAATCTGTCATGGCAGCGGGGACAAGAAAAATTCGGGTTTTGGTAGAGAAAAACAAAGGGAAAGCTGCAAAAAAAAGACGAGAAGAGATAGAACTGGATCAGAGAGAGTGAGAGGAAAGAAGAGGTGATTGCAGGCCACGCGGTTGGAGGTAAATGTGCCTTGGCAGTATCTACGGGGAGAGAAAGAAGAGGGTGATGATGATGATGGGAGAGCGGAGAAGAGAGAACGGAGAGATGGAATGAAGAACCGAGAGAGAGAGAGAGACCGTTACCAAACCATCAGTAGCTGTAATGAGACACAGGTGCAGCCTGTGGAACCACTGAGCCTGTCGGAGTGAGCAAGAGAGGAGCAGGGAGTGGAGGAGAGAAGAAAGCATGATGGGGTGGGCGGGTGTGTGGAGGGGAGAGAGAGAGAGGAGGCGTAAAGTGGAGAACATGAGTGGGGGAAATAAATGAGAGGGAGAGGAGGAAGGAACCAGCTAATGCGACATTTTAATTTGTGCACAGCATTATCACTTTTTAGCACGCGCATTTGCGCAAGCCCCCTCGTACGAGTTCATGTACGGTCAAACCACCCAACATCGAGGCCTGCCGCAGGGAGTTGCTGTCACCGCTTGCAGGCTTTCAATTTTATTTTTATCTTCCGCCTCCTTCCACACGTTTGCATCCATTTTGAGAGCCTATATAGTCTCCAAATCATATACCAACGCATTAAAACATTTTTCGGGTGACGCATATGAACTGGATTCAATTTTGTGGTTCTCCATCAAACGGAATGCCTACTCCTATTATCGGTGTGCTGCTTCTTGCCACGTGACTGTTCGGTTCTGCGTTTACACACAGCTCGCAAATGCATTCACGTTAGCGGCTGAAACTCTTTTTCTACAGTCTGTGCAACGGAAGTGCAGGAGCCCACGACTGCCGATTAGCCTCTGGCGTTGTGCCAGTGCCAGTTTTGTTTGATGGATTAACCACTTAAGTACTATACTTAATTCATCATGTCCCCCAGACTAGAGGTTGTTCTACACATAATAACATACATAGACAATCTACAAGCTCCTAGATGTGCTGTTTTTGCTGAATATTTGTTTATTACGACATGCCCAGAATAGGAATGCTAGGGTCCATGTGGTTAATGTCTTCAGCACAGGCCACAGTAAGTTTGCGTTTAGAGTTAGACATGATGAACATTAGAATTAATTATATGGGGAGGGGGAGGAGTAGCTTGATTCGATCCCCGGCTCCTCCAGGCTTACTGTCGGAAGCTGAATCCCTAAACTATTCCCTGGGCGCAATTAAGTTAAAGTCTAATAGCTATGACGGGTTAAATGCAGAGGACAAATTCCAAATATTGCGGTAACTCATTTATTACTACTTTCTTTTTTTCTGCCTTTATTTATAGATTCTAGTAGAGCTGGACAGGAAATGGGGAGAGACAGTCTAAAGACCGCCGTGAACGGGACTCAAACACACAATGCTGTCAGGCTACTTATGAGCCTAGGAGCCCGGACAGCAAGGCCAGCAGTCTGCGCCTATTATATTATGTACACAAGATACGCCCTCTCAGTATAGGCTTTTGAGCTGAGTCAATTGAACAGAGCTTATTCATGCAACAGGCAAACCGATGGCCTCGGTCGATTGATGGTGAACTCCGACGGAGGTATTCGTGCGAGGGAGTGTGATCTGTGATGCATGCAAAATGTCACAGTAAATTGAAATCCTGGTTCCAAAGTGGCAGGTGTCAAGAAGGAAATGGATAAGTGAGAGGCAAGGGGGGGGGGGGGGGGGATGATGATAGAGAAAGCGACGGAGTGAGAGGAGATGAGGAGCGGCCTGGGAAGAGTTGAAGAGTCAGGTAACCTGGGAAGCATTCCTTTTCAGGTCTTACGTCATGTTGTAGTCACTGGTTCGTAGTCATTAGACCGGAAGTTCCGAAACCCAAACCGGAATAGGAAATACCTAAAATAATCCCCCCGCGATCAAGGGCATCATAATTTTAGGGCCTACCCAATAATAGCCTTGATGCAGCGTATTAATCCGTCACGTATCTTCAAGTACTTCTTGGAATAGTTTGTTTGGTATATTCCATCTTTTATTCCAACTCTTGGGACTGGCGAGACTAACCGGGTCAGGCCAAAACAAAGCGACACGAGGTTAGTTAGAGGTGAGGTTGTGAAAGGGCAACACTCGCACAGTGCAAGACGCCGCCTCTCTTGCCTACTGTTGCTGCAATCTTTGTTGTTCTGTGTAGGGTTTTGGAACAGTCAAAAGTGATCAACAGCTGGTGGTCCCAAAAATAAGCAGGAATTCCCACAGAAGTGTGTCTGGTATAAAGAGCCCGGGTGAAAAGCAGGTGCTTGGGCGAGTCAGCGTTTGCACGCTGTTTATTTGAGAGAGCTACGTGGGTTGGAACACATCAGAGAGAATAACAGAATGGCCTTTTGTATTTGAACCATACAGAATAAATATTTTGGAAAGGCCTGCTGTGGTAAAGAGATTGTTCTTTTCAGACGGAGGGGTGAAGTTTGCACGAGGGGAGGAAGAGGAGGGAGCAATGCGTAGAGATGACTAAAGTGAGCAGAGTGAGCGAAGCGGCTACGTTTATATCCTGCCGCAAAGAGACACGAATACAAGCCCAGCTTTGTCCAAAGCTTCGGCGTGTGTGCCGCAGAATACCGCTCGCTGCCGATGAGGCCTTGTAGAGAGAGAGAAGGGAGAGAGAAGGGAGAGACGCAAGCTTAAACTGCTTTGCTCTTTCCCCTTCATTTGCTGCCAAATGACAGCGCTTACACCGCCACAGGGTTGCACTCGCTGCCAGTGGCTGCTATCGTCAATGAGCAGTGTGTATTTCTCACGGCAGCCTAGCCTCCTCCTCGGGGATGGCCACTCCACGGGGCTTTAAAGGGTACGTTACGAGACACAGAGCCCAGCGGAAAGGCGATAGCCGCACCGCGGCGGGCTCTCGTCCGTGAGAAGCACATGTTCCCGTGCGGGTTGCATTCTCACTGTGGGATCTCGGTGTGAGGAGGATATCAAAACAATATGCGGGAACAGCGCGCGCGCACACACTAGCATTAGCACTAAACACCAACACTGAGGTGAACACACTTGCTGTGTGAACCGTCTGCTCCCCTGTGGTGTGTTATGTGTGTTTTGCTATTGTTAGGACAGGGTGGATCCAGATAGAGAGAGGGGGGGTAAGAAGGGTCACTCATTCATTACACACACACACACACACACACACACACACACACACACACACACACACACACACACACACACACACACACACAGACAGACCTTTCATCTTTACTCTCTCACAGGCCTCTCTTGTTCTGCCCATCTCAGTGAAGGAAGAGAGAGGAGGGAAGGGTATAGGAAGGGAAAAGTCTCTCTCCAACCTGCAGAGCCAACCCCCCCCCCCCCCACCCTGTTCGCCCATCAACAACCCCCACACACCCACCCCTGTTGTTTGCGGAGAGGAACAGGCTGCTTCTCCTCCATCTCCCGAATTGTCTCTCCTCTTTGTTCATCATTTTTTGCTTTAGCATGCTCCACCCTCCATTACTGGTACTCTTAGAATGGGCTTCAATGTTGTGTGCAAAGCTCCCTTTTCCCCCTCATTCTCCATTTTTCTCTCCCCTTTTACCGTCTCTGTATCCACCTACTCGTCCTACTCGTTTCTGCCTCATGTCCCTGCACTCATCTTTTCAATCAACCACTCCTCCTCTCTCTCCAGGCACTTGTGTATTTCCCATCTCTGATTCTCTCTCTCTCTCTCTCCACCTCTCTTTCCCCCATCTCCATCTCTTTCTCTCCCCCTCTCTCTCCATCCATCTTTTTCTCTTTCCCACTTTTTTCTCCCCTTTGCACTCTTTATTCGCTTCTATCTCTCATACCATCCCTCCATACCATCCTTGGCTCTTATCTCTCTCTCCTTCCCTCTCTCTTCTCCTCTCTCTGTCTTTCTTGATGCATCCTTTCCTCTTCCCACTCTCCATCCAGCCATCCCACTCTCCCTGGGGATTGCCTCTCCTAGGGCAGTAGGTTCCAGGCCGTCTGCCTGATGACTACTCTCTACACCGAGCAGATGTGCTCCTCGGCAGATGTTGCTGCCCTCCGCTCCGCTGCCCCCCCCACACACTCATCATCTTCCTCTCATTTCATCCATCTTTCTCTGCTCTTTGCCCCCCTCTCTCTCTCTCTCTCTCTCAAAACCACTCGTCTCTTTATTCACACTCGCTATATGCCCTTGGTTTTAACGTCTCATTTGCAGACTAATTTCACTTTCAAATTTGTATGAGTTTATTTTCTGTCTCGAACAGCAGCGCCTCAGTTTTTCCCTTTTTATTGCATTTAATGATTCTTGTGTTAATGCAAGACTCTGTTTTGTCTTGGCTCACAGTAACTGCACTATTGGGTCACTAATGTTAAAGGATCCACGGTGCATTCTGCTTGCATGAAGCTCATGTGGGCTGTTTGACCATAATAGGGCAGCGTTTATGTGAAGCGAGGAAGGAAGCCTATTGAAAAAGCGGAACTGTGAAAATAAGTTTTGTGTATATCTACCACGTCTGTCTGTACGTCCCAAATTAGCATGATCACCCCTAGATCTCCATAGATCATTCTGAGATCACAATGCTGTTATGACATCTGCATATAGACTCCATATTTGGGCATGCCTGATGAATAACTCCATATATGGGCATAAAAGGGGGACAGACATAATTGGGTGGCACGCATTTCCAACTTGCATCATTCCAAGTAGGCCAAAGCCCAACGCGCACTGCTCTAGTTTATATAAATTACATGAATGTGAAATTGAGCAAATTGCCAAGTGTGGAGGGCGAGGGGAGGGCAGCAGGAAGTGTGCGTTTGTGTCTGCATAATTCATGGTGGGATTGTGAGTCTGTGCAGACAGACATGCATGCATGCATGATGTTTGTGTGTGCAGGCAGGCATTCGTAATTATTTATGTGTGTGTGAATATGTGCGTTTGTTGATTTGTTTATGCTACTGAAAACACACTATTGGAAGAAGGCAGAGTTGGAATTAGAGCTAGAATTATAGCTACTGTACTGTTCTATGTTTAGCTTGATGCAGATTGCGGAGCAGTACAGACAGAATGGGACTTGATGTAGTTATGGGCTGGACTGTACTTGGGAGAATGATCAAGTGACTCCTATTTAGGCTAGCTCCCATTAGCAGGCCTGGTTCCGTCTCCCCCCACGCTGTTTACTTTTCAAGAAATGAAAATGTCATCTTGTAGATCGTCTATTTTCGCTACTTTTGCACAAAACGTACGACAAATTATAAAATAGGGCATTCATTTATGATAAACATGATGGGGGGGGGGAAAAAGATTAAATTAATTTGGAGATGCATGATTTCTGTGTGACGGCAAAGCTAAAGCTGGACACACATTCATGTTTAACAGCTCTTCCTGTTTCTCTCTCTCCCTCATGCGCGCTGCTGACCATAATTTTGTCCCTGCTACTTGTTTTTGTCCTCGACTTCATCTCTCTTTTTCTCTCCCTCCGCCTGTTCTCCTTTCATTCCCATCTCTCTCCGTAAGAGGGTGGATGGCTGGTGAGTTGAGCAGAGTGGCAGGTGTGCTCTTCTGAAATGGGAAGAGAAGATGAGTAGTTAAGAGAGGGTTGTGAAAAGAAGTCCAGGGAGGGTAGGAGAGGCGGAGGTCAGGCTATAGGATTTTTTGAAGTTTCTGAGTTACTGAGCAGCGTGCCTGCGCACGCTGATCTATGGGCCTCCATGACCTATGCATGGGCTCTGTTATTGTTTCGCTCCCCGCAGGCTACTATCTGTAGCCTGCTGGGTGGACTTTAGCTTCGGGGCTACACTTGTACACACACTGCACCACGCACAGGACGCCAGAACACACCGGCGCTACAAAGTTAAAGGAGTTTGATTTAGTGGCCGTGTCCACGCACATCCTTTTAGGCTTTTATTAGCTTTGGCTATCATGTCCATAACACTCACACGCAGATTGACATGCCGCTGGGTCGTAAATTACCTGGTTGTCACACACGCCACACTATTTATATGCCAACTGGATAAACAGAGCAGCGCTCCTTCTGCCAAAGGTATGGACTAGTGTGTACATATACACACATACACAGACACACTGTGTGTGTGTGTGTCGCACACAGGCACGTGCACACGTTATCTTTCTCACTCACTCACATCTTCCCCTTGATCCTGTGGAAATCTTGGATCAGCATGGCAGATCCGGGTACAGTAGTTAATCTTCACCGACCCGCCTGGGAAAGTCATTGACGAGAGAGAGAGAGAGAGAGAGAGAGAGAGGGGGAGAGAGAGAGAGAGCTCTCCGCTTGTTGTGAGCTTTTCCCGGGATCTCACACCACTTGGGATTTTAATCCCTTCTGAAATCCCAGCATAATGCACCGTCTAATTTGAAGATGCCCTTAATATGAAGACGATTGCCTTGCATTGCAATTTGTGCGCGTGTGATTGTGTGATAGACACAGATGCTGTCTCATGTGCACGAGTGCGATAAGGGAGCTATCTCGCGTCCCTTTCACCCCCGTGCACTCCCCTGGTGATAAGACCGTAACAAGGCCACGTCGCCGTGGGCTGTCGTTGCACTTTAGGCTCTCTCTTTCTGAACACCCTTCAGAATATGTCTGACCCCACACACATGCATGCACGCGCGCGCGCGCGCACACGCACACACACACGCACGTGTCATCTGGAAATCCATGAGAAAGAATCATCACTCATTTCCTGGCTTCCCTTTGAGGAGTAGCGCTAATTAGCTGCCGTCTCTGATTAGCTGGCTAGTGTTTGATCTGCGGGCGATCACTCGCTCTCCTCTGTTGGAAAGGCTGCCTGGTACAGGGACACACAGAAACACACACAGAAATACCAACACACACACACACACACACACAGAAATACGAACACACTCAAACATGCATCTTCTGCACATACACACACATGAAGAGTGAACACGCGTACACATACACACAACTATGAATGCACACATTCGCACACAGGAGTGAACTTTCACATATGCAACACGCACCGAATTCATGCACACACACACACACACACACCGCTATACACACTGCTGCTAGAAGATTCCTCCCTGGCCTCGGGTGACACTACAGGAGGCCTTTGATACGCAATACCACTCTTAACAACACATGCACGTAATCTGTAACCTATAAACAAGGGGAGCAAGTGCCAGTTTCAGAGGTGGGAGTGAGGGAGAGCGATTGAGATTGTGTGGGAGAGAGAGAAAACGGTATGGTTAATATTTTACCGCACATAGTGGCTGACATCCAGGCCACATGTTTATTTTCACTTAGTGGGTTTCGGTCCGTCAACGTCAATTCCCTTCTAAGGCCAACGTTTTGCTTGGTTAATGTTTTGCTTGGTAGGGAGGCGGGCGGAAATTTTCATTTCATTGTAGTGGGTTTAGTGACATAACCTAAGTGACTTCATTACGAATGGAGATGAAAGAAGGATATGTGGATGTAATTAAATTTGTGCAGACTGCAGATACACCCCCCCCCCCCCCCCCTTCTTGCTGTCAGTTCTCAGCAGTGGGGGTCACGTCAAAGCGTGGTGGTGGGGGGCGGGCGGACCGCATGGCCCGCTTGACATGAGTAGTGACAATTCCCTGTGTGTGTGTGTGGCAGTGTGTGACGGGAGTGTCGTCTAATTACAAAGAGGAACCTGGAAGGGCCAAACGCCCCAGCCCCAGCTCATGCAGTGAGCCCAGCCACCTCTGTCTCCCCTGTTGGTCTGTTCTCCGAGTGTCCTTGAAGCTGGCCGGTGGAGCATGGCAACGCCATCCCTCTGTCTATTCAGCCCCCGCGTTCATCCATCTCTCTACCCATCTATCTCTCACTGCAGCCCTCTGCCCATCTATCACTCCATCTTAACGGGGTAGACGGTAAACAAAGCGGGCTCCTCCCGAATGTAATGACAGGCTGGAGGAGGGAAATGGTGTGTGTGTGTGTGTGTGTGTGCGTGCGTGCGTGGCTGCGCGCCTGTCTTTCTATGCGTGTGTTTGACTGTCTGTGGCAGTGTGTGACGGGAGTGTCGTCTAATTACAAAGAGGTCGTGATATTGGAAGGGCCAAACACCCCAGCTCAGCCACAATGTCACTTCTCTGCTGTCAGACGAGAGCCCAACTGTAACCAACCACACAAACCCTACCAATGCCATCCACATTCGGTGTCATGCTATGGCGAAATAGCAGATCTACAGTACAAGCTCCCAACGTGTGGATCAGATATATAAAGATTTTCAGACTTGTGAAAGAGCAAAGAAAGGAGGGGTGCAACGTATAGACCCGTGGGGGAACCGCGGTCAACTCTATACTATACTATATATATATATATATATATATATATATATAAACTTTATTACAGGCTCGTGGCCCACAAGGTAAGACAGTACAGTAGGGATCACAAATACGAGAATACAAATAAAATAAAATAAAAATACAGTACATTTACCCAGCCCCACAGGTTACCACTCTAGGCGAGGCACTTATACCAGTGTCCTCTGATGGTAGAAGTGTACCTTACAGAACTACGGCCTGGGTCTGTCAACTGACCAATGAGTCCATTCAGTGAGCGATCCAGCCTGCTCATGAATTTAAATGTCAACAGAGCCATGAAAGTAGTCAGTCCCAATGAACAGAAAAGCCCACTGGCTCTGGTGCTCCTTGGTTTTTTTAACAGGATACGAAGACAGTCATTATAGGCTACTTGCAGTTTGCGTAAGCTCTCCTTCTTGTACTTTACCCACAGTGGAGCTGTGTAGAGAGCAATGTTCCCTGTAAAAAAAAATCGGTCTGAGCAAACACTCAAACCTCCTGAGCAGACATCAGCAACTACTGAGCAAACATACGTCACCTTGACACCAACTATCCAAACGTTAGATAATGCGAAGTGAGCGCCCCTCACTTCACACAGGTGTGATTTTTTTCTTTTTTCCAAATGGATTTTGGTATACGAGTGAATCAATGAATAGTTACATAAGTTTACGCAAGTTACAACATTTTTATTTTATATCAAGGTGGCAGGCTAGCAATTTTAGGAATATTCAGTTAGTCTATATCAGTGGTTCTCAACCTTTTCAAGCTGTGACCTCCCAAAGTAATCATATTTGAACTGGGGACCCCCCACCCAGACAAGCAACAGAATGGTTCCACAGATAAGTATTGTGAAAATAGCCAATCTACAAGCTCGTTGTGAACTTGTAGATCGGCTATTTTCACCAGTTTGACCAGTTTTTATAGCATTGTTTGCTGATTACTTTTGATGCAGTAATGGTATTTTTTCTTTTAGAGCCTTTGAGGTATTATGGCCTCCCCCCAGCCCCAAATCATGTGAGGACCCACAGGTTGAGAACGACTGGTACACTAACTATGAGACCCTGCAGATCATGTCTGTCTGTGTGTCAGGGCGCAGCTGTAACACACACACACACACACACAGTAGATTGCAATTTACGAGCTGCGTTCGCTTCCCGCGTTTGCGCGTCTTACTTGTATATGAATAGCTTACTCATGCATTACATGGGGGTCATGAGAAATAAAACTTTATTGGGACATACACACAGTCACACACACACACACACACACACACACACACACACACACACACACACACAAAGACCGAGTTTGTTGGTGTGTCAACTCCTATAGTTTCTCAGATTGTCGAACGTCAGCAGCCCCTTATAGCCCCTACTACGCCAGCTATGAGCTTATGTAGCTCTACATAGTAGAGGGATTGATTGATTGATTGAAGAAAGCTGTATTAACAGATTGGATAATTACAGAGAGGTTCCATATGGGACTAGACCGCTAGAGATTAACGTTACACTGGACTGGAGGCTTGTTGTGCTGTAGTGATAACAACACGTTAGCTACCAGCTAATGCGAAGCTAACGTTATTCCCCCTCTCCTTGTTGTGCACAGACGTGCTTTTATACACACTTCCATCCGTTCGCCCCATCAACGCACGGGTCCAAGGCGCAACGCGATCTTATCTGGTTCTTGGGGTTTCATTAACACTGACTGCACTGCTGCCTGCTCTTGCTCTTACGTCTCCACCTCACTCGCCGCGCAGACGGTGCAGTATACACAGGAGGAGAGGAGAGGAGAGCAAAGAGTCAAAAAAGGAGGGGAGACGACCTGTCTGTCGCCTCGCCTGTGTAATCTAAATAAACTGAAGTAAATAGAAATAAAGTGTGGGCAAATGTCGACTCGGGATAGGTATTATTACTGTAATGTAGATGATACTCGGGGGTAAAGAAGACCTTTTTTTACACCAGCGTCGGTGTCTGTGCGCGGCAGATTTCAGTTGTGCGCGAGAGCATTTGTCCATGTGCGCGTGCGCGCGCACGGGCGCACGTTAGGGAGAACATTGGTAGAGAGGGGTGCAATAAGCTCTAAAGAGGTTTACCTTAACATCCGTAGTACAATGGTGAAATTTATGGACCAACATGTTGGCTTGTACATAAAGCATTCTCCTCTGTCTAAACATGTCCTCGTCATCCTCTAAGGTATCTGTTATGATATGCCCAATATATTTTGTAATCTTGGACACACCCATAATTTGACCAGACAGATGAAAGGCAGGAAACTTAAGTTCCAGATCTTCTTTAGTTCTACATATGAGTATCATGCTCTTCTTGGCATTATACTGAATATCAAAGTCAATACCGTAATTTGTACATATATTGAGTAGCTGTTGGAACCCACTGCTACTTGGGGAAAGTATGGCAAGGTCATCCGCATACATAAAATTATTAATTAGGCTATCACCCATCATACAACCTGTTTTGCAACCCCCCAGCTGCATTGACAGGCCGTCCATATATAAATTGAAGAGGGCTGGGGATAAACCCCCCCCCTGCCTGACGCCATTACCCACCCTAAAAGGGGTGGATAATGTGCTCCCCCATTTTACCTGCATTTTCTGGTTAGCATACCAGTAGACAAGAATGCGTAATAAACAGTTTGGCACACCCCTAAGCTTGAGCTTATTAAAAATAATATATATAATATATAATAATATAATAATATAATAATATAATATAATAATATAATATATATATATATATATATATATATATATATATATATATATATATATATATATATATATATATATATATATATATATATATATATATATATATATATGGGTTAATTGGTTAAACAATGACTACTGGGTCAGTGACGAGAGACACGGGGACTGTCATGTCGTCCCTCCAGGACCTCGCAGGACACTGTGACTAAAGAGTCACACAGGATATTTCTGGTAGCAATTACGGGTATGCTCTTCCGCTGGCAAGAAATCTAATCCCTAGACACGACCTGTGACCTTTTTTTTTAAATGCACAAATAGTAGTTACCGCTGTTTGCAGAGCAGCAACAGGCCCCATAGGCGTTGTGCGAGTATCGCCTTACAGTATCTGTCGCCATACAGCCAGACAGCCATATCTCGTCGTTGTCTGCTTCGTCTTATGGAATTGGCTCGAGGGGGAAGGGATCGGGTTATCATTATAAACCTTGTCCTTCCCCGTTAGGCATCTCTCGGTCCATCTGTCTTCTCGGTTCATTTGTCCTTGCCGTCCCTCTCTCTCTTTTCGCCCCTCGGCTTCGAAACGCCACAGTGGCGTTCCCAAAGCTAGATGTTCGACTGTTACTGCGAGAACAATCAAGTCAATCTTCTCCATTCAATATAGAGAGAGACAGAGGGAGAGCAAGGAATGGCTTGTATCTCCTGGTTGTAATAAATCCTCTGTTTGAAGCCACAAGTCCCTCCCCTCTTCCTTTTTTCCTCTTCCTATCCACCTGTTCTCCCTCTGTTTCGATCCCCTCCCTCTGTGGTGTCACCTTTCCCTTTCCCTCCTGTGTGGGAGAGCTCCGCTAGTGAGGCGTGTGTGTGTGTTTGTGAGGACTGTGTGTGCGTTTCCCATTGCCGAGTTTCATTCGACCCCGGCATTCTATTGCGGGTGAGAGTCTGAGAGACAATGGGCCGCTCACCTCCGCTCCACCCCTCTCTCACGAGGAAGCGCAAATCCCCAAAACGCAGGAAAACGCTTCCGTTCTTCTAACACACAAAGACCTGTCTCTTTGGGTTTTTTCCCCCTCTTCATTTCTTTTTAATGTTATTGGTCCCATTGTGTCTGTTATCTTCCCATTCTTATCCTATTGTTCTCTATTTCTCACCCTATTCAACTCTCCTCTTGTTTGCTGCCACCTACCGCTATCTAATGTCACCGTCTTATTCATGTTTCTCCTTGCAATATGGTGTCATTACAGAAATTGCCTCGTTTAAAAAGAAAAACTAATATTCACTGCTCAGTATTTAAACAATACAGACAAAGAGATTATATTGCCTGAACCGGCACTTTGTCAGCTCTTAAATTGGCTAAACAGTAGAGTGTTCATTTAACACTTCAGAGTGGACATATTTACCCGTATGGGTCCTCTCAACTGTTGAATGAACACCCTGGATTTCACTGTGTAGTAGCCTAACTTTATTAATCCAAGTTTTACTCTAATGCCGGCAATGCCGGCAATCGCTAAGCACAGGGAGGTTTGGGGCTTGAATGGATTAAACATTTATATTTTTCTTCCTGTTTTTCCTCATCCTTCTTACAGTAAGCCTCTTTGGGCAGTCCCAAACTATTATTTTGACAGTGAGTTTATGTCGCTATTGATTTTAAACAACGGTGAAGTTGTCTCATTTAACGAAACATGACACTTGTTGTCTTTCTCAAAGCTTTCTCTCTTCAAAATGTTTCTCCTTATTTCTTTCCACTGAGTGTCTCTTCATTTTTCACTTGGCTCTGCCAGCCGCCCACAATCTCTTCCTTTCACCCTTTCTTCTCCTCCTCCTCGCTGCTCCCTCTCTCGACACTCTTCTTGTCATCTGCAATTCATTACAGCCGGCACTCACTTCATTTCTTTCCCCATGTTCTCTTTCTCTTGCTCTCTCCCTAGAGCCCTTATGTTTTTTCATTCTTCTGTCCATCTTTGTCCCTCCCCACCTGAAAGACCTTTGCGTCTGTAACTGTTCATTCTTCTCTTCACCTTGCCCTGACTCGAAAATCATCACCCGTTTCATCTGTAATCCATTCCGTCTGATTCTCGCTCAAAAAAAATAATAATCTCTCATCCCCCTCTACAAAGACTCCTGTTGCTCACCAACTCTGTCGATCGATAATTCATCCCTCATCTTTGCGTGTCATCGCCGACAAAACGTCAGATCATCATATCCCCTCACATGCCTCCTCCTGTTTGCTTTCCAATGCCCGACCCTCATGGCCTCATCGGTTTGACGTGCGCCAACAGCGTGTGGTTGAGCGTCAACGAATGGGCTGCTCTAATGGGATAGTTTCGGCCATGCATTGTTAATGCTGTGACATGGGGCTGAAATTGGATTTGGGCCGTCTCTTTGATTATGTGTGTTCCGTCTGTACTCGCTGGACTGGGTCCACACTGAGTCGTCTGTAAAGGTTTGAACCGAGTGAACATCAGCAGGGAATTGCTGCTTATAGGCAATGAGGAAGACCCCCTCCTCCCCTTTCCCCAAACCTTGACGAAGAGATGAAGGGAACATGGGGGACAGGCAGAGAGAGAGAGACACCAAAGGAGGCAGGAATAGACACGGCGTATAGACGGGATGAGATGGGGAAGACGGGAGGAGTGCTGACAGGAAATGAGAGCGATAGGGGAGAGAGAGGTGAAGGGGAAGGGAGCGTTTGGGAACAGCCGGGCCACAGTAACAAAGCTGTGTGTGTGTGTCTGTCTGCTCGAGTGTGTGTGTGTGTGTGTTTCTCTGCTTGTATGCCTGTCTCGGTCTATTTCTGTGCGTGCGTGTGCACGTGTGATTGCGCACTCATGTATTAATTATATGGGGTTGTCATGGAATCCCTCGCACTCATAAGAGTTGTCAGCCTGCTGTTGGATATATATATTTTATATATATTTTTTTCTTCAAGTCTAATTCAGGAAAAGGGGATCACACCCTGCCTGAAATATCCCTGCTGACACCGCGGTTAGGCTCTCACAGCTCTAAGTGTTGCTGGGCGTGTTAGAATGGGAATGCATAATCACATTATGTTAACAAGTGACATTTCGCAGCACAGGATGACACACTGTGTGAGAAAGGGAGAGAGGGATGACACAGAGGGGGATACAGTCATGCAGCACACCTCCAAAAAACACTGATCGACACATCTGACTCCAATCCGTGGCTCTAAGGGAGAGCTGGAGAGAGATGGATGGTAATCGAGGAGCCCGGGGAGGTAAATGGGGGAGAGAGGGACAGACGCACGGAACTCATACGTGTACGCTCTGGAGATTAGGGTTGGGTGACGATACGAATACATCGTCAATCGCGAATATACGAATCCAATCGCCGAATATTTTTATTAGGCGATTTTTCGGGACGATTTTTAACCTGTAAAGTGTGAGCAACATGTGAATCAATTTGGGCCAGGAAAGTAGTAACAGCGGCCGGGTGTAAATCACCATCTCCCGTTATGGTATGGTCCGTCCCCGCAGCCTTGATGCTCAGTTGCTCACTCACTGTCACTGAGTCTCTGTGAGCCGAGGGACCGGCGAGCCGAGGTCGAGGAAGGCTACTGTTAGTGTACTGTAGCCTACATGTTGTTTACGCTCCGGAGTCCAGACCCATGCAGTTTAATAATATACAGTCACAACAGAATGCACACTGCTGTCTCGTGTCTCATCACAATCCCAATGCGCCCGTGAAGTCAGGGGAAAAAATTAAAAACAGGCTGGTAGTGTTAGTATAGATGGATGAAGTTCAGTGTGTTGAAACAGTAGCTACACGCTAAGCTAACGATCCCAGAGCCTATACTGTATAGGCTCGGGGATCGTTAGCTTAGCGTGTAGCTACTGTTTCAACACACTGAACTTCATCTCCGCCTGTAATCCAAGTTATTTTTTTATTGACGCCCCTCTGAGCCTCCGACGCCGGTGCGGGGAGGCAAGACTTCTCCAGGAGAAGTTACTAGGGCAGGCAGGCTACATGTTGCTGCCTGCGACAAATAACACTGTCACCAGCCAGTGGTTGTGATGTTAGCTTAGCTTGCAGCTGCTTGTCCGTTCCAACTTCACTTCATCTAAACGTATTTCTTATTTTGTTACCCTGGCTGCGCAGTTGTGCTGCAAAAACAGACAGATCTACAAGCTCTCAACGAGTAGCGAACAGAGCTGCAAAAACAGGCAGGACGCGGCGCTTTGAGAGCTTGTAGATCTGGCTTTTTTGCGACCTGCAGTGAGCTGTTCTCACTTTACTTTTATGACACGAATACATCGTCAATCGCCGATTTTCGGACAGACGATGCACGATTGAAAAAAATTGGCATATCGCCCAACCTTACTGGAGATAAAAACACACACACACACACACACACACACACACACACACACACCGTCCGCCAGAGATGCAAGTGCACGCGCACGCACACACATAGACACACATGCGTTTGTACATAAACACACATAGCTTTAGAAGTTTGCAGAGATGCCTCATGGCTCATGTCATCATGTCACCACTGCCAGCTGTCCACCTGTGACTTCCTCTGATCCTCACACTCTATAATTCATTGCAAATCTATTCGGAGACGCAGACACACACGCGCGCACTCACGGACAGACGCACACAAACACGCATACACACTCACACACACACACACACACACACACACACACACACACACACATACACACACACACACACACACACACACACACACACACACACACACACACACACACACTTAGAAGGTCAGCCAGGGTCTGGTGTCTGATGAGGATTTATTTTTTCAGACTGAGCTAGCACTTGACTCGATGAAAGAAGACGAAAGCGTGACATGTATAATGGAGGACCGATAAAGCAACTTTCTAGGCTGACCTCGGATCAGTCTGAAGGTCTTGTTTACTTTCCAGTGCTGCCATTAACATTTTGGAAGAGGCACACGCTGAGGTCTGGTCTCGTCGCAGCCAGGAGCCCATATCAAACATGGAGGAAGGGAGTTGGCAGGATTAGAAGAACTGGAGAGCTGGACGACACACACACACACACACACACACACACACACACACACACACACACACACACACACACACACACACACACACACACACACACACACGGCTGGAGGAGAAGGAAAATGAAGAATGTCAAACAGAGAGGGAGGGAGAGCAAGATGAGATGAGTGGTAGATGTGGAGACGAGAATAAGCTTGAGGGGATAAAGAATGATTTATTCCAAAATGAAAAGACAGGACAGGACAGTCAGTCCCTCTCTCTGGTGGATAGGGTTTAAAAAAAAAAAAAAAAAAAAAACTGAGCGATGTAGAGCGAAAGCAGAGTAGGTAGGATGACGTACAAACTATTGTAGAAAAGAACCGAATGGAGCAGGGTGACTATCGCCCGGTTGTTGTTAGATGCGGTCAATCTGTTAGCCAGTCTGTAAACGGTAACCGGAAAGTCTGTCATTTCAGTCATTGTAGGTCGTTATTCAGACTGTATTTCAGTCCAGTTAGCTAGTGTCCAGTCCAGTCAGCAGTGAGTAGCTAGTGTCAAGTCAGTTGGCGGTTCAGCCGGTCCCAGTCAGCGGTGAATAGAAGCAGTAGTTGTGTATCGGTAGTGGCAGCAGACCAGACGGCAGGTAGTTATTAGTCTGACTCGGGAGAGAAAGTGTTCTGTCCGTCCAGTGAAAAGCGTGTAGCAAACGAGGCCCCCTTAACAGACCTGCTGCCACAGCACAGTACACCTTGCCCCTTTTATCTTGAGGCACCGGTTGTTTCATTTTTATGTTCTGTGCCGTATACATTTTTATTAGTGTCCATATTGTTCTAGAGTCTAAGGTATGTTAGGGGACTGTTGTCTAGAATCTGGACAACAGTCCCCTAACGTACCAAACGTGCTCGTTAGGGATTTGTCCGCTGGTTTGTCTCGAGGATAAACATCGGACAAGAAGTCAGGGACACGTGACGTATCTCAATATAATGTAAGAGCCAGTTACAACATACAACATAGTCGCACAACGCCTCTGCAGAGCACAGCAGCCACGGGGAAACGGTCGAACAAATTGTGTCTTTTTCTAAATGTTGCATTTATTGTCCAAGGCTCTACAGCCTATTTTCTTCTTTCTGATCTTGCACTCTCTATTTAATCTTTGTATCTGATTATCTCTCACTGTATCTCTTTCTCTCTCTCCCTGACTCTTAATACTATTGTATTTACACAATGGGCTCATTCTTATGTTGCCAGGACATTGATACAAAAACACACTACATCTCAAGCATTTACAAGAATATACACTACTATTGGCAATCATTCAGCTCTCTCTCTCTCTCCCCCCCCCCCCCCCTCCCCTTTTTTTCTGTCCTGTATCTTCCTCATTCTGGGTCAGGTGCAGTGTAGATGTTGGTGTTTATCAATAATGAATGAAGGGATGAGAGAGGGGGGAGGAGTGGAGTCGTCCCGTCGCTCTCACCACGGGATGAATTATTCACCCAGCAGAGAACACACAGCTTTATCCCATACCCCAGTGTGACTGTGTGTGTGTGTGTGCTTGTGTCTTAAACTTTGTGTGCACGCCGCGTGTCTCGTCTTTGCCTCCCCACCTGTCTGTCCAAACGCATCGTGCCTCTGGGGCAATTACGTCTGCTTGTACACACACACACACACACACACACACATTTAAATGTTGTCAACATTTACCCGCCTTGTAAGTTCTGATAACTGTGCAAGCTGCGTCTATGTCCAGAGTGGCATGTCCCACTCCAGCTTGCACCTAATGAATGATTGAGTGTGCTGCGTCGCGTTTATGTTGTTGTTGTTGGTTGGTTGAAGGCGATGTTGTTTTTGACAAGGTGGGTACATTATCCCATTTTGGGGCGGGAACCCCTTTTGGTGTTAGCATTATGTTATGCTTTAGCTATTGAAAAATAGCAGATGTAGGTCTGCTATTGAAAAATAGCAGATGTAGGTCTGCTATTTTTGAAAGATCTAAAAACCACTGACACAGAAACATAGCTTTTTCAGAAAACTGTCAGCATGTAGAAGACTCTTCTTAGAATCTGATCTCAGGTCAAAATGGTAATGGTCAGAAAAGTGTGTGTGTGTGTGTGTGTGTGTGGGGGGGGGGGGGGCAGGTAAATGACACCACAAACAAGAAGCATCTTGGTAAAGTTCAGGGCTAACCCAAACTACGACGACTCCCACTTGGAAGAACTGGCAGTACTCGTTTGACCTGTATTATTATTATATCCCCGTGCTTTGTTATGTACAAAGCTAAGAAGGGGAGGTAGAGGGAGAGTGGAAAGCCAAAGGGAAGGAGAGAGATGTTCACAGAGATACATGAGGCTATTGTGTGTGTAATTTCCTTAGTATGAACCGAGCCTGCAGTGAAGCAGCTGAAAGCTCCCTTTGTGAATCCCCCTGCCTAGCCAGCAGCCACTTTCCTCTTGGCCTCTCATGCATGTAGAACCCGGGTCACAGGCCGGCTTGCAAGCAGCAAGCAAAAGTAGATCACATTCTGCCATGTGCTAGATGTTATTTTAATGAACGATGTGGAAAAATTCTGACTTGAGAAGATGTGGAAAAACATACTCAAATTCAGTGTTTTATACTGTAGACGGTGTTAAAAGGGGGGAAATAATTAGCCCCAAATCATCTTCCAATTTTCTTTTAAACTCTCCCATTGCTGCTTCTCATTAAATATGTGTTTGTTTTAGGCTGAGGTTCAGTGAACAAACACAGACGAGCGTTATTGGAGGAATGTGTGTAGTCTGTGTCAATTAATTCAGTAGTATATTGTGATCCCTTTAAAATAATATCAGTCACCTGAGAGACACCGAGCGCATGTGAGGCTGATGTGGGACAGGAGAATTTTGCTGTTCATTTCTTGCTGCTCGAGTGGCTTTTCGTTGAGGAAGGATAGGTTTTAGTCGACGTATGTTTATTCATGGCCTAATTACTTCCCGATGCCTGCCAGGGTTATGATTATGATTAATATCTGTATAGCCCGTGCGCGCATTATGTGCACTGACACATGCACACACACACCATCAGAATATACATGTAGTGTACATGCCATCATGATGCTCACAAAAGCACCGTGTGTGTGTGTACACATCACGTCGTGGACAGGTGTGTACAGTACATCAGTACATACTGTACTGTGCATGCATGCAGACACACACACACACACACACACACACACACACACACACACACTGACAGACACACACCTGTTCCTCCCATGGCAGATTTATCTTCCAGCTGTTCACTCTTTGCTTGCCACTTTGAAGCCTTTCCCTTTCTCCCAGCTCCCTCCATCCTTCTATCCAGATCTTCCTTTCATCCCCCACACACAACACAGAGGTCCCATCTCACCCGTCTTCAGCGTCTACCCCCCCCCCCCCGCCTTACACTGTCCCTCATTTCAGCTTAATCCTCTCCCGTATTTCATCATCACACAACACAGTGAAATCTAGCTCTTCTCCTACATCTTTCCCTTGTCATTACTATTGCATCATAGAGGCACCACCTCCTCGCCCTATTGCAACCTCACTGTAACATCTCTCCTTGTCTTTCTTTTGACTTTGGTGGGTAATTGGGTATGTGTGTATGACATGTAAGAATGGAGTCCCTTATTGACTTAACTAAGGTACGTTCAAGGTTGGTATATAAGGTCAATAACGGGTCTAAAGGATTTAGAACAGCAGTTGTATTAGACATTAGTTAGTAGCAGTAATTGCTCGCTCTGCTTGTGTGCAAGTTGGCACCTTCAACAGTGCATTTCTACTTTCTTATTACAGTCTAGCTGTTTATAAGACTAGCCCTAGCCCCTTACCCGTTGTGAGATATCCCCCCCCCCCTTGTGGCCGTAGGGGGTACTGTGCCCGGTGCGTTTTTAATTCACTAATACATTCATTATTAATAATTAATGTGTCAAATCGAAAAAAGGATTGGTGCAGGCAATGAGGAGATAAGGCGGTGTTTCTGACAGACAGACAGACAGACATTGTTAGAATTATAGTATGATGATGATGATGGTATGTCTGTGTATCTTGTCTGTCTGTGGTTGTCCTTGCCCGTGGCTAATTTTGCACACCGCTGGACAGATGAGCGCCACATTTCTTGTGCACACAGCCAATTGGTCAGCTTAGTACCCGCTAATCTCTTGCATTCTTCTCACACACTGTATGTATTATATTTTTATAATGAATGTTAGTGGCGTTCTAATCGGGCCGAGTCTGAAACCTTGTCCAAATTTTGAAGTCGCACGTGGACTTCATGTGACGCCAGTCATCTATGACGTATCTATGTATGGCTAAGATCCACATGAAACTATATGGTTCATACAGTATGTGGAGATCCACATGAAACTATATGGTTCATACAGTATGTGGAGATCCACATGAAACTATATGGTTCATACAGTATGTGGAGATCCACATGAAACTATATGGTTCATACAGTATGTGGAGATCCACATGAAACTATATGGTTCATACAGTATGTGGAGATCCACATGAAACTATATGGTTCATACAGTATGTGGAGATCCACATGAAACTATATGGTTCATACAGTATGTGGAGATCCACATGATTAGATTCTTCTTTTTCTGGTCTGAGGCCAAATGTCAACCCCCCCCCCCACCACCGCAGCAGCAGCGTGCGGAAAACATTAAAAGACATACAGCCTCTAGTAGAGCTGTCATTGGAGAAGAAGGATCATTGTAGCGTATCTGTGTCTAAAATTGAGACTTTTCCCCGCCAATACTGTGTGGTTATTGATTGCCCCCTTGACAGATAGTGGGAGAGAGAGAGAGAGAGAGTTGAGTGAAAAGGTCAATGAAAAATACTAGGCCCCCACACACGCTTCAAGTCTTCATTTCTTGCTTTTATTCTCGGCGTGTCAAAGTGCCTTGCCTGTCAGAGCCTGCCTTCCCGACCTGGCTCCCTAGCTGCATACCAGCTACCCCCGCACATGCAACAGCATGGAAGGCCTCAAATGTGCTTGGCTGTGATATTGGACTGTGTGCGATGTGAAAATGCGTTCGCTGTGTGTGAAGGAAGGGGTTGCATTTGTCCGCTCATTTATTCTGTGCGGGTGTTGCGCATGCATGCCATTGTGAATGTCATGTGTCCATGTACTGTATATATCATGCTTGTGTGAGAACGTGGACGTATGTGTGAGTGTATATAAAGGTCAACCTGAACGGGTGCAGCAACAGTGTCGGGTAGCAACAGCAGCGGAAGGCAGCTTAAGGTCAGCTCTGTTCCAAAATGCAGTTGATAACGGCTATTAACCCATTCTGGGCGGGAACCCATTTTGGTGTTAGCACTATGTTATGCTTTAGCTATTGAAAAATAGCAGATCTACAAGCTTATAGCGTGCTACGAGCTTGTAGGTCTGCTGTTTTTGAAAAATCGAAGAGCGACTGACATAGAAGACATTTTTAGAATCTGATCTCAGGTCAGAATGGTTATTAACCTACAGTGTAGCAGCACCGTGGAACGAGCACACACACACGCACGCACGCGCACACACGAGAAGAACTTTCTGGGTGTGACTGCTCCTTTCATACAGTAGATGCTGTCTGGAATCTCGATGGATCAATTAGAAATCTTATTTCAGATGGCAAGCGTCTGGCCAACTCGTGTTCTAAGCAACAATCGATTTTAATAGCGGTCCTGTCACAGCATTGTAGACTGACAACACTCATCCAGTAGCCGTTGCCATGCTTTATTGATCGACACTCCTTCGGATCAATACGGTTTCAATCCCCCACGTGTTTTCTGATTGTATGAACATAAGAGATGTCTTTTGTAAGTCCTGAATTCATAATAAAACAGTCAGTCGTAGACTCTTTAACAGCAATCCACACGGGAGAACATGTTTTGGAATGTGTGCATTTCACCAATATTTCTCAGGTCAGTGAGTGGACCAAACTGGGACTGTCCCGGTCAAACCAGGACATCTGGGTCACCCTACTACGCTGTTAGGGAGTTGGGGTTGTTCAGCGGGGAAGCTAGCTAGCTCTCATTATGTCCTGAACAATGGCGGGGATTGAACAAGGTTGGAAGTACAGTCTCAGTTTCATGCCGTAAACAATAACACTGCTGTCCTAAAAGTTCCAACCTTGGTTAATTTCCTGTTTGTCTCCGTTGCCCTGGGAAAGTGTTTAAGGAACTGCAGCTTGTTGGCTAATTACTAGCGAGGTTACAAAAATGTTCACAAGCTTTTCTCACTATTATTATTATGGTGTAAACATGTTGACAATAAGGGTCACATGCCTCATAGCAACAATAGAATGCTGCCTGGAATTATCTTTTGCAAGTCTAATACACATACAAACACATGGATATGTGTAGTCTACAAGCACGCGCACACACATTTGGGGGATTAAGTCTGCAAAACATGACTGCAGTGAGTCAGTGAGCAATTTGTTTTAAAACCTATACAGAAACACAAACGCACACAAATCGTTTTTGTTAAGCCCAAGAAACGCAACAATTATGGATCCTCTGCTGCAGCAAAAAAAAAAAACTAATTTCAGGGGAACTTCTGTTCTCCCCAATCCCTTCACCCCATTTGGTTCCCATCAAGCTCTACTGACTCCTAACTCACAGGCGCAGAGCACTACAACACTCTGAAAAGGTAGAAGATTCTCTGAATCGTGCTAATTTCCACGGGGACCGCATGTAAATCCGACGGAGCATTAGTTTGACATGCGGACGCATATCTGACTAGCGCCTGCTCCCATGCCTGCGGTTATGGTTAGGTTAGGGTTTGAGGTGGGTTGTCGTTTGGACCAATGACTAGTCTAACTTGTACTGCACCCAATTTCCACACCGGAGAAGAAATAAACAAGATTATGCATGATGGAAACTATTGAGAGAACGGCCAGACATGGGCCTGAGACATGCTTCATTAGGACAGAATAGTGAGGTTCCTGCTCCAACACGCCGCGCTGCTCATATCGAAGCCATTACTCTTAGAAAGAGAGAGGAGGACGACAATTGAAGACACTTGCACATGCTGACATGCCTGGCAAAAGAATGGAAAAGCCTTTATTGTTTTATCACTGTATGCCATGGGGAGAGGCACGCACGCACACGCGCACTCACGCACGCACACACACACACCATAAAAGCCCACTCACACCTCATTCTTCCCTTTCCCGCGTCCACAATAGAGTATCCGTACTAGCTCTCTTAAGCATCTGCAAGGCGATCATGCCGCTGATTGGAGGCTAGCTGACAGAGCACAGGGCCACTGGCTGTGATGGAGCGGGCGACTCAAGGCAACGAGCTCTGAAGGCCATTAGATATTCCAGGTGACAGGCCTCGCTCCACGAACCCCCCCCCCGCCTCCCTTACAGGGCTGTTTTTCCCACTATATAACTGGGATCAGGCGGAGGACATGAATGCTATTAGCAGACAGGCAGTCAAGCAGGCAGGCGGTCAGGGGCTGATAAGCGTATGTTCACTCTGTAAAGCCACGGACGGCGGGCTCCGAATGGCCCATACAATGAAATTAGTATTTGGATTTCGGACTACCGTTCTCTCGCTTTCTCTCATTCTTTTCATTTTCGCTCCCGTTTTCCATCCACCAACTTCTCTCTCTCTCTCTCTCTCTCTCTCTCTCTCTCTCTCTCTTTCTGCCTGGCTGTTTGTCACTTTCTCAGACTCAGTCGCTCTCTTATTCTCGTTTTACTCTTCTCTCTCTTTCTCTCTCTCTCTCCTCGGCCACTGAGTCCTATGTTTGTTCTCAAGGTCAGGTGTGCGAGGAGGAGTCAACGTTGCCTCCCTCCTTCTCTTTGTCGCCTGCCTTTTCCTACGCTCTGTTTCCCTCTCTACTTTACTGCCCCTCTCCATTTTTAGCTCCACTAACCCCCTCTCTTCTCTCCGCTGCTCTCTCCACTTCCCTCACCTTTCCTCTCACTCTTTCCCTTCCCTCTCATAAATGTCTCTCTGCATGGCCATCTGCATACCTTTCCCCTTTCCCTATAAACATCTCCATCTCCTATTTGATGCTTATCATCCCGTGCTCTCCCCCTCCTGTCCTCTCTCTCTCTCGGTCCCACTTCTGCTTCACATCTCTATTCCTGGCATCCCTTCTCTTACACCCTTTCATCCCCTCCTCTCATCTTCTCCTCATCCCTTGCATCACTCTCGCATTCCTGGGCCATCTTTACTCTTCTCTCTTTTCCTCTTCCTTTCATCCCTTCGTCCTCCTGGTACTGCCTCCTCCTCCTCCTCCTTTTTCTTTTTCTTCCCCTCGTTCCTTCCTTCCTGTTCCTTATAGCTCAGCAGAGAGGCATGCTGGGTAGTATGTAAAAGTCAGCGTGACCAGGCAAGGGATCAGAGAGGACAGTGTTGTTAATATGGCGGTGCTGTCGCAAGTGCCCATGGCACATTGCCTGTGTGTGTTTTATTGTGCGTTTGTGCACGTGCAGGTTTGTGTGTCAGCTTTTGTAAGACCATGGTGGTTAATGTCTTTTTGTTAGTTTGTGTGTCCGTATGAGCGAAGTCCTGTGTGCGTGCCCCACTCCCCACATTGTGAGGAAGTTAAAGACATAATGATGGGTGACATGAACTGACTTACATGGATGTGCTACTTTTTTAATGGCGGGGGGGGGGGGGTGTGTTTTAAATGTTTGATGCATTACCTGCAACGATACTGCAAAGTAGAGCAGCACTGACACAAGGCTTATGTTCTCTGTTTCTCTCTCTCTCCTCCTCCACTCACTCCTACCCTTGAACTGGGTCTTATCCCCCCCCCCCCCTCTCTCTCTAATCTGGCCAGGGCTCTCTAAATATTTATACTGACAATTACTATTTCGAATGCATACTGCGAGCGTCTCAGCACTCGGATATACGCACGGGGGGCTGGGGCCTGTGCTGCCATCCTAATGACTGTCAATTTCCAGGGCTTCGGGGTTTGGGGGTCTGGGGAAGGCGTCTGCGCCTGTGTGGTTATCTGTGTGTGTGTGTGTGTGTGTGTGTGTTTGTGTGTGTGTGTGTCTGTGTCTCATCATGTCCCTGGAGGGGGTGTCAGTCTCATAAGGCCATCCGTTCTTTCATCTCGTCTTAGGCAGGAGAATGACCTAGGTTGACTCCGCTCTTATTGGCTCCCAATGACAGACAACCGAGGCGTGCGTGTGCACGTGCATGCATGCGTGTGTGCCCTGTCTGTGTGTGGCTGCCGCTGTGCACACATGAAAGAGGGAGAGCGAGAGAGAGAGATGTAAGGCGTGTTGGCTGTCAATACTAGCGGGTGTAATGACCAATTCCGTGCAAGATTCACTCAATAAATATACTCTCCAAACGAGCCTAGCCCATTTTGGGCGGGAACCCCTTTTGGTGTTAGCATTATGCTATGCTTTAGCTATTGAAAAATAGCAGACCTACAAGCTCATAGCGCGCCACCGAGTGGCGCGCTACGAGCTTGTAGGTCTGCTATTTTAGAAAAATCGAAGAACGACTGACACAGAAACATAGCTTTTTCAGACTGTCCTTTTCAAACAGACATTTTTAGAATCTGATCTTGGGTCAGAATGGGCTAGAAGGAATCCGGGGGTTCTCATCCAGCCACCCGTCTACCCCCCCCCCCCCCTCCTTCCCTCAACACCCTCCACCTCATCTTTCTCTCCAGGCCTGCAGCCCCTTGCCCTGGCGTTCGTTCCCTGAGCTAATCTGTAGTTAGCGAGTCTAGCTCAGGTAGATTGAAGTGGGGCTGTAGCTTGATCTCCGGCGTACAACCCCCAGACACTGAGGGATCACAGGCCCAACATCTGTGGAAATAAGACAGACCTCAGCGGCTCATCTCATGTCTCTCACAGAGAGACTGCACGCCTCCTCCGCGTTTGATGTGCTCCTGTGAGAGGACGCTCTTGTGTGGTTCATTTGTGCATGCAAGTCAACGTTGTTGTTTTTTTCATGTGTCTGTTTGTTTGTTTGATGTGCATAATCAGCAAGCATTGTTTGTTGGTATATCTTTGAGTCTATACAGTATGAAGCATGCACGCATCCATAAGAGTGTGGGCATGTTTGACTCAGGATTGTGTGATATGCTTGTGTGTGTGTGTGTGTGTGTGTGTGTGTTTAGTGTTAACCGTCTAATTATAAGTTGGAGTAAGCCTTTTTATTTGTGCCCGTGGCCACTTCCGTCTGCATTCTTTCATTTAACGCACGTGAGTGAAAACATTGACCCAAATTAACCCGTACGTTTATGTAAATCTTTACACTTTCGAAGTTAAACGATGAAATGGATTTTTTGCTGTGTAAGTACCGAAGGGAGATGTAGTTCTGGAGAAGGGGAGAGATCAGCCCAGTAGAGCAGCGGTGTGGCTCCCAGGGGCTCCTCTGTGGTCATCCCGAGGTTCGTCTGTGGCTCCAAGGGAGTTGTTTGGAGGTTGTAAATTGGCTTGGTCCTGTGAGAGCTGCTGTTTATTCTAGGAAAGCCTTGTTTTTTAAACCCTTCCCTCCTTCTCCTGCTGCGTCACTCTCCTCTTCTCGCCTTCCTTCTCTCCTATCTTGTGTTCATTAATCCTCAACTCTATCTTTCTCTATTGATATCTCATCTCTCTCCAGAGATGCCAAGGTGCAGTGTTTATTGTTTGTCCAAAAAAAACCAACAAAAAAAACTCTAGACAGCCATGCCCACGTCTCTCTCTCTCTGTTGTGTGTGCGTTTGTGTGTGTGTGTGTGCACGTGTGTGTGCGCACACTTCTGTGTGTCTCTGCATGCGTTTGTGTATACCTCATTCCTGCCGATCACATTAGTCTAAACATAACAGCTTGTGCTGCCTGAGCGTGAACTGGTGGAACCAGTTCCACAAAATTGTTTGTCCTTAGGGGAAATTGAGTTTCTGTGCGTGCGTGTCTTCTGTTTGCTAGTGCACACACCCTGTGCTTTTTGTGTTGTGTGCATATAGAGACACACACGCACGCACATGCGCGCACACATCCATGCACACTGGACCACAGACTGGTACACTCGTACAAGGCTGCCTGCATTTAAAGTTGTAGGCTACTTCAACAGATAATCCCTCTTTACTTAAAACAGGTGGCGTCCTGCAGCCATACACCGGTGCACACTCACTCATACAAGTAATTACATTTTCATGCAGATACGATAAGCAAATGCACACAAACATGTGCATAGACAAAATCGGACGCGCACACGCATTCTCTTTCGCTCCATTTTTCTCTTTCTCTCACACACACACACACACACACACACACACACACACACACACACACACACACTCCTCAAATAAAGTGTATTTTTTATTTAGACTCTTGGTTACTCTTGCTTTTCCAGAGGAATGCAACGGAAAAGCAGAAAACCGTTGATGAGATTTATGAGCTATGTTGCCAGGCAGCAGCCTTTACTCTCAATTTAACAGTTCAGTGTGTACTGTGAGGCTCATCCTGGTATGTATGTATGTACGTACTGTATGCACACACACACACACACACACACACACACACACAGGCGTCTCCATCTCACACTCGTACACAAGCACACGTACAGCACACACGATCACAGTGCAGACTCCTGTAGGTTTGGCCTACTTGTCTGTGTTCGCTAATGTCGTCCTCTGTTCTACCAAACAACTCCCCACTGTCCTCATTTATCATCACCACACTCCTCCTGGTTGCTCTCTCTCCTCCTCTCAATTTTTCTCCTCATTTTCTCTCTCTCTCTCTCTCTCTCTCTCTCTCTCTCTCTCTCTCTCTCTCTCTCTCTCTCTCACACACACACACACACACACACACACACACACACACACACACAGCCCTGCGTAGCTCAGCGTGTCAAGGCAGCACTGCAACATTCTGCCATTCCATTCCATGCGTAGTCGAGTGGGTAGAAAGCACTGCAGTAATAGTTCCATTTGAAAGGGGGTCCATTCCTACTGGAGCCACCCCCCCCCCCATCACCAAAAAAAGAAAGAAAACAAACTACTACCGTACAGTGTATATATGTATTGTTGGATGCCCTGCTTGAAGCTGTCCATGATGATATTTCGTGGTGAATATGTACTGCAGGCTTTATTATGTTCAGTCAGACTGTCACTCCAGATGAAATGTATTGCACTGGTATTTCATTGGATGTGTTAGTGTGGCTCCGCGAGAATCTTCGCAAACATGACACCGCAGACTCTGAGATCACAAACCCTCCCCGAAGCAGAGCCTAAATATACTGTACACTGTTATTACATTATGACAAAATAATAATAGACGGATGAACCCCCTCGTAGGGCCAGAACCGAAAGACACTCGGATATGAAAAGAACACGATGGTATACCGTGAGAACCCCCCCCCTGAAGATACATGGATATTAAAGAACATCAAATATGAACCAACATTATATTGCATGCTGACATAGTGAAAACCTAAAACGCTACTACGAGAGGAGGTGGATGTGGTTTGATCTCATTTCTGGTAGCAGCGGAGATGCCGTGTACCGTGAAAGTGGGCAGTAATGGTCTGCTTAAATAGTGGATGAACTATTAGGATCGTGGCCAAATGTGATGGATGGATGGGGTTGAGACCGCCTTTACTTCCGCGACTGCCTGAACTACCGCAATGCTCCATTTGTGATTATAAGCCTGTATATTTATATACTTGTACCTATTTATATGCAGCATATCTTATGCAAACATTTATTTCTTGTCTCTTTTTTTGGTTTGTTTCTTTGTCCAATGTCCGCCACAGTAAGGTCAAAAGTAAGACTTTGGATATGTTCCATTATATTATGTTAAAAATGCTTAAAATGTATTTTCTGTTTTTGTTCTACAGAGGTTAGAGGTCAGAGGGTGAAGGTGGAACCAGAGGTGCTGTCCTACCCTGGACAGACGGTCAACCTGCGCTGTACCTTTTCAGACCCCACAGGCATCCAGCTCACACAGGTTAGACACACATACGCACGCACACGCTGACATAGAGACCATTTTACCTCTAACAGTAGTTCAGGGTCTGTGGACCACCAGGGGTCCTTGAGGGGGTTCCAGCTCAGTGTTGGTTAGTAACGTAACATAACATAACGCCTACAGTAAGAGTAACTTATTACAATTGCCAAAACATTTACAATTGCTAAAAAGTTACTGTTCGACCAAGATAATTGCACTCTTCTCTGCGTTGATTGTTTCCGTCCAGTTGCATAGAGGAGGGCAGTCAAGCTCCACAATATAGGATGTTGTTACATAATGTAATACAAGATAACAGATCTACAAGCTATTAATGCGTCACAAATTCGCAATATGACGCATTGTTAGCTCGTAGATCCGTTCTTTTTAAGCTTGCACCTTGCACATAATTATGACATAACATGTATTGTATGTGCAGGTGAGGGCAGGTCCATGTGTCAAAACGATTGAGGGTGGTGGGTCATGATAAAGAGAAGACTGACTCAATACGTGTTGTGATTATTTTCCGTTTCAACATTTGTTGAATCGTCTGCAATGGTTTTGAGCTGTGTTTGCTATCACTCGTTTCCAGAGTGATTGGCGTCCTGCCAGGTCCTATCACCCACATTAGATAGATGTGACCAACAGTGTGGAGTTACTGTACTGAGCATCCTGGCCTCAACGGTTGGGGCAATATCTCTGTGATCGTAGAATGATGATGTAAGATGGAAAATGTCAATAACGGAACAAGGACATGAGTTACGGCGAGAGAAGATATTAAATGGGAATGTATTTTTCACTCTTTTGTCGAGAAGTTGATTGCTCCCCTCTTCGCCATGCTTTCATACGGTATGTGTGGCGCTGCAATCTCACAGCGGCTAAATTGGGTTTGTGGTGTGAAATGCAAATAGAAGAATGTTTCATGCACAGCCGGAATGGCTCCATTGTGCCTCCTTAAAGCAGCAAAGTCAGTCAGAATGGTCTCGCTCACGACAATGAGCTTTTTTCACTAGATGGGAGTCGGTTATCACTAATGCATATAGTGTACGTCAAGTTGCCAGCCGAGCATACCAAACAGTGTAATACCAACATGAATCTACAATTCTACATCATGAGAAATGTGGATTAAAGTCACGGTTCTGACTCATCACGGATTGAATCACTAATGTGTCCACTGTCCGTGAGCAACGCACTAAATCCCTGCACAGTAAAGCGTGTTCATTTAACTCCAGTTTAATACTATAGTGTCAATGTTTTACACTCCGTTACTGTAGAGCACTGTTTCCCAAACATTTGTTTTTTAATTATTATTATTAAAAAAAAAAAAAATTCAAAAACATTCTCCAAAAAAGCTACATTTTCCATTTTTTTTCTCCAGTAATTTCATGAAGAGAGAGAGAGAGGGGGAAAAAACATGTAAGACATTCCATAAATTCTTGAGAGTTAAATAACTAAGGGACCATTTGGCTACCAACTCTCCATCATTTAGCTGGGGGACAACTTGGAACCTCCTCAAGGACCACTGGTGGTCCCCGGACCACTGGTTGAAAACCACTGGTGTAGATGAACACTGTATCTCCTCTCTTGTTGTAGGTGCTGGACAGCAGCATCGGCTACATAGAAAGATCACTGTGTATTATAGAATTCTTGGTTACACGGAGTGTCATGCTGATACTCCCTGTGGCAGTTAAATGGTAGTAGTATCAGATTCCCATTGTAGCCTCTAGTGTTATCTCTTTTAGTAAACGGAACAAAAATATTTGTGTTGTGACACAAGTCTTTTCCAATTAGTCTTTTCCAATTTGGAAGTTATACAAAACCAAAACATTAGGAGACAATGTTTTGTTACACTGGAAACGGTATACAATTACATTTTGTGAATGATCTTGGTAAATGTTGCCTGGTGTTCTTCAGATTGGAATAAATAAATTGGTATTCTGAGTCTGACTTGAAATTATATTTTCTATTGTAGAAATGGGGCGACCCCTATCACTGCACAAACAGCTCTGTATAGCGATGATTAGAGCGAGCGCAGGGCTTTGAATCCACCGTGGTGCATCCATCCACACATCTGAAGTGTCTATACAAACACTATCGACCGTGTTTGAGTGAGGGAAGGCAGGTAGGGAGGCAGTGTTGATTTTTTTTCCCGACTAAAACTAAGACGAAAAATGTCCGTCGACTACCTTTCTCCACTGATGAAAACTAAACGGAAGCTAAATTAAAACTAAGCTATGATGACTAAATATATTGACAATTTCATCAACGAATAAAAACTAGGCTAAAATGTTAGGAAGGGACTAGTGGACTAGTACAACTGTACAAGTCATTTTACAATTAGTTGCATGCTGAAAATAGCCGATCTACAAGCTCACAACGCGTTGCACTGCGACACGTTGTGAGCTTGTAAATCTGCTATTTTCAGCAAGTGTAAAATCAGTCATTACTACGGCATCAAGGCTTGCCAAAATACATTTAGCTAGACAGGGCTGGGGCGCAGCGCCTGTCTAGCCTGGCTCCAGCCCCTACGGGCTGGGTCAGCGCCTGTCTAGCCTGGCTCCAGCCCCTGAATCGCTAGCCACTCATTCAGGGTTTGACACAGCCCAATGGGGATGATCCAGTATGAACCAGTCACCAAAGAGTCCAATTATTCGATATGAAGGACTCTTAGCAGACCTTGAACTGTGCGTTCCTGTGCTTTTTCTGCAAACTGTTAAAGTATTCAACCCATCCCACTTTGGCCACGCCCATCTCAGAAGATGTGCACCGAGAGGGCTTTCAGACAGAATAATGAAACAAAAGTGAAACAAAATGAAGGCTGAGTGTCAGCATCACGTCCTCCCGGTGGGAGCTGGCAGATGAGCCAGTACAACAGCAGTGGCACTGCACTGGCAACACAAATATGTGTTGCCAGGAATTAATTGGCATAATTGGGTGGAAAGATTTGTACAAAAAATAATTGGCTAGTCTAAAATTAAAGGGTGGAAAAGTGTCACATCAAAATAACATCACACAAAAACGATCATTAAGCTTAAGAGTATTTCTTTACAAATCGGCAACAGAAAGCAAACAAACATCAGTTACTGAAGAACAGCAGGGGAAAAGTGAGAGAACGAACAATAACATTATTGCTGCAATCAGTCGATTGTCTTGTGGAGAATAATAATATTGTGTGTTTGTGTACTGTAGGACCACTTGAACGTGTCCCGCGATAACTATTAGCAGCAGCCGTAAAGCCATTAATTAAGATTTAAATCGTCTCATGTTGGTAACAGAGTCAATGGAGCTCTGTCTAAAGCCCTGATTGAGTTGCAGGCCTGCATACTGGCTTCGGTGTTCACTGGAGGGCACGGCTACACGGCAGGCACCTTTTCAACGCAACGGGCATCATCAATATCCACTCCAATCATGCCGTTAATTCCCATAAAGCACAGCTAGGTATGATCCACTGGTCTAATGCCAGGGGGTTACTTACCTGAGTGATGCCTGGAAATCACCCTTGTTTATTGTTCTCATTTGTTCTTATTAGTGTATGTGACTTTGAAGAAAACCTTTGAGTCGGTAGAGTAGACGGTAGACACACACACACACACACATACTGCCACTGGTTTATTACGACTGTAATAGCCTACCCTCGAGGACATTCTTTATGATGGTTATGGCTATTTTGGTCATGCAGACGGCAGTGGACTGGTCCCCTGCATCACCAGCACCTTAGCCATAATGTGCCTTCTAAAAAATGACGGCCATAATAAAACAAGGGCCACGGTGTCCGCGTGCATCAGCAGACTAACAATGAGTTTATTTAAACCTTTGTCCTCCTCACAACTTGTAGGTGTCATGGATTTACGAGCCCAAGGAAGGCGAGAGGATCAACATTGCCGTGTTTCATCCCAACTTCGGCGCCAACTACCCCGAGTCACCCCAGAAGGGTCGCGTGAGCTTCACCACGACCCCTCCCACCCTGGGGAGCCCCGCCATCCAGATCATGGACGTCAAGATGTCCGACGAGGGCAAATATGTCTGCGAGTACGCCACCTACCCCATCGGGAACGAGCAAGGCATCACGTCCCTGGTTATGCTAGGTAGGTTGGGTACTTGTGTGTGTGTGTGTGTGTGTGTGTGTGTGTGTGTGTGTCTTAACATAAATTGTGTTTCTACAGATTAATTACAACTGTCTCAGTATGCATGTGCATGTCTACGTGTGTACAGTGTAGTGTTAACGACTTTCACCCTGCCGTCCCTAGTTAGTGCATGTCATTATCAAAGGCTATGTAAATAAGGCAAGGACAGATACATCACTTTCATCGACCGGCCAATTCCAGCTGCCAGATTCATCAGCACAGGGAGGCAAACCGGAGTCGGAAGTCCGATGGAATGCATTGAAGTTAATGAGAGCCGACTGAACAAGTTTAATGAATGCTAGCTATGAATGATTGCGACCTTTCTTAAATAATTTGTTTGGGAAAATTCAAAGATCACAGAATATGTTTCCTACTGGGCGGAATGTGGACTGTTATCCTGAGGCTGTCAAATTAGCGATGGCCTGTCAACCAATTCTGGCGATGCCAGCCAACCAGAAACATACTCTGTGCTCTTCATGAAATCATAAAGATCTATCATAAAATTATATAGTGTACACATCGGAAAAACTAAGAACAGAAAACGTGTCTTCGTTCATTTCCCTAAACCAATTATTAAGCAACGGTTGCAATCATTCAAAGATACTATTAATAAGCTTGCCCACTCGGGTCATGACTTCAATGCATTCCATCAAATGTCCAGCTCCACGTCACCTCCCAGTGGGGCGCCTCTGTCGCATGATAAGGTGCAGAACATCTGTCCTTTCGTGTGTGTGGGTGTGCATAACTTGGCACCAACATAATGTACTATGTACAACCCCCTCGCCACACTTCAGGCTATGGCGGCTTGGTTAAAAGCATGTCTGGCCCAGGTTTAATTGCTATTATAAGTGGTATTGTCAGATCAATTGTGTTCTGGTTAATACAATGGAACCATTGCTGTGACCTTGCATCTCTATCCCTGGCCTCATCCCCCTCAGGAAAGGTATTGATCTGGGCTGCTTGTCATGCCTGGTGTCAGTGCTATGTCCTCTGCCCACACGCGCACACATGCACGTGCACGCACTCGCCACCTCCACATAGTCTCCCTCTATGTGGGCAGTGAGAGAAGGAGACAGGCAGAGGGAGAGAGAGACTGTGAGAGGGACGAGTTATGAGAGGGAGCGAAAGAGGCATGCAGAGAGAAGGATGAGCAGAGAGACAGAAATATGGATGTGGAGAAAGAGAGACACACTTGCAGAGAGAGGGGTCAGGCAGACAGAGATGGTCAGTGAGGGAGAGAGAGCAGGAGGGATTATGTGTGACAGATCATGCAGTGATTTAGGGTTGGGGACGAGAGGGGAAAAAGTAGCCCTCGCTGAGAAGTATAATTGTTTATCAATGACCGCTGCCGCCAGAGACAGAGAGGGGGAATTGATTGAAAGGCGAAGGGGTGACACACTGGAGATTTAAGGTTTGGTTAGTGTTTGCACTGGGCCAGTGGTCATAATTGTTTATCAATGTCCGAGAGGGAGGGGGAGAGAGAGAGAGGGTGGAGGGAGAGAGGAAGGAGGGAGAGGGGGAGAATGGGAAAGAGTGACAGAGTGGAAATGGAGAGAGCGAAAGTGGTTGTGGGGGTGGGTGGTGGGCGAAGTGTGTTTTGAGGCAGATATTTTGGATTTTCCATGAGACCAGACGAGATGATTCAAATCGCTTATCGATAATGGTGCGCATTATCCTGTTCCTTTTCTGGTTTCTCTCCTCTCTCTCTCTCTCTCTCTCTCTCTGTTGTTTCCTCTCTCGTTTTCTCTAACTCTGGCTTTGTTTTCCTCTTCATCCTGTAATCTTTCTTCTCTGTCACTGTCTAACCACCGCCTGCTTAATCTCTTCCTTTTCTCCCCTCTGTCCATTTGTCTCCCTGCTCCATTTGGTTGTACTCATTATCTGTGGGTGCTCTTGCTATTTGTTCTTCTTTACTTGGTGGTTGTTGTGCCTAGTGGTGGGTGTGCAAGAAGACTAGGCGGGCTTTGTGTGGAGTTCTCAATTACGTTTTGCTTTTTTCTCGCTGTGTTCTTGTGAGATGTTTTGTTTCATTCAATTTCGGTTAAAATTACTGCATGCTTTATTTGACTAATATACATTTGCTTTGCCGAGGCTTTGCAAAATACTTTCATAGCTGAGCAATCACGCCATGCACGCATACGGCATTATAAAAAATATTACATAAACACATATCCCCTCCTTACACACAAAGGCTGATGCCTGCTGTGTAATAATTCTGAAATTGAGATTGATTTAGTAAAAAGGCAAACGCACAGTCCATGTATAATTATAAACGCATAATTAAATATTATCATGAGGGATAATCACATTTATGTTATATTAACATTAAAAGTGGGAAAGCATCAGTGTCATTTTAGGTCTTCGTATCTGCTATTTTTGGACATTTTAGCAAGGTGTGAGTGAGAACTACGGATTTTAGAAGGCCTCAGGTCTTTTATGAACCCATTAAAACTGCATTGCGAGCTCCTACATCTGCTATTTTTTTATATATATATATATATATATTTTGTTAAAGCTGTGTGAGAAAGTGTGAAAACTACTGATTGATTTTAGAAGGCATTTATACAATGTTAATTATGGTTTTATGAACGTTTCTTTTTTTTGTCCCTCCCTCCCTCCCTCCGTCCAGCCAAGCCCCACAACACCGCCTCCACGGTGACCGTGGTGGCGGGGGAGAAGCTGTCGGTGGTGGCCCGCTGCGAGTCGGCCGAGGGGCGCCCGTCCGCCACCATCTCCTGGGTGACCACGGCCGGCGGCAACGCCACCACCAAGTCCACGGCGGGCGCCGACAACACGGTGACGGTGACCAGCGAGTACAAGCTGGTTCCCCGGGCCGCCGACAACGGCAAGGACATCAGCTGCGTGGTGTCGCACCGCACGCTGACCAAGCCCGAGAGCTTTAAGATGAAGCTGGCCGTGGAGTGTAAGGGAACGCACGCACGCACGCACGCACACAGAGACGAATGTATTGATGGCACGCACGCACGCACACACACACAGAGACGAATGTATTGATGGCACGCACGCATGCACACACAAATGGAACGGGCAGCACTTCCATGTTGTGCCTTTTAAAGATCCATTTCCTTCCGTGTGTTTGTGGCAGAAGAAAGATGACATCCATGGTCAGACACTATGACACGGGTTTAGTGTATTGGTTTTATTTGTGTTGTGTCGGGGACCGTGCAGAAAATGCATGAAAGCCAAACAAACAGAAAATACCCATGCATGCACGCGCGTGCACACACACACACACACACACACACACACACACACACACACACACACACACACACTGTAGTCTTTGCCTTTTATATTTTCACATGCTAGCCTTTTTGCAAATATTCCATATACAAAAAGCAAATTTTCTCTCGACCCACATACTCTATGTACTCTAACCCAAATACTCAATGTACTGTAACCCACATAGTCAATGTACTGCGACCCACATACTCGATGTACTGTAACCACCAAAATGGCCTATATTCAATGTAGTGTAACCCAATTATTTATTTTCTCCCCCCCCCCCTCCTCCCTCTAGTCCCCCCTCAGGTGTCAATCACGGGCTATGACAGCAACTGGTACGTGGGTCGTACCAACGTGGTGCTCACGTGCCAGGCCACCGGGAACCCCATCCCCACCGTGGTCACATGGAAGACGTGAGTAACAAGGACACCTTCAAACGCTCAGAAAAAAAGGGGGGGGAGGGGGGTTCACAGTTCATTTCAATTCATAATGATGATCATATCAGAGGATTTAAGAGGCGCGATTAGGCTGCTAATCTGTGCTCTGACAAACAACAGATGAGCGTTTGATAAAGAATAATGATGAGGGGTAGAGGAGAAAACAAGTTTCATATTAAAGGTCAGGAGAACGTTGTCATCATCTTCCATGGCTGCCATGTCCCCCAGGTGGTACAAACGAGCTGCTATGCTAACGTTCTTCCGTCTTCTCTGACCCTCTCTGTCAGTCTCTCTCTCACTCAGTTTCCTTCTCTCTCTCTCTGTCTCTTGCACTCAGTGTTCTAGTATCCACTCTACCTGTCGTTTCAAGTTTTATTGGCATGAACGCTATATGAACTATAACGCCAAAGCATCAATCTCTCTCTCACGCGCTCTCTTTTTCCCATGTACTGTACACTGAACAGTACCCCAGCTCTATTAGAGCAGTTAGTGCTGCTTCCCTGATGATGGCGATCACACTGTATAATGTCTCCTAATGGACTCAAGATTTAACCCAAGAATAATAATGGCCACCTTTCTCGCTCTCACTTATCCCTTTTCATGCATTAGCCCAGCTACTGTATATGACAAAATATGAAAAGGGCAAAGTTTGGCACTTTTTTGTGCGTGTTAATAGCCGGGACGATGTTCCTTGGCTTACACAGTATGCTGAATTACTGAAGGTCTTCTAAAGCTGTGTTTCTGAATCGTTTTGTGCCAGCAAAGATTTGAGTTACAGTGAAATTGAGAAACCATTCGGTCTCCCTCTTATCGGGGAGACCAAACTATTTCACGTCAAGGAACCCAGAAATTATATGTAGGCCTAAATTGGCTGCCGACCCCCATCTGAAAATCTGTTGTTTCAGGGACCCCCCCCAGAAGCAAAGATTTCAGTTAAAAAACTTAAAAACGTTCCCTCTGAAAGAATAGAGATTTGTGCCACATTTTCACGATTTTTCAAAAGATTGCAGGTCTACAAGCACTCTGTGCTGTGCTATGAGCTTGTAGATCTGCTATTTTTCAATAGCTAAAGTATAACACCAACAGGGGTTCCCGTCCAGAATGGGTTAAAGCGGGTTCAGGTGACGCAGCGCATTAGCAGTCAATGCGATCCCGGCCAAAAAACTCATAAGTAACTCATCATAATGCTAATATTCTTTATTTTTTTCTTTCTTTCTTTCATGCTCTTGTGTGTGTGTTTGTGTGTAGTCTGACAGGGGAGATACCAGACACTGTGGTCATAGACCAGAACAAGTTGACAGTGCTGAAGGTGGACGAAGCCGTTAACAACACCTTTGTCTGCGAGGTCAAGAACCGTCTGGGAATCGGCAAGGACCAGGTCACCGCCGTGGTCAGAGGTAGGTGGCTCTACGCACACACACACGCGCACACGCACACACACACACACACACACACACACACACACACACACACACACACACACGCACACGCACACGCACACGCACACGCACACGCACACGCACACACACACACACACACACACACATAGTTAATCAGGCCTGGGTCAAATAATTAGCATTCTCATTACATTAAGCTATAAAGCTTATTATCCATGCAGGGCCAAAGGGTGTCTTTAACAAGGAAACACACTTTTCTTTTGCTCAATGTCTCAAAGGTATAAATATAATATATAAAAGTTAACAATGGAAATGAGAAATGTGCTATTATTGCAGTCTCACAGAAAAAACCTTACATTATACAAAAGGAGCAATCAAATAATCGGTTTAGAGACCATAGTTAATTTCGTGCAGCGCTTCCTGCCAGCGTGTTGTCAGATCCAGCTGTCTTGAACCTCATGTAAATTTTATGTTCATAAAAGCGAGGCCCGAAAATAAAATGCTTCCAGCGCTCATAATGTACCGAATGCACGTAAGTAATCTTACGTTATGAAAATTAGGTTCAATGACTCGCTAGAAATCTCGAATTGATCAAGGCAGCCAGCCGTGAATAGCGGCTGATTACCGCTCGTCATCTGAATGGGATGCAGCCCGGGGGCGGGGGGGGGGGGGGGGGGGTAGGGGGGCAGACCTTCATACATAAATTAGCCACATATATATATATATATATATATATATATATATATATAACCGTATATCATTATAGGCAAAGCTTTCCAAAAATAATGACAACGCCATTAAAAAAAAAAAATTAAAATCTCGTTCGCCATTGAGCCCAAAACTAACAGACACCGGCCAGCAGGGTTAACCTGGCAGCAGACGACGGGCGGGGCTTTATGGACGGTCACAGAGCGAGTTTACAGGATGTTTTGGCAACCACACGGAAGTGTTTTCAGGGCAATGCTTTCTGCATTCCTGTGATTTCACCGCTCTCCCACAGCGACATGGTAATCTCCACCCATCTGGTGCTCAAAGTAAATTACAAATACAATTAGCAAGTACACAGTAAACTCCTTAGTGTTCATTTAAATATCAGAACCCAATTTTAAATGTTTACACCCTCAAAGGGGTGGGGGGTGGTGGGCGATGGTGACCCAGGCTGTCCATGAAGATGTCATTTTTGTGCCCACAGTAAATGCCACAGTACAGTCGTCTAAACTAGACTGTTACGCCACGGTATACACACACACACACACACACACACACACACACTATACACCCTGGGTGTGCGTTGCTGTTACTTCCTCTCTTTTGTCACGCCTGGCTGGTTTCATACAGTACATTATCATTGTTCCCACACACCTGCTGAATGTCCACACACACACAGACACTTTTTCGGTGCTAAGGGCTGTAGGGTTAGGGTTAGTGGGTCTAGCTGCTCTGTCCCGTGTGTGTGTGTGGGTGCGCGCGCATGTGTGAGAGCGCGTGTGTGTGTGAGAGCATGTGTGTACTGTGTGTGTGCACGCATGCATTAAAAAATGATGATGAAGGCATTCTTTTGGGGCTTCCCTCCTTGGGACATCTCCTCTGAATTCCTGTACTCTGTCCTGTTTGGAATGCACTTCCCTCTGAGCTTCCTTCTCTTCACCGCTTGCTCCAAGGTTTGCTACATTTGTAGTACATTAGCTCAGTTTCCCACCGATCACGTTGGAGCGCTTTGTTGTAGCCTTTAAGTTTTTCTAAATATTTTCGCTTCTCTTTCTTGTGGTGCTCAAAGGCAAAAGAGTTGGATCTGATCTGATAACAAGGGAGAGATTGTTGAAGGAGGTCAGTCACAGTAGCCCTCTGCCTTTACTGATGTGATTATTCACAGGAGGAAGTGAGGTGGGAGCGGGTGGGGGGGGGGGGGTGGTGACTCGGCAGACTACCCGATAAGGCTGCAATCACTGCTAATGATACGTTGGTTGCCCGATCGAGTTGTTGACTTTAAAGTGAAGTGGAGGGTGTGTGTGTGTGTGTGTGTGTGTGTGTGTGTGTGTGTACATACGAGTGAGATATGTGGATCCACATTGCGTTTGTGCATGTGTGTCTGTGAGTAGGCGCACCACGATTGAGTGTTTGTGTTAGCGTGCCAGCCAGCGAACGCTTGTTATGCACGACTGTGGGCAATCATGATTCACCCACCATGCATTAGTCTATACGTGTAAGCAAGAACGGGTGAGTGTGTGGGGAGTGTGATTGTCAGAGGGAGGCGGACAGAAAGCAAAGGAGAGTACGTGTGCGTGCCTGCGTGCGTGCATGTGTGCGTGCGTGCTCTCCCTCCGGTCACGCCACTCCGAGCTTCGCAGGACGTTCCGGCGAGTTGACTCAGCCAGATCGGCGCCTGTTTAAGTGCGGATCGCTCCCTCCTCCTCCCGTCTGTTCCTCCCGCCATCAATCTCCCTCCCTCTCCCCCATCAATCTCGCTCCATCCCCTGCATCAATCTCACACCATCCCTCCATGCTTATGCTCAGTGGCCTCTGTTCCACCTCCACAACCGCCTCGTAAAAAAGGCATCCTCCATATCGTCCCCCCCTCCTCAGCCTCCTTATCATCCATCTGCCTCCTTCCGCACTGCACTGGAATGAACTTCACTGGAAGTTACTTTGTTTGTGCTGATGGCGCTTTCCTTCCAGTCCCCTTGTGGTTATCCACTGTTACCAACCAAACCAACCAACCAACAGCATTCCTTATTTGTCGCTGCTGCTCGTCTGGGGCTGATCTCATGCTGTGCACCAGGCTAACCGCTAACTGCTGTAGCATAAAGGATGTAACCCCCCCCACACACACACACACACACACACCCTCACATACACACACACACACACACACACACACACACACACACACACACACACACACACACACACACACACACACACACACACACACACACACACACACACACACACACACACACACACACACACACACACACACACATCCACACATACACGCACACTCCTGCGGTGCCGATGGGGGGAGTTTAGGCACTTTTTAAGGAGGCTAAATCAGAACTTGCATGAGAGCCAAGCTCAGACCCAGAGAGGCGGATGAATGGATGGATTCAGGGGCAGAAGGAAGAGTGGATGCTTGCTGATGGCACATTTCTCATGGGACAGTGTCCTCTCTCGTCTCTCCTCTCTCGCTCGCTGCAAAGCCAGTTTTCTCTGGTGCTGTGTGTGTGTGTGTATTTGATTTAACTGCATGCCACTGTGTGTGAGTGCGTGTGGGGAATTTTACGTTTTTAGCAAAACTACTGTGTGTGCGTGCACGACTGAGCCCATGTATGAGTGTTCCTCTGGGTGTGTCTAAGTGCCTGTGGGTTTGTGTGCGTGCGCGTGTGCAAGCGTACAATGTGTGTAAGTGTCCAAACCTCTCTTGAGCGGATCAGTCAGCCTGTGCTGTTTCAGCTCCTGGCTGAGTCTCTCTGTCTGTCTGTCTCTCTCTCTCTCTCTCTCTCTCTCTCTCTCTCTCTCCTCCATCTTGCGTTCCATGTCTCTATAGGTTCATGTCTTTTCTTTTCTCCCTTCCCTCTGCCAAGTCCTGTCCACCACTTTATGGTCTGTCATCATTTTCTTTCTTTTCTCTCTCTCTCTCTCTCCCTATGCTCCTGTTGTCGGATGACCCCCTCGCGTGACGTCTCACTCACTGTCGTGGGGTGATGCAAACGAGTACCAAGAAACATGTTCATTTATGGATGGATTGATTGATTGAATACTTTATTAACAAATAACAGTTTGCCAGAAACAATAGCACTGAAGTACAGTTCAATACAAAATGATGCTAAAAGGATTAAACCCAAGAAAGCACTATGGCTTGTTTCCACCGGGGTCCTGTATACAATTCATCGAAACATTTACATACATATTCTCCTGGCCTCATGAGACGGGCTTTGATGCTGAAAGCAGGCAAACATGAGATTGTGCAGATCAACCAAATCGATTTTTTCCCAAAATGGGTTTTGTTTCTTTATTTATTTTCAGTTTGAAGAAACCACTCAGTATAACAGGCAGCAATTTGGGATCACATTGTGATGACGGCTCTTTGATGGGCTTCTTGATTTGAGGTGTAACGACATTCAAACAGATGTAGCTTCTTAACCCGTTTAGACCGGAGGACGATTCTACAAATGACTTCTAAATCAGGGGTTCTCAACCCGTGGGTCGTCAAATTATGTTGGGGGGGCGGGGTCCCCCCAAATTATTATTTTAATTTTTTAACTAAATGGCTGGAAAATGGAAATGTGTTTATTAGTATTTATCTTTATTTATGGTGTATTGTCTCTATTATTAAGGTCGGGAGGGTTGTGGGGCGGGGGTCCAGAGACATGGCCAAAGCATTTCCGGGGGTCATGACAGTTTTCGGAAAAACCTCAAGTTTCTATGTCAGTGGTTCTCAAACATTTTCATGCCAAGGACCCCCAGAAAAGGATATGTAATTGGCCGCCGACCCCCATCTGAAAATGTTGTTGCAGGGACCTCCCAGAAGCAACGATATGAGTTAAAAACGTTCGCTGTGAAAGTGCCGCGCAACGAGCTTGTAGATCTGCTATTTTTCAATAGCTAAACTTTAAGTATAACATGATTAAAACACCTAAAGGGGTTCCTGCCCTGAATGGTTAAACTGTTTTCTGACACATCATTTGACAGCTTACAAACTGCAGTTTCATAATCCGTAAAATAAGTGAAACATGACCGTGTTTTGCACATTCTGTCTAGGAATTTCAAATCTGATTAGGAAAAAGAATCTGTTTCCATGTGTGTTTTTATTTATTTATTTCTATTCGAATCGGCCCAAAATAGGATTTGGGCTGGCAGTCTGAACACGGCGTAAAAGAAAGCGAGTGGAAAGAGATTGAGAGTGATTGGATGATGTTGTGGGTGCTGAGAGACAATTTGTAGTGAGAGAAATGTTACATGAAAGACATGATAGTGTGTGTGTGTGTGTGTGTGTGTGTGTGTGTGTGTGTGTGTGTGTGTGTGTGTGTACGTGCGGCTAAGAGGGGGTGACAGGCGTGAAATGGCCAGCACCTGCTCCGTGGCAGGTCCCTGCTCCCCTCTACCTTATGGCTGTATCACACACGCAATTATGTGTGCACACCCACACACTATAGAGGTGACTGTGTCTCTCTCTCTCTCTCTGTCTATTTGTGTCCACTGCCGCCCAGTTTTGTCCTGAGAACCTCTTTCTTTTTTTTCCTACCCATCTCTCTCTTCTTGCGTAGTCAACCTCTCTCTCTCTGGCCGGCCGTCTGTGCAGGTGTATTTGCATATATATATATACTCATTCATAATCTCTGTATGTCGGAGGGGGGCTCATCTCCCTTCCTTCTCACACAGGAGACACCGCCTGGTCTCTCTCTCTCTACCGGCGTGTCATTCTCTCCCCTTCAGTCTCTCCTGTTTCTGTCACTCCATCTCCACTTCCCTTTCTCTCTCCATCATTCTCTGTCTCTCTTCCGTCATCCCTCAGCTGTCCCTCAGACTCTCTCTTTCTCTCTCCCCCCTCTCTATCTCTCCTTAAATGCAGACAGCTCTCATTAATTTCAACTGAACCCCCTCCATCCATCTATCCATCCCTCTCTCCCTCCAGTCAGCACCCTCCGAGGGGCCTAACCCAGATTTTCTCTGTCTCCAACCCCCCAGCCCCCATCTCGCCACTCTCCCCTTTTAGAGAGGGGGTACCTAACATCCTCCCACACGCCAGTCTATTTGAGGCTGGTGTAAGCCCACGACTAGTGTAATAGGAACTGGGGTTTCTGGGGCCAGACTTTACGAGCGATGGGTTGCTGCAATACTGTACACTTGAGAGAGAGAGAGAGTTATAAAGGTGTTTTGTTCAGCAGAATTTGACCCATGTGCATCCGTATACAAGGTGTAACAATAAAGAAACCTTGAACCAGGCAGTGAATAGAATGTATCTCCTTCCAGTCACTGTGCTGATCATCTCTGAGCATTTCAGAGTGCACACGAGTCTCCTTGTTGCCGTGTCCATCTGTCTGAGACCGTTTGTGTGCACAAGTCCATCTGCTTGTCAGAGAGATTGGGTGTATGTCTTGTCTTGCCGTCCATCCATCCATCTGTGTGCGTGCGTATGTGTGCATGTGCGTGCGTGTGCCTGTGTATCCATGCAAGATCTGTCTGATCTGATGGAACCAAGTCCTTCTGGCCTACTACTGGGCCACATTAACACACACACATGCGCATGCGCAGCCTGTTCAATCACTTGACATACTAACAGAGGCCCTGCTAATGCCTAAGTGTTTCGTACCGAAAATAGCAGATGTATACATATTCATATTATAAGGGCTATGCTCTATGTACAGCTCAACCCTGCAACCACCCCCGCACTTCCACACCACAACGTGTGACCATAGACCACTGGTGGTGTGTGTGTGTGTGTGTGTGCGCCTGCCTGCCTGCCTATGACGAAGCTCGCATGCATGTCTCGGAGAGGCTGCAGCAGTGTTTACTTCCGCCCCATCTCTCTCATTACTCGCGGTCACTTGCAGCTCACGGTATTGCATGATGCCACTTTATAAAAAGCTTATGTCGCTGCTGCTTTTTTGGCTCCGCTCCGTCGGGGCTGATAGAGGCAGCGGTATGGGGTGGGGTTCGGGTTGGAGAGTGGGGAGTTTTAGTCATACATTTTAGCTTTCTTGGAGCCTCCGGTGTTCTCCAAGCATTCAATTTGAGCATGCATATTACATGGGGGTGCCTTTTTTGTAGCTGCTGTAGCTCGTGAGTAAGCACTCTTTCACTCAGACTTGTGTGCTCCTTTGCGAAAGCCCGGCTCCCCTAATAGATTCCAGTGGTGCATTGTTAAGCTGCATCGAGGTCTGGGTGTGTAGGGATCTGGAGGGGCTCGTTCTCGGCCCCTGCTGTGAACTGTTATGCACCACAAATTGGAATAAATCATTCAGTAGCGTGTCTGTTTAAAAAGGACAGGACACCCATGGGGGGGGGGGGGGGGGGGGATCCACACTGCACTGCAGATTAGCAATCTGCAATGACTGTTTTTTTTGTGTGTTTTTAAAGTGCAAGGATTATGACCAGGGGTTTGTTTTCATATCAGAAAAAATTATATCCATAAAGTGGAATGGAATATGACCTATACTTCTGTACCAATATGTAAAGATTATCCACTACGTCGTCCACGCCTCACATGTTTGCTTCTCTTTGCAGCTCTCTAAGGCATGTGAAGGAAATGGATTCGACAGGAATATGATTAACCTTTATAACGCACCTGCTAGCTTTCATCCAAAGACATTTTTTAGTCACTCTCCTTGTCCTTTTTTGTAACCCAGCGGGGCAGCAGTTTTTGCTGCGGGGAAACGCTTTGCCGTGTCACCGTGTGTCGACGTCCCAGTGGAGGCCCCCGGAGGTGCTAATGCATTTCCTGTGTTCCTGTTAGCAGTGGGACATGTGGGGACACACCCCCCGGTCGTCATGTCTGTGAATAGGAAGCGTTTAGCGCCAAGTCACGAGAGAAGACGGGAAAGATGTGCAGAAGGAAGCTTGGGAGGGAAGAAGGAGAGACAAAACGGAGAGAGTTATTGTGGGATGAAAGGGAACAAGGCGTACGACGAGGAACGAGAGGGGGAATAATATGTTAGAGAGGAGTGAAGGGAAAGTAATGCTTTGAGAGGAGGGGGCGCAGATAGAGGAAGGGAATGAAAAGCGAGGGGAATTCAGGATAAAGAATGGAGGGGGGAGAGAGGGCGCACATACTCAGACAACACAGTCTTCATTCAGACATGAATATGTTTAAGTGTGTGGGGAGCAGGAAAAAGAAAATTGCAGCATGACAGGAAATACAATGGCAAAATGGGCGACATGGTAGGTAAAATGGCTTTGGAGGTGACGAGAAGAGAGCGAGAGAGAGCGGAGGGCGAGTCAGCGGGATAGCATACTCCTTCCTTTGACAAGAAGCCGTGTTAGAGCCGTAATTCTGTCAGAGGCCCTGCAGTCAAAGCTACTTAACAGGAAGTCGGAGCACCTTGGATATCGTTATCGTACAGGGTACCGAATATATGACAAGCGACGACAGAGCAGCAACGTGACATTCGAACACATTTAGAGGAACACATTTAGAGGCTGCGTTTCCTCAGTCGAGTCTCCTGCAGCTGCTGGCAGGGAAGCTATAGGTAGGGGAAAGCGAAGAAGAAGAAGAGGCATGCTGGGATCGGTTTTCGCAACGGGCCATATTGTCAACTTGGGCTTTCATGGTCCCAATGCCTATCAAACTGAACACAAAGCCACAGCCAGACACCATGTGTTACAATTTAGGCATTTAGCAGATGCTCTTAATCCAGAGAGATTTTCAATAAGCGAGAACGACATGACCACATGGTAATGAATGAAATACATAGAAAGTCATCAAGGATCATAAGCAAGCTAAGAACCTAACATACGTCTAACAGTAGAATATCTGTACAATGACACTGAGTATACGCTATAGAGTGCTGCAATTTACAATTTAGGCATTTAGCAGGCGCTCTTGATCCACATAAATGTAGCCTTTGCATACGCCTGTAAGGTCGTCAAGGCTAGTGCAAGTGCTGCGGGCTAAAATGGAGTCTGAAGAGGTGAGTTTTCAGACTATGGTGGAAGATTGCGAGTGAGTCTGCAGTTCTGATTGCAATGGGAAGTTCATTCCATAGTTTTGGAGCCAGAAGAGAGAAGAGTCTGGGCCGCGTGGAGCGCTGTCCCAGGTGTTTTAATGAAGGTTCTGCCAGCCCAACTGTGCTGGCTGATCTGTTCAGCGGATGCGTTAGTTATTTTGTCACAGTCCATGGTTGGTTGTTCGAAATTTAAGTTAAAGTGAACAGATTTCCAGCGCAGTGAGCCATGAACCGGCTACAAGCCAAGGATTCCTGGACTCGTAATAAATAACAAACTCGGCCTCTCCTGAGACCCAGGCTTATTAAAACATATTAGCATCCTTGTCATGTAGCGACCCAATAGAAACAGGCATGCAGCACATTTCAGTTTTAAGAGCCCACTGTGCCAGCGCTACGATATAATAGGATGTTCATTGCTTCCTTTCTCTATCTATCCGCCTCAGCCTTGACATGCATGACTTGGTATTCACACAATTCACACTCGGAAGACATATTATCTCTGTTAAATCATGTATTCAACTTCTTTTTTTTTTTTAACAGAACAATATGAGGTTTTCATCATGTGCAATGATGTTGAGTAAGTTAACTGCAACAATGCTGCATTGACTGCATAGTAAGACAGGAGGGTAGGCAGATGGGAGATTCAGAGCTCACAGTACCAACACTGGTGGGGCTGGCTTGTCATGTGGGACCTCTGTGCAACCCCGATTTAGACATTCCCTGTATCCCTGGAGTCTGCAACACAAGCAGGGATGCGCAGCACACACACACACACACACACACACACACACACACACACGCCCACGCAGTACGCATGCACAATCCTTGGCAAAACGATAGTGGATAGTAAAGGCCTAGTTTTTCTGGTTCCCTCCCAGCATGCTCTGTTCTCCCACATGAATGATACTTTTGGATATAATTGCCATGAAAAGGCTTTTTGGCTAAAGCCAAATGGCCTTAAATGACTTGCTATTCCTGTGTGTGCATCCATGTACAATATTTGCGTGTGTGCGTGCACGCGGCATGTGTGCGCATGTGTTTTAGTGTCCGTTTTAGTCTGGAACATGACTCAGTGGTAACACACACACACACACACACACGCAAACACACAAGCAAATTGCTGTCTCGTGGCCATATGGAAGTGCGACAACAAATTGAACTGCTACCTCCTGCGGGGAGACGGGTGGGAGTCTGTCCCCTGCTCGCTAATACATTGCGCCGAGGAAGTCATATCCCGTCGCGTGGCTTCGACACTCCCCCACCTTCCTCCGCCATCCCTCCATCATCTGCCTCCTTCCATCCGTCCTCCTCCTCCTCTCTTCCGTTTTTTCCCTCCTCCTGGCTCCTCCTAACCCTCCCAGAGTCACACCGTTGCTCCACAGAGCTTGGAGGTGGTTGGGCTGAAGGACAAAGTTGGCTGTGGTTTGTGCTTTGGCAGTGAGGAAGTGGGCTGTGTGTCTGGGACATACGCTGGTTGTGTGAATTGGGGGCATCCTTGCTGGGGGAAGGGTGTGGGGGTGTGTGTGTGTGTGTGTGTGTGTGGGCCAGTGTTGGCTGAAGATGCTGTTGTGACGTGGCTGACTGTGAGAATGGGAACAGGAGCAGCTCTGAGAGGGGAAGGGGGGGGGGGAGAGTCAGTGCAGCTTGAAGCTCAGCACACACATGTACACACACATGGGGCGGGGGGGGACACTCGTGTACACATTCGCACATTGCCATGCGCACTGACACACACACACACACACATGCAGGTAGGCACACGCACGCATTGTCGCATACTTTTGTGACACCTCAGCGTTTTTTCACACTTGACTGAATACAGCACCACTGACATCAGCCACCCCCTCTCTTTCTCTCTCTCTCTCCTTCTACTTGTCCTCCCCCTCTGTCACTCACTTTCTCCTCTACTGTACTCTCTTCCTGATCTCCCCTCTCCCGCTGGTCCCTCTCCCTTTTCTCGTTCACTCTTTTTCCTTGACTTTGCCCTTTCCCATGTATGTGTGCCCTTTCCCTCTGTATGCTGTCTTCATCATCCTCTTTCTCTACCAATGTGTCTCTCTCTCTCTCCGTCTGTCGCTCACACATCTCCTGTTTCACCATCATGTTCCCTTTTCTCACACTCGCTCCATCTCTCCCTCCTCACTTTCCTTCTCTCTTCTATCCATCCCAATGTCAACACTTCTCCTTTCCTCACTCCTGCCTTGCTTTTCTCACCTCCTTATCCTGGTGTTCCCTTCATCCTTCTCTTGACCTTTCTCTCTCTCTCTCCCTGCCTGACTGTCTGCCTATGTCTTTATCTTCCTCACACGGTTCTCACCCCCGCCCTCTCTCTCTCTTCCATCTGTCTGTCTCTCTCCTATCTCTCTCTCTCCTCTCCCTGTGCCTTCACCTCCACACACAGAACCCACAGTGAGCCCCTCCAACGCGGGCGTGGTGGTGGGCGCCGTCATCGGCTGCCTGCTGGCTCTCCTGCTGGTGGCGGCGCTGATCGCCGTGCTGGTGACCCGCAGCCGCCGGCAGCAGCAGCAGCAGCAGCAGGGCGGCTACCGCGGCGGCGCCAGCGACCTCAAGTCGCGGTTCTTCGGCGGCGGCAAGAAGACCAGCAAGAACGGCACGGGGGGAGCGGGCGGCGGCGGCGGCAACAACAACGGCCCCATCTACGTGTACAGCGAGGGCGCGGCCGACAAGAACAACCACCACAGCCAGCCCCTCACGGCGGGGGGCGGCGCCGGGACGGGGGGGGTGCCGGGCGCCGCCGCCGTCACGCCCACGGCCCAGGACATCCTGCTGAGCAACGAGCTGGACGAGGCGGAGAGGAGGAAGTTCGACGAGCTGGAGCTGGAGGACGAGGAGGCGCCGGAGGAGAGGTACGACCACTTCGGCGGCGGCGGCGCGGGCCTGGGCGTCGGGGCGCAGCCCATCCTGCAGCTCCGCCCGCCCCACGACCAGGAGGACATGATGGGGGGCTACCTGGACGACGACATGGAGTCCCAGAGGGACGGCTCCGTCATCTCACGGACCGCTGTCTACGTGTGAGAGAGTGAGAGAGGAGGAGAGAAGTGTGGTGGAGGAAAGATGGAGGGTTTCCTCCTCCCTGATGTGGATTTGAAGGTGTGTGCAGGGTGAGGAGGTGGAGATGCGGGGGGAGGGGGGTCATCCCTCCCCCCCCCCCCGTCCTATGCGGAGAGGATAAAAGAATATTGCGTTTATTTTTTGGGAAACAAAATTTAATTGAAAATCTATGAACTGCGACGGCACAGCCCCCACACGCCACCCCCCCCCCCCCCCCCCCCCCCCCTGCAGACTGAACAGTGACGTTTGAGATAAGAAGGTTGGTTGGTTGGTTGGGGGGGGGGGGGATCAAATTGACAACAGTATGGCGACCCTATACGTCCCTGTACCGTACAACCAGCCAGACGGAACTTCATCACCTGATACATCTACAGTACAGAACACCCGGAAAGACGGAGAGAAAAACAGAATCCCACTTTCTTTTCATTTTTTATTTTTCCATTCTCGTCTCTCGTTGTATCTCTTACCACCACCCACCGGGACTTTGACGAGGACTTTTGACAGACGGACCAAAAGATGGAAAACCGGCATACTGATGGCGTTGGAATAATGGTGTATTCGGAATATATATATATATATATATATATATATATATATATATATATATATATATATAGCATCTCGCAAGCACATTCACTCTTATCGTCACTAAAACACACTGCACCAGAGGAAGGAGTGGTGTCGAGCAGATAGGCACTACCTTCTATTCCCTAGTCACACCCCCCCACCCACTTGTCGGCTAACTTCTTTTATTGCTCTGGCAACTCATTGTGCTTTAACAAGTCTGGGGGTGGGTGGGTGGAGGGCTTCTGAAAAGGGTGTTGAGTATATAAGGGTAAATCCGGCAGCCATGGCTCAGGAAACGTCCTCCATCTGCGCTTCTGTCTTTTGTCATGTTCTCTCTCTCTCTCTCTCTCATCTCAGAAGATTGTGTTTTCATGGCCCGTTAACCCTGTTACGTCTGTTTCAATAAATGGCCACACTCTGGGCTGACCGCGAAGGCAATCTCGTTTGGGTAACGTACGTCAGCAAAGGTGCCGATGCCACTGCATTCGGCTTTAACAGAACCAGTCGGTTAATAGTTGGGTATACAGTTTGGAGTGTGCGCGTGGCGCAATGCCCCGGAGGTTGGAAAATGAAATAATAGCATACGTCTAGAGAGGGAAGACACTGTAAACAGAGATGAAGGGAAAGGAATGAGGATGTGGTCATTCTGACAGGGTTGCTGAGATGAAGAAATGGATTTGAGGAGGGAGGGGTTGTGTGGTGGTCGGGGGTACGGACTCCGGAGTGTCACTTCTCTCTCGCTCATTTCCGCTCTCCTCGGAGCACTCCCGTCAGGAGGAGCTGGACCGTTAATGGGCCGTGAAGTCGCCCACTAAGCTCGGACCAACAGATTGCCACCACTCATCGACCTATTACCTATTGCCTGTTACGTGGCCATTCTACCCCCACAGTATTCTGTCTCCCGACACCTTGTTCTTCCTCCATCCCCTGTTGTCTCACTAACTCTCCTAAATCTCCTCTCCATCTGTGTCTATCTCTATTTCTGTTTCTGTCCCCCTTCTCTCTGTCCCTCCACCCCTCTCTCTCTCTCTCTCTCTCTCTGTGTTTATGGTGGGCTGATTTATCCAGGCCAGTGTTGAGGTCAGGGCTGTGGAGAGCAGGCAGAGTATTTCACTGTCAAACAACCATTGTCCTCCAGGCCAGACCAGACCAGAGCAATCGGCTCATGTCATGGCGTCCCGGGCTGGACAGGGTTCTCCGCAGTACACTCAATTACTGTCGCCTCCTCCCATACCCCGACTGTATACCGCACTCTGCTCCCCCGCCGTCTCTATACCCTAAGGCTCATGTGAGGTTTTTCTAAATAGATTTTCAATGAGGATAATATCATCTTTCCCTCCATTATCGAGATGACCCAATGCTCGATTGATTGAGGGATGCTTAAAGGTCGCCTCCACCCGGGGGGGGGGCTGCAGGTGTGGTATTGACTAACGAGGCAGCGTGCGGTAGAAACGGCCCCTGTGCGATGGCAGCTTGCAGGCCTGATTGTCTGCTGACTGTTTATTTGTCTTGCTAACGAGCCACCGGAGAACACCTCTGCAGCTATAGACTGTCCTCGTACCCGAGGCTGTGTGTGTGTGCTAGGGCTTACACTTCTAGTGATTTATACTAGTTGACTAGTTGCCTGACGTCGAAATTTAAAATAAATCTTCTAAATCATGACAATTTTCTGAAAGATTTTCTGAAAGAATTTTAACGATTTTTCGTTTAAATTCTATGAGCTTCTATGAGCTTGTAGATCTGCTATTTTTCAATAGCTAAATTATAACATAATGTTTGAAACGCCAAAAGGGGTTCCCGCCCAGAATGGGTTAACTACCTATTGTGTCAAAATATTTGTACATTTAAAAACTGTGTACATTGGTGACTATAATCTAGCATTCTAGCTGATCTTGAGGCCTAAAATGTTGGTTTTCTTATCAACTAGTCAACTAGTACCAGCAAGGTCAACTAGTGGATTTACTAGTCGACTAGTTGCTTGAAGCCCTAGTGTGTGCACATAGGCAGGCATGTGCTTATGCGTGCGTGTCTGGGCATGCATGTGTATTTCCCGGCGAACTAACTAGCCACCGGAGGGCTCTGACCAATCGTCTTCTTGCAGGGGGAACGTCCCAGGAGGGCTCTGACCAATGGTCTTCTTGCAGGGGGAACGTCCCTTAATTATGCCCTTAGAATCGACCCTCGCTCTTGACTCACCGGTGAGCGCCTGGGACGTTGGTGAGCAGGCCCTCTCATTGGCTGTCCAGACGGTGCCTCTGGGACGTTGGTGAGCAGGCCCTCTCATTGGCTGTCCAGACGGTGCCTCTGGCGGTGTGGTCCAAGACGTAGCCCCATGTATGAGGTCCACCCCAAGGTCTGGGGGTCAAACGCTGGGCCACACAATTCCCTGGGCAATGGCGGCCATGCCCGCTTGTAACTCGGATCAAAACCATTTAACCTTGAACTGTGTGTGTGTGTGTGTGTGTGTGTGTGTGTGTGTGTGTGTGTGTGTGTGTGTGTGTGTGTGCGCATGTGCGTGTCACAAGTACACACACTATTAACACACTTTGAGCTATCCTTATAAGGACATATAATTGGTCTGCCCTGATGGCAGCTATTGACCTTGACAGAGCGGAGAGTGGGAGAGAGAGAGAGGTGCTGGAGAAAAATGAGAGGAGAGAGAGAGAGAACCGGAGATATGACAACGGAACAGAGCCACCATTTAAGCCATTAGCGAGCGATCACTATCTGGCATATCTTATGCCAGACCGACCTATAGATTTTACATCTAATGGTCGTAGCCCGCGTTAGAACTCCTGTCAGCCTTGGATAGATTTATCGAAATGCCGTCAATTTCTCACAACCACTGAAAAATGTATCTCTTTTATCTTTTTGTTTTTGCACTGGTGTATGATTATCATTGTAGGGGGGGGTGGGAGGGTCTCTTTTTCCTTGTATGGAGCAAATCTGTGTGTATGAAAGGATTGGTGTGCAAAGACGATGACAAACGTGGGGAAAGAAAGTGTTGTATGTACATTTTGGTGTGAGGTTATACGTACAGTATCCAGTATGTAAGCATCTTTATTTTTCTTGTGAAAATGTGGATATTTATCTAAAATATGTAAATAACAGAATAAATAGAGCTGGTGCTGCGAACAACACAAGGGGAGGAAGGGAGACCTTGTGATTTGGCGGGGGCAAATTTCACCTGGCTCAGAATGTAATTGGCCTACCCCGTATAATGAATGCCTGTTCGGCGCAGGTTGAATTTACTTCAATTTATTTTACCCAGCAGCAGCCCAGAAGAATTGATATTTAGTTTTTATGTTTTTTAAATGCACATGGGAAGAAAAGAAAACACACGAAACAATGCCTTACAGCCCACAAACCTGGTTTTCACATTGCCTGCAGCTCCACATGTTCTCTCCCTTAACGAGCAGTGAAGCACACGCTAGTTTTTGACCACTATATTGTATTTTCACTCTTTCTGACATGTCATGCGTGTGCATGTGCGTGTGTGTGTGTGTGTGTGTGTGTGTGTGTGCACGCACTCTCATTCAGGTAGACTGTAACCCACAGAGGCAATGCTTTGTGCTGCATCTGCATTTGCGTGCATGGCATGGCGTGCGTTCGTGCTCGCAGTGTCTCCATGCCACAAGGGCCTGTAATGTGAGGAGCCACTTCCTGACCTTTTGTCACCATGGAGGAATGGCTAGAGGAGACATTGCTACACACACAGAATGCAGGGTAACGTGTGTTCACCCACACACAAACACCCCTCACTCTTCATTATGCGCACTACTAGCCCAACGGTAGACATCCATACCTGACAACTGTGCCTCTTCCTCACACATACAGATACACACAGATACTGTGCATGCGCGCACACGCACGCATGCACACAGACAGACGCTCCTTGACCATCTCCTATCTGCTCATTGCTCTGTCAGGACATGTACCGTGTCCTGTTACAGCAGAGAGAAAGAGATACGCACGCACGCACGCACTCATGCAGGGGCACACACAAGAAAAAGAGATGACTGGGCACTGACACACCGGTTAAACTAATGCACACACACACACACACACACACACACACACACACACACACACACACACACACACACACACACACGCTCCCATCATCCAAAGTGTCAGAGAGGCTTTTTTTTTTTTGGAAAAGACTCTGCTCAAGTGCTCATCATACCCAGTGCAACCAATGAGGCTATTTCAGAGGGAGAGAGAGAGAAAGAGTGTGTCACAGACTCACAGTCCTCCACTCTCTGCTCCCTCCCCAATGTCCTCAACCTCCGGCAGCCCACTCTGCTCCCCTGGCGCGCTGACAAAGCCACTTTTCTAGTCACGCTCTCTCAACCCCCACCCCCCCTCAGACCTGCCCCCTAGCACAAACTTTTTAAACAAGGTTTCTGGGTTTGCTTTTATTGTATTTATTTTTTTTCCTGGTTGTTTTTTGCGAAAGCCACATATTTCGCATGTGCCCTCTGGCTCAAAAATCGAAGCCTTAATGTCTCCCGTCTCCACTTGAAGAAGAGGAGAAAAAAAAAAAAGGTTTTAAAGAGAAAAGCCCCCTCTCACTTATGTACATAGTATAAATATATAAATATCTAGCGGAGAGAAGAGAAAAAAAAAGAATTACTAATTTATGGTGTCACGTTTGTGTATCTCTCAGTGGCGACACGCATGAAGGATCTCTCATTTTATGTTTTTTTATTGTTTCTCTTTCTTTCTTTTGCAGTGCTTTATAATTTATGTCCTCTTGAGTGCTTTATTATTGACTGCCGCGCTGTGATTGCTGCCAAAAGTACTTATACTGGCAAATGTATTTTTATTTTTTCCTGTACACATTTTAAACCCCCCCTCCCCCTTTTTGAAACGTGCATTTTATTCACCGTTCTGTGTAAATGTTGATTTCTTTTTTTAATTTTCTTTGGGGGGTGTGTGTGTCGCGGGGAGGGGGCAACATTTGAAAAGAGAACTGTTATAGTCACAATTTGTCCGATATTATGATTTGTTTTTTATTGTGTTCAGTTGCGATTAAAGATTTTTGATTTTTGAAATGATCCTCTGGCCTCACTGTGTGTGTGCATGGGTGCTTGTGTGCGTACGCGTGTTCACGCACGTGTAATTTGTTCTCTCTCCCGTCTGTCTTCCCCTTCCATCTTGCACCTGCCTGTCTGCTACTGTATACAGTATGTGGTACTTGAGGTTAGCTATACAGTATGTGACATGGTGGTGAGAATGAATGGAGGCGCTCATCGATTATTACTGATTAGATTTATTGATTAATCGATCGGGCTAGTCTGAAGTGTCTCTTTCTCTCATTCCCTTTTTTCACGGTTTGCCTCATTTTGGTTTACTAAATCTGTGCGTTGTCAGGCAGACGATTGTGAAACTATATGTGACCAGTGCCAGTGATTTCAACCACAAGTCGCCAATACTTTTAACTTCACAATTGAACAAAATACATTCTGTCAGTACGTCTTATTATAACAAAATAATTGAATTTTTAGACTTTTTAGACTTTTTTTTAATGTAATCTACCAAAAACCGGCCGAAATCTGCGCGATCGTGCACTATCGTGCATGCGCGCCGTCTCTGTGATTCGCGGCAAAAAAATGTGATATTTTGGGATGTTCCTGGCCGTTTTTAAGCTTAATTTGACTAAGTTATGAAAAAGCTAATGTTAGCTTAGCAATCCGGACAGCCAAGCTATCTGCTTGGGGTCAAACTAGCCTCGGTTGTTTACCTCCGTTTGACAGGAAGTGATTTAGCCAGATTTGACACTTTAGCCAAAATTAGCATAATGGTACGTTCCCGCCATCTGGTGGCAATTCTGGGTATTACTTTGAAAGTGAAAGTAAAACGTGATGTATTTTATTTAGATGCTGATCTGCGATTTGCATTAAAATGACGAATTAAGAAATGTGGCATTGGCCAGCATTGGCCAGATTTGGCGACTTTTTGAATGGCAATCGAAAAATGTGAGATATGACCACAATGTCACGAAATGTCTCATTTTAAAGCTCCAAGTCACTAGTTTACAATGAAAAAATAATTATGATTATAGCTTGTTCCATCGTTTACTTATAAGCTTTTTAGTAGACCTTGGTTTCAGTTATAAGTCAAACCAAGGTGTACTAAAATGCTTATAAGTAAACGATGGAACAAGCTAGAATCATAATTCTTTTTTCGGTGTAAACTGTAGACGTGGGGCTTTAAAATGACACATTTCGTGACATTGTGGTCATATCTCACATTTTTCGATTGCCATTCAAAAAGTCGCCAAATCTGGCCCAATGCACAATAAGATGTTATTCAATCTAGCAATAAGAGGGTTAAAGTATGCAAATTCCGCTTTTTGTACACAATCGTTTTTGAAGATAATACTAGTCTTTTACTAACTGGCTAACAGAAATAGCAGAGAAAGAAGTATTAACAGTCGTATTTTGTAAAAAGTGTGTTTATTCTTATAATTTATTCTCTCTTACTGTAGCAGAGACTTGCCATAACTCGAGCACCAGCCCCCTCGTGCCTCATTTGTATAAGTGTGTCCTGGTTGGCTGGGTGTAAACCTGCTGCCTTGGCAACAGGTAATCTGGAATCCTGCCGTAGTTTCGCTGAAAGCTACACTTCCGCTACTGTGCTGTAAGCCGTACTGTTTTCATGCACGTCGAGAGCATGGATGGAGGATGGGTTATGGCTGCAGATGTCTTCATCAATATTGCAACAGTGAATCATGCACACAGTCAGAGGAAAACTGTTTCAGCTGTGTTGAAACAGCAATGTACATGTTTGATAAAATTTTCATCACACGTAAATCACCCTTTGCAGTCGCCCTGCCTCCAGCAGTACACACACATGCACGCACACACACACACACACACACACACACACTAACACAACTTTGTATTACGATTTTTGTGAGGACGTCAACATTTGTAACCTTAATCTACAAGCGTTGCTGTGAGCTTATTACTGTGGATATGCTATGTTTGGTGGTGCACAACATAGGTATAAATAATAGGCCTAGCATAACTTTTAACCAGACCCCCAAACCAAAACTCAAAGGCATTACCCTAACCCAAACTGAATCTTGTCTTAATTGTAAGCACTCTACATTATTTTTAACCATGTGATGATGAATATTGTCCCAACAATGTCTATTTCTGAAATTATACTATTCTAAATGATACTTTTGGGACATTATTTGGCCCTCATAAGCAGTGTGTTGGGCAGTAACTAGTTAGTAGTAATATTACTGTAATATTATTACTTTTCCCAGTAACGAGTAAAGTAAGGTATTACTCTGAAAAAACAGTAATATTATACCTATTTACTTTGTAAAATTAGCACATATTACGTATTACTTTTTTGTTTTGTTGGCTTGAAAACATTTTCATTTAAAAGGTCGAGAGAGATTGCTGCTTTATTGTATAATGTATAACCTTTTAGGGTGATTTGTGACTCTTCTTAATATTATTATTCAAAACAATTAGATTCAGTTCTAATAGAAGCTGACTAAAGAGATTATGTCGTTGTACATCCCTTTATTGCGCGTGTGGGGGGGGTAAAAGTAATATGTAATATAATATAATATACAAATCAATTAGTCATGATTAATGTAATATTATTACTACTAAGGAGTAATAAGTAACATATTACTCTCCTAAGTAATATTTCCCAACACTACTCATAAGTATAGACACACACACACACACACACACACACACGCGCACAGGGAGTAAGGGCTTAGGAATGTGGTGCTGTTGCTTTAGCCATTGGGTGCTCCAGGCAGACAGATTGTGTTATCAGCTGGAGAATGTGCAAGGCTGGCTGAAACTCCGGTGAATGGAGCCCCGCTCAAAGGCTGCATTGTTTGAACTCTGACTACTAAACCAAACTGGTTTGGTCAAAATTTAACGAGGGCTGGTGGGAGGAAATTTAGGGAGGGTTTCTGTGTGTGTGTGTGTGTGTGTGTGTGTGTGTGTGTGTGTGTGTGTGTGTGTGTGTGTGTGTGTGTGTGTGTGTGTGTGTGTGTGTGTGTGTGTGTGTGTGTGTGTGTGTGTGTGTGTGTGTGTTTATCTGGGCCTTTGTTTTTGTGTCTACACACAGTACTTCAATCATCTGTGTGTGTGGTGTTTGCGTGGGTCAAGCATGTGCTGGTTGAGTCATGCAGGTGCATGTCGTGTGCCCACCCTCCTCGCATGCCCCCGCCTCACCTCCATGTTTAGCCACTCCAAAAGAAACTACCGTTCCGTCGACCGAAAATAGCTCTGGCAGAGATCTGTGACGCAAAGCTTCTTCTTTCCAGGTTTCACAGATTGTAATGTTTGTACTATGCTGGTGTTGCCGGTGCCAGTCAGTGTCATGGATCCGTATGTCCTGCTGCCACTGTGCACGCGTGGCATTTGTCACTGCTTCTCTTCTGTCAGTGCACACTGCACAGCTATTTACTGTGCTAGTCCTGCCCACCATCTGGACCCGCTAATTGCTTTGGATTTGAGGGTGATTTGAGACGAAGTGTGCACACGCTCGCGCTCGCTCACATGGACATACTGACACAAAATGCACAGACACTCTTGGTCTTGGTCTTTCTAACTCTCATACAAAGACATGCATGCAACACAATGACACACTCTGGTACACACACACACACACACACACACACTCCTCCAGGCTATTGGCTGGTGGTAAAAGACTCCGGCACAGTGGGAAGTGGCGGCAACCTTTAAAGAGCCCGCCAGCAACACAAAAACACACTTTTTGTACATTTCCATCCGTGTGTGTCGCAGATAACGCGTGTCTCCATATAAAAAGGACCGTGACCTCCTCACCGGAACTCGCTGAATGGACTGTAAATGTAAGCCCTTAACAGTTTCTCTGCGGAACCCACTAAACACGTCTTTTTTCCCCCATTGTCTATCCCTGCCGAATCCACTAAACCCACATTTTGTTGTTTAATTCGCCGTTTTTTAAAAACTGTTAAAAACCGGCTTTGTTGCGGACATCGTGACGAGGATGGTGCTTTATGATGACTTAACCGGAAGCACCGAAGGGCTTCTGGGAAACTGAGTTCAAGTCAACGGGGTTTCATAGTCGGATCCTTCTTGCTCCGTTCTGCGTTGTTGATTCGACTCGGCAACAAACGATGCGATTATTTTCAGCTGAATTTTCATGAAATAAAACGCCATAATTCTTCAAAGCTTGGGTCCAGGTCTACGTAGTTAGTCGCGGGCGTGTGCACGAAACGAGCACGTGTGTGACAATTTCACGGGACCTTGCTCACGTAAATATGCTTGTGTTGTCGCCCCTCATAAATAAATAAAAATGAATTACTACTAGCCGCGTTAATCGCTGCCCATCTGAAATGACCTTTAGGTGTGTTTTTGCTCATGCGTGTCACTGAACAGTGTCTTTTATGTCCACATAAAGATGCAGTGACACCGCCTATCCCCCGACACAAGCTAGAAATAATGGACAAGATGAACCAAAAGCTTTTGTATGCGTGTCCCCAAGATAACAATGTGTGTTTGTGTAAGCCCTGGGGGGGACCCCACCCTCACCTCCACCACCCCCACCCTCACCTCTCAGTAACTCTACACTAGTGTGCAGAGGGAGCAGCTAAACTGGACAATACAGCCTTTAAGTACAAACTGTCCACACTGTTATTTGCATGTGATCAGATTGGATTTGTGTAATGACACATTGTCAACCTGTCAATCTGCATTCGTTGCTGTTGTAACAACATAGGCGTGAGTAATGCTTAACTTATGCCAAAAATAGCTCACTACAAGCTCACAATGCGTCGTGATGGAACACATTGTGTACATGTAGATTGGCTATTTTCGACTACAACATGACAAAGTCATACTACAAAGAATAAATTGGGCTTCATTGTCCCGAGTGTCCGGTGAAGTCTGAAACACATCTTTAGAAACCAGATTTAAATCATATTTTAAAACCACTTATGAATGTGTTTCGAATCTGAATTGCAAGAATTTTGTTTCCATGTTTCTTTACTGTTCAGACTTGGTGTTAGCATTACGTTATGCTTTAGCTATTTAAAAATAGCAGATATACAAGCTCATAGCGCGCCACCGAGTGGCGCGCTACGAGCTTGTAGGTCTGCTATTTTTGCAAAATCGAAGAACGACCAACATAGAAACATAGCTTTTTCAGAAAACTGTCATTTTCAAACGGACATTTTTACAATCTGATCTCAGGTCAGAATTGGTTATACATAAAAGGATGGTCTATTCCAATCTGGATAGGCCAAGCATTGGAGTTGAGCTGCCGGTCTGGCTGTAGCCAAAGTGACCCTGCATGTATATACTGTATGGTCTGGTTTCAGTGCTACTGTAGCATAATTGTGATGAGAGATGGTACAGTACACAGACAGGCCCTGGGGGCATTCAGGCTGGGCTGCCGGCCATAGTGGCCATGTTATCGACCGATCTGATGGGAGATGGCAGGCAGTGTGTTTGTGTGTGTGTGTGTGTGTGTGTGTGTAGTGCACCACGTTCGGCCAGTTGAGTTGTGCGTTTGGACACGTCCAGTAAGAGCTGTACGGTCTGTACTGTAGATACTATTGGCCACATGCTGATTCCATGTGTCTGTGTGTGTGCGCAGAGCAGCAGCACAATGTAGTATAGCAGGCACGCATCGGTATTTGTATGCATGTGTGGCTTGCGTCTTTGTATGCCTGTATGCATCACGAATGCGCATGAAATGTGTGATTTGTTTATTTAAGCCTTGGCCCCAGGCAGCTCCATTCTCTCCGTTGCTGACAATGATTCCTGACAGTTTGAGCTCCACTGTCCACACTAAAGCCACACGTTTTAAAATAGACGCATGGACCTACAAGCCCACACTGCGTCACTGTCTGATGCAAGACGTCGTGGGCTTGTGCCGTACAGTGCGTTATTTTCAAACGTGCGACACCGCCGTGCGACAGAGCATAAACTGGGTTTATGAATTAGCAAACATGACCACTTTAGTCTTCTCCGCTGATAAATGCTTAACCTCTCACCCTCTAGCCTCAGACCTGACTAATAAATCCCAGAGCGAGTGATGCATGGCCAGGTCTGGCTTGCTGATGCCTGAATGATGGATGTGGCCGGGCCACCCCACTGGAATTTAAAAAGCCAGCCTCTCTCCAGCTCTGACCCCAATTATCAAAGTAGAATTCTGCCTGTTTCTGTTGGCCTTCATGTGGTGACTAATCCTTGTCTGTCAGTCTGTCTGAGTGCCTGTCTGTCAAAAAGTTGTTTTGACTGTTGCCAAATATTTTCCAAATATATTCCATTCACAGTTTGACAGACTTCCGCAGGCTGTAGCGTCGTTAGGGTCTAATTGGGTCTAGTTGTGGTTTAATCAATTTAGCTGGTGTCCCTAAAATGTTACATTTTACTTTAATTACTTTAAAGTGGCCTCGGGCAAGATGCCAAAAGGCAAATAAATAATGCTACACATAAACAACTATGTAAAACACATACCATGTGAATAAGGGTACAGGCTTTAGTTCAGACATACTATTGGTTCAAGTGTCATTAGACCGACAACCTACCTCAACCCCAGTGTTGTTTTTGGCAGCAAATTTCTATTTTAGTCTTTTAGTCAGTCTTTGGAATACAACTTCATTTAGTTTTAGTCATATTTTAGTCACCTGGAACATTTTAGTGTTAGTCTAGTTTTCTACAGTCTACAATCTACAGTTGATTTAGTCGACTAAAATGTATTTTGGCGGGCCTTGATGCCATCGTAATGACTGAAAATTGCCGATCTACAAGCTCACAACGCGTTTTCAGCATGCAACCAAGTGTAAAATGACTTATACTGGATCTCTTGTCCACTAGTCCCTTCCCAACATTTTAGTCTAGTTTTTATTTGTTGACAATTGTCAGTATATTTAGTCTTAGTTTTAGTCATCATAGTTTTCATTTTGTTTCCATTTAGTGTTCGTCAGTGGAAAAAGGTAGTCGACGAACACTGGAGCAGTGCATGTCCGACCGTTGTTTCCGCATGTCGGATCGTTGGTCCGTCGGATCTGTGTGTGCATCCCGTGAATCACCTACGCTTTGAACATTTTAAACATGGAGAGAGAGGCGGAAGGGAGAGAGACAGAGGGTAGGGAGAGGCAATGTTAATCACAGGAAATTGTATCATTCCTTTTCTACACTCTGTAAACAACTTGATCTCATCTCGTGGTCAGCCGCACAGACTGTCTGTATTAACACAAATACACTGACACACTGATACACACACACATACACACACGCGCGCACACACGCACACACACGCACGCGCATGTGAGGACGAGCGTGTGAGGACCTTTTGAAAGATTTCTATCAAAAGATTTCTATGCCATCCCTAACACCTAAACTGGTACATGCCCAGACTTGGCACTTAACACACTGTAAACCTACTGTACCTAAATTCTACCCTAAGCGACAGCCAGCAAAACATCCCCACTTTTACACCACTGATTGTCCTACTGTTGTGTGGACAATATTGGTCTCCACAAAGACACATAGCGAGAGAATGCGAACACACACACACACACACACACACACGTGCAAGGCGGACAGACGGACTTCACAAGGGGAAATGGATGCTCCTCTATCCCCATGACGACCCTTGGGCGTTTACTCTTCCTGTCCCGTGCTGACAGTCTTAAGAGGGGGGGGGGGGGGGCTGCGGTTGCTGCAATGCATTGTGGGTAGGATGAGACACAGAGGCAGGCAGGCAGGGAGTCCTGGGGGGAAGCAGTGCCACCAGAGCAGAGGGGAAGAGGAGAGGAAAATAATTTGGAATGCAAGACAATGTAGTGGAAAATGTGAAGTTTAATGGGGACAAAATGGAGGAGAGAGTGAAGACGTAGAAAGAACGAAAGGGGGGAGAGCAGAGGAGAGACACGGAGGTGGAGAGAAACGAGAAAGGAAAATACACCGCAGGGCTAGAACTAGACAGGTGAGATTGAGAGGTGAAAAAGAATGAGGTGAGAGGCAAACTTTATGGAACATGAAAGAGACGTGACAGTGAGGGATGATCTGTTGGAGAGAATGAAAGGTGTGAGGGAACGAGAGGCGTGGGTGAAAGAGGTAAGAAACACCCAGAGAATGCACTGGAGAAAGTCTTGACGGAGAGAGAGAGAGAGAGAGAGAGAGAGAGAGACATGATGGAGAGAATGAGACCAACAATGACAAGCAGAGGTGAGGTGGAGAGAGAGAGGGTTCAGTGGTTGATCTGAGGATAGATGGGCGGGGGGGGGAAGAGAGGGAGAGAAAGGAAGCGGATGAGTTAACCTTCCTCAACACTGACACGTGTCAATGTGGGGTGAGGTGGATGAGAGATGCGTGATGGGGGGGGGGGGGGGGGGGGGGGGTGAGGGGGCAGGAGGAGGGAGATGGAGGGAGGACATGAGGTGAGGGTGGAGTGTTGTTTCGGATGGGTGAGTTGATGCAGCTGTGTTGGTATGACTTCTCCCACTCTGTGTGTGTGTGTGTGTGTGTGTGCATGGCATCTTTGTCTTTTGACCTCTCTCCTTCATCCCTCATCCTGTGAGACTTTGACCTCAACACACCTGCAAAAACACCCAGCATCACGAGATGAAAGACACAGCGTGTGCGCATGTTTGTGTGTACTTGTAGCGAATAAGCCCAGAGAAAGGTCTTTGAGGCGTGCCTTACCTGGAACGAATCTTCTCCTTGGGAAAAAAGCAACAAAGCAACACACAGAACTCTGTAGCCAGCGGGGAAGCCTCTCTTTGAGCTCTGTGTGCGTGCATGCGTGCGGTGTGTGTGTGTGTGTGTGTGTGTGTGTGTGTGTGTGACGGTGAAGATGTAGATGGGAGTATAAATGATGTATTTTTGCTCGTTACCACTCCGCCTAAGTATAGATTATCTCACCCAAATTTGAGTGCATACACACATCTGCCTGCTCACACGGACACACATTAATTTTGCATGCATGCACGCGCGCAAGCACCCACACAAACACACACCCATGTATGTGTGCACGCGTACACAGGCGGGTGTGTGTTTTACAGTTTGTGCGCATCTTGCCCAGAGCACTCTGCAGATCAGATATACTACGGCTGTTTCATTCAGCCATTCCCAACAGGCGGCTCCTGCGAAAGTGCATACCCATGCACTCACTGGCACCGCATTCAAAGGGATGTCTGTGTACAGAGATATGAGACAGACAGACATGTTTGTTTATACATAAAGGAATGGTCTATTACTCCATTTCATGCTTCGTTCTATGATAGTGTTGCGTAAAAGCAGTGCAAATATCTTATCTATAATATAGATAAGATATTTTGCACTGCACCCATGAGCTTGTACATATTATGTACAAGCTCATGGGTTTGGAAACGTTTGAATATGATACAGTATATTTATATTTAGAGTGTGGGTTTCATATTTAAGTAATGAAAAGTATTGACAAGATCGTGTGGTCTAAATGACAGCTACATTGGACCTATTCGAACACAGTTTAGTTTTCCCATTTCTTGAGAAGTAACGGTTAAGTACTGTACACAGTGGTGGAAAAAGTACTCATGATATTTACTAAAGTAAAAGTATCAACACCACAATAAAGTAGAAAAACTCTGTTGGTAAGTAGAAGTCTGTCGGTAGTCAAATTGTACAAATTGTAATTGTAAAAGCACTCATGTAGAATGTCCCTTTTCACACGTCTTGAGGGCTTGTAGATCTGCTATTTTCAAATAGCAGTGTATAGGCAGAGTCTAAATTGGGCTGGGTCGCCCGCTGGCCAAGTGGTCCAGGCACATGCCACATATAGGCTAAGTAAAAGTATTAATATACTAATTGAAAATACTTCAGTAAAGTTAAAATAGCTAAAATTTGTAGTAATACTACTAGCCCTTACCAGTTGTGAGATATTGCCGCTGGGGGTACTGCGCCCTTGGTCAATTCACTAATAAATTCATTATTAATTTATAATTTGTTAAATTGGTAAAAGACCTACATATTATTATGGTCAATGCCTGTGTGAAAAGTGGGAGTGATTGGTGCAGGCGGTGAGGAGATACGGCGGTGTTTCTGACACACATTCAGACAGACATTGACTGAATATAGTATGATGATGATGTAACATACAAGACATAGAAGATTTCCACCCGACGATGACTATTGTCTCCATTGGCTGGAAACCCCATTATGTCCAAAACAATAGCAAAAGTTTAACACGTCTCTTCGCACCGCATTTCAAGCTTGTACTGCTACTTTTGATACTTTTGTGTGATGCTGTAGTATGATAAAGTAGCAGAGTGTTAATTTACGAAAAAACACAAAGGAGATAAGAATTTTCTGCCCAACAGCAACGGGTGCAAGCAATGTCATCCACCTACACTCACAATGAAATGGTGTATTATCTTGGCATATCAGTATAAGCCTGGTTTTGTATATAAAATAATTATAAAATGGAACTGTGTTTATATATCAAAATGTGCTCAGACGTGATTGCTAATATTAGCGCTGCTAATCGTGTATAATCACGGTTATAGCTACACGTATACACGTATATCACGGTTTTGGTTTCCACAGTATTGGCATACTGACATACTGAAATGTTTCTTTTCATGTACTCAGTGTTGTAAGTGCAACAAAACACATTTGCTCTAAAAAAAAAAAAAAGAGGCGTAATAACAACCATAAAACTTTTTTATTTCTTTTCAGTCCAGCAGGTTATGTAAAAAATGTGTAGATAGATATCCTTGTCATTAAGTCATAACTGTGATTACAATATCTAGCAAATGGCCAGAATTATCCTTCTGAACGGCTACTATTTACTGTGTCTGTGTGCATTGGATGGAGGGAGAGAGAAACCGTGTGTGTGTGTGTGTGTGTGTGTGTGTGTGTTCGTGCGGGACAGAAATATGGAGAACATCTGTGAAAGTGAGGATTTCTCAAGTTTATCTCAATTTATTCATTGCATGAAATATACTTTATCTCCTCTGTCCCCGGGCCAAACAATAAACACTACATTACACAAAACTCCTCTATCCAGTGATTGTGCAATGCGCATTCGGATAAAGTGCGAGGGTTCGCGTGGACCTCGGTGTCGAGTAAAATGCTTTTCAAATGAAGGGACTGACGGCGGAATAAATGGCACCGCCGGCGCTATCTATTACCCAAAAAGAAGAATAAAGAGTTGGACGGAGCTCACAGTGAAAGTAGAGTGAAGAGGAGAAAAAAGGTGATGAGAGCTCCAGAGCTGGAACTACTACAACGGATGCCAAAAATGGGGTCAGAAACGTTAATGTGGTTCATCTCCCATTCAAGACGGGAACCCCATTTTGGTGTTTCGAGCATTCGGTTATACTTTAGCTATATATCTACAAGCTCATCATGAGCTTGTAGATGTGCTAGTTTAGAAAAATCTTAGTGGCGCACATATTTGAATATATATTCGTTCAGAGCGAACATTTTTAACTGTGCTTCTGGGGGGGGGGGGGGAGACAACAACATATTTTCAGATTGGGGTCGGCGGCCAAATACATAGAATTTTTGGGGTCCTTGACATGTTATAGTATAGTATATGAGAATCACGGACATAGAAACATAGGTTTTTGAGTGGTGCAGCCACGATGCAAACCCCCCCCCCCCCCCAAAAAAAACAAAAAACAATGATGATAATGATAATAAGAATCCAATGATCACAGGGTTTAAATTACAGCGACGCGTTTGACCCAACTGCCACTGACGAGGTTGTAATCACATAAACCCCATACATTGTTGGGGCGGAGTCCCACAGGGCTCTATATACTAGTCACTCATCCATTTCCCCTCTACATTAAATATCGTCGCAGAAAATGGGACGATCGACAAGCTCACTACACATTTTGAGCTACTTTCTACAAGAGTTCTCCCCAGGACACGAATGCTGGGGTTTATAGTTGGTAAATGGCAGAGCAGAGTTGTCCTTCAAGGTGCCATTATGCACGGTGAGATTGAGGGATTAGACAGTGAATGGTGTCTGTGACGGTCTGTCCAAAGTCCTCACAATATCGCCACTACCTGCACTGTGTGTGTGTGTGTGTGTGTGTGTGCGCCCCTTTGTCAGCAGCTGCAGTGATTCTAAGGCAGGTCTCCTTGTAGCTCAGTCTGTTCCTGCTAACTTTCTTTGACATCGAAGTACAAACTACAGTGAAGGGTGTACTGACTGTCTCAACTTCGTGTGTGTGCGCACGCATGTCAATGTCAGT